>NC_133329.1:249580043-249900043 GCF_042186555.1 Aquarana catesbeiana
ACTTAAACCCCCTTCCTAACCAGACCAATTTTCAGCTTTCGGTGCTCTCACACTTTGAATGACAATTACTCAGTCATACAACACTTTAGCCCTATGAAATTTTTGTCCTTTTTTTCACACAAATAGAGCCTTCTTTTGGTGGTATTTAATCACCGTTGGGTTTTTATATTTTTTGCGCTATAAAAGAAAAAAGACTGAAAATTTGGTAAAAAAATGAATTTTTCTTTGTTTCTGTTATAAAATTTAGCAAATTAGTAATTTTTCTTCGTAAATTTTGGCCAAAATTTATACTGCTACATATCTTTGGTAAAAATAAGTACAACTTGGTGTATATTATTTGGTCTTTGTGAATGTTAGAGAGTCCAAAAGCTATGGTGCCAATATCTGAAAATTGATCACACCTGAAGTACTGACGGCCTATCTAATTTCTTGAGACCCTAACATGCCAGAAAAGTACAAATACCTCCCAAATGACCCCTACTTGGAAAGAAGACATTCCAAGGTATTTAGAAGATGCATGATGAGTTTTTTTGAAATTGTCATCTTTTCCCACAATTCTTTGCAAAATCAAGATTTTTTTTTTCTTTTTTTTTTTTCACAAAATTGTCATATTAGAAGGTTATTTCTCACACACACCGCATATGCATACCACAAATTACACCCCAAAAACACATTCTGCTATTACTCCCGAGTATGGCGATACCACATGTGTGAGACTTTTACACAGCGTGGCCACATACAGAGGCCCAACATGCACGGAGCACCTCCAGGCGTTCTGGAGCACCCCAGGCCAATTCTTATATTTCTCTCCTACATGTAAAAATAATAATTTATTTGCTAGAAAATTACATAGAACCCCAAAACATTATATATATATTTTTTTAAGCAAAGACCCTAGAGAATACAATGGCGGTTGTTGCAACTTTTTATCTCGCACGGTATTTGCGCAGCAATTTTTAGAACGCGTTTTTTTGGGAAAAAAAAACAGTTTTGTGCTTTAAAAAAAAACAAAACAGTAAAGTTAGCCCAATGTTTTTGCATAATGTGAAAGATGAAGTTACGCCGAGTAAATAGATACCTAACATGTCACCCTTCAAAATTGCACACTCTCGTGGAATGGTGCCAAACGTCACTACTTAAAAAGTCTCCATAGGTGACGCTTTAAAATTTTTTACTGGTTACATGTTTTGAGTTACAGAGGAGGTCTAGGGCCAAAATTATTGCTCTCGCTCCAACGTTCGCAGTGATACCTCACATGTTGTGGTTTGAACACCGTTTTCATATGTGGGCGGGACTTACGTATGTGTTCGCTTCTGCATGCGAGCACACGGAAATGGGCGCTTTAAAATTTTTTTTTTTTTTTTTTATTGTTTATTTTACTTTATTTATTTTAGTTTGACACTTTTCCCCCCCAAAAAAATTTTTGATCACTTTTATTTCTATTACAAGGAATGTAAACATCCCATGTAATAGGAATATGGCATGACAGGTCCTCTTTACAGTGAGATATGGGGTCAATAAGACCTCACATCTCACCTCTAGGCTGGGAAGCCTGAAATAAAAAAAAAAAAAAAACGATCTTGGCTTCGATCGTAGCGGTGAGTCGGTAGAAGCACCGGAGGGTGGCGGGAAGGGGGGGGGCGTCCCCTCTCGCCTCCCATAAGAACGATCAAGCAGTGGAACAGCCGCTATGATCATTCTTATGGTGTAGGAAATCGCCGGCTAAAAAAGCTGATATCTGAATGATGCCTGTAGCTGCAGGCATCATTCAGATATCCCCGCTCAAAGTCAAGGACGTCATATGATGGAAGGCGGGAAGTGGTTAAAAATTGCGGAGTATTGCGGGGTATTGCAGAGTATTGCGGAGTTAGTGCAGGGTATATTGCGGGGTATATTGCAGAGTATTGCGGGGTATATTGCAGAGTATTGCTGGGGTATATCGCAGAGTAGTGCCGGGTATATCGCAGAGTATTGCGGAGTAGTGCAGGGTATATTGCAGAGTAGTGCCGGGTATATTGCAGAGTATTGCTGTGTATATTGCAGAGTAGTGCAGGGTATATTGCTGGGTATATTGCAGAGTAGTGCCGGGTATATTGCAGAGTAGTGCCGGGTATATTGCATGAGTATTGCGGGGTATTATGCAGAGTATTGCGGGGTATTATGCAGAGTATTGCGGGGTATTATGCAGAGTATTGCAGGGTATTATGCAGAGTATTGCAGGGTATTATGCAGAGTATTGTAGGGTATTATGCAGGGATGGCTGAGCATGGAGGGATGGATGGATGTGACTGCAATTGTCACTGAGCACCGCTGTGGGCACTACACATGCAGCACACAGCGGTGCTGCCATCCGATCCCTCCCCCTCTCCCCTCGCACTGTACCCGATCGGTACACAGAGGGGAGGGAGGAACCGGCGTCATGACATGACGCCGGTCTGTTGACATGCGATCGCTCCGTCATTTGGGGGGGGGCGCGCGAGAGCAGTATTCTGGGAGGACGTCCATGGACGTCCACCCAGAACTAGCCGACCGCGCTGTTGCCGTCTTTCGGCTATGGCCCGGTCGGCAAGTGGTTAATGAGGAAAAAAATAACTTCAATGATTTTAGCAAATGGCTGCAATATAACAAAGAGTGAAAAATTTAAGGGGGTCTGAATACTTTCCGTCCCCACAGGTCAACTTGGACTATCATGTTGAAATGTCCAAGTACGTCTCATGCGCAACTTCAGGGCTGATGATTGGATAATTTACTGCATTTATCTGCCATCTATTTTGATCAAATTTCCTGTGCCTTTTGTAGCTCACACATCCCCAAAACATCAGCAATCCACCTAGGTACCTTTCATCATAGGCCTTGTTGACTCCCCTCCCAATGTAGCGTTTATGGTTGTGGACAAAATGCTAAATTTTAGTCTCATCACTCCAAATGACTTTGTGCCAGAAGGTTTGAGGCCTGTCTCTGTGCTGTTTGTTTGTGCTGTTTGGCATATTGTATTGCTTTCTTCTTGCGACTCGACCATGCAGCCCATCTTTCTTCAAGTGACTCCTTATTATGCATCTTGAAACAGCCACACCACATTTTCGGAAAGTCCTGTATTTCACCTGAAGTTATTTGTGGGTTTGTCTTTGCATCCCAAAGAACTTTCCTAGCAGTTGTGGCTGAAACCGTAGTTGGTCTATCTGACCGTTGTTTGGTTTCAACAGAACCCCTCATTTTCCACTTCTTGATTAGAGTTTAAACACTGCTGATTGGCATTCTCAATTCCTTGGATACCTTTTTATATCCCTTTCCTGTTTTATACAGTTCAACCACCTTTCCCTACAGATCCTTTGACGATTCTTTTGCTTTCCCCCATGACTCAGAATCCAGAAACAGTGCAGCACTGGATGAAAGATGCAAGGGTCTGTCAGGAGTCCAGAAACTCATTGACCTTTTATACACACACACGAATTACAAGCAAACAGATCACAGGTGAGGATGGTTACCTTTAGTAGCCATTCAAACCCCTTTGTGTCAACTTGTGTGCATGTTATCAGGCCAAAATCACCAGGGTATGTAAACTTTTGAGCAGGGTCATTTGGGTAGTTTCTGTTGTCATTATCATTTAAAGCGTAAACAGTTGATTGATAATAAATGGCTTCAGCCAAACACTTAACATGAGTAAAAGAAATGTTTGTGCTATCATTCATATTCTCTGAAAAATGGCCAAGAAATCAAATTCTGCCAGGGTATGTAAACGTATGAGCACAACTGTGTATATGTACACACACGCATATATATATTATAAACATACAGTATCTAACAAAAGTGAGTACACCCCTCAAATTTTTTAAAATATTTTATTATATCTTTTCATGTGACAACACTGAAGAAATGACACTTTGCTACAATGTTAAGTAGTGAGTGTACAGCTTGTATAACTGTAAATTTGATGTCCCCTCAAAATAACTCAACACACAGCCATTATGTCGAAACCGCTGGCAACAAAAGTGAGTACACCCCTAAGTGAAAATGTCCAAATTGGGCCCAATTAGCCATTTTCCCTCCCTAGTGTCACGTGACTCGTTATGCCCTGTACACACGGTCGGACATTGATCGGAAATTCCAACAACAAAATCCATGGATTTTTTCCGACGGATGTTGGCTCAAACTTGTCTTGCATACACACGGTCACACAAAGTTGTCGGAAAATCCGATCGTTCTGAACACGGTGATGTAAAACATGTACGTCAGGACTATAAACGGGGCAGTAGCCAATAGCTTTCGTCTCTTAATTTATTCTGAGCATGCGTGGCACTTTGTGCGTCGGATTTGTGTACACGCGATCGGAATTTCCGACATCAAAAAACGGATTTTGTTGTTGGAAAATTTTATAGCAAGCTCTCAAACTTTGTGTGTCGGAAATTCCTATGGAAAATGTGTGATGGAGCCTACACACGGTCGGAATTTCCGACAACAAGGTCCTATCACACATTTTCCATCGGAAAATCCTATCGTGTGTATGGGGCATAAGTGTTACAAGGTCTCAGGTGTGAATGGAGAGCAGGTGTGTTAAATTTGGTGTCGCTCTCACACTCTCATACTGGTCACTGGAAGTTCAACATGGCACCTCATGGCAAAGAACTCTCTGAGGATCTGAAAAAAAAAAAAGAATTGTTGCTCTACATAAAGATGGCCAAGGCTAGAGGAAGATTGCCAAGACCCTAAAACTGAGCTGCAGCATGGTGGCCATGGTGGTGAGTGCACATGCTCAGCGTCATATCCAGACCAAAGGTTGTCTTAGGGAAATAGACGTATGAGTCAATGAGGAAACTCCTGCGCTGTCAGAAATACCTATGCTAAGGGGCACAGCTGCAACACCTAAATGGCTGATCCAAACAGGCAAAAGTGGTATGAATAAAGTAGGTGGTGGTTGCGCTGTGATAAAAAGGGGAGGGGGGGGGGGGGGGGGAGGGGAAGGGGCTAACTCAAATGTATAGAGAGGTGAATGAAAAATGAAAAAATTAAACAAAAGGTATAATGAACATGAGGGCTAGTATCATACTAGCACATACAAATTGTAAATACTGAAACAACAGAAAAGAAAATTCTCAGTGCAGAAGGGCTAGTATCATACTAGCACATATGTGGTAACTCAGCAAATACTTATTGGTGACTCCAAGTAAATAAATGGCGAACAGTCCCACCACCTTGTAGTACAAAGTGCTCAAACAATGAGTCATCAGTTCCAAAAAGGCAAAATGAAAAAATTATACAAAATATAAAAGTATAATGAAATGTAATAAAGTGCAGTCTCATGGGCACTAAATCCGAATAAACTGAAGAAACAAAATTGCCTAAAACGTATAAAAAGCTATAAAATGAGTGACAAATACAGTGTGGGTACAGAAAAAAAAAATTGAACCAAATAAAAATATATAAATCAAAAAAGTCCATGTACATGAGAGCTAGTATCATACTAGCACATAAAAAATATTGTAAATACTGAAACAAAAAAAACAAAAAAATCTCAGTGCAAAAGGGCTAGTATCATACTAGCACATATGTGGTAAACCAGCAAATACTTATTAGTGACTCCAAGTAAATAAATAAATGGTGAACAGTCCCACCACCTTTTTTTTTTTTGTTTCAGACGTATGAGTGCTGCCAGCATTGCTGCAGAGGTTGAAGGGGTGGGGGTCATCCTCAGAAGGAAGCCTTTTCTAAAGATCTAAAGATGATGCACAAGGAATCCCGCAAACAGTTTGCTGAAGACAAGCAGACTAAGGACATGGATTACTGGAACCATGTCCTGTAGTCTGATGAGACCAAGATAAACTTATTTGGTTCAGATGGTGTCAAACGTGTGTGGCGGCAACCAGGTGAGGAGTACAAAGACAAGTGTGTCTTGCCTACAGTCAAGCATGGTGGTGGGAGTGTCTTGGTCTGGGGCTGCATAAGTGCTGCCAGCACTGGGGGGCTACAGTTCACTGAGGGAACCATGAATGCCAACATGTACTGTGACATACTGAAGCAGAGCATGATCCCCCTCCCTTTGGAGACTGGGCTGCAGGGCAGTATTCCAACATAATGACCCAAAACACACCTCCAAGACTACCACTGCCCTCTGCATCTGTGGGGCATCCTCAAATGGAAGGTGGAGGAGTGCAAGGTCTCTAACATCCCCCATCTCCGTGATGTCATCATGGAGGAGTAGAAGAGGACTCCAGTGGCAACCTATGAAGCTCTGGTGAACTCCATGTCCAAGAGGGTTAAGGCAGTGCTGGAAAATAATGGTGGCCACACAAAACATTGACACTTTGGTCCCAATTTGGACATTTTCACTTAGGAGTGTACTCACTTTTGTTCCCAGTGTTTTAGACATTAATGGCTGTGTGTTGCGTTATTTTGAGGGGAAGGGGACAGAAAATGTACACTGTTATACAAGCTGTATACTCACTACTTTACATTATCGCAAAGTGCCATTTCTTCAGTGTTTCCACATGAAAAGATATAATAAAATATTTACAAAAATGTGAGGGGTGTACTCACTTTTGTGAGATACTGTATATACACACACACTTTTTTTCCCCTTGCACCGATTGGACATTCCTTGTAAAGTTTCACTTAACCTAGTGAATAAGTTAAAGCTAAATGAAAAACTGGATTTTTGAACTCAGAGAAAGGGATTTAACAGTAACAAAAAATCCTGTTTTCTTTTATGTTCATTGACAGACACAGCCTCTTCTTTATCCATGACCAAACAGGGATGTCCCCAATCAGTGCCATAATGAGGGGTGGGCAAGCCAATCATGGAGAAAAAACCCAGAGCACATGCCAACACTACCCCAAGGGGTACCCAGGAATCCTAAACAGCCACCTGCAAAACCTTGAAGCCAAAACTAGCATTGGAAGATGCCAACACAAATTCTATAGAACTCGGTAAACGTGTGCACAGATGACCAGGTCGCCTCTGCAAACTTGAGAAGCAGACTCCTGATGTCGGAATGTCCAGAAGGCACTAACCTAAGGGCAAATGCCTGCCCAACTGACTGCCAAATCCAACTGGAAATAGCGGCAAAAGAGGCCGCCAAACCCTTCTCCAGACTGAAGGAGAATCGGACCTCTGAAAAAGGCAGCCGTTGCAGAAAGGTACACGCGTACCACATCCTGGGAGCACAGAGTCACCTCCTTAGGATGCACTGGTTGAGGACAGAAAAGGAAGAACAATGTCCACATTGAAGTGAAAATCCGAAACCCGTCGGCCGAAAAGAAGGGTTCGAGTCACCACCTTGTGCAAAACCAGGTAAGGCGGCATTACAGGACAAAACCACCCACTTCAATTCTCTCCGAGCCGAAAAGACAGCTATAAAGGAGGCAATTCCCTGCGAAAGCATTAGTAAAGGAATATCCAGAATGCTCTCAAAATTGAGTTTTCTGAAGAGCCAACAGCACCAAAATCAACTCCCATGGTGGCAACAAAAATGTATCCAATCTTGAACATCAGACTCTTCCTGAACCTCAAGTTAAACCTGACAGAATTAATAATCACTTTGAGTGGGCGTTTTTGACCACATTTTCAACCCATTATCATTGGATTATTAAGCTTTTAAAGAAACATTGGAAAATCTTAAAGGAAGATAGAGTGTTTGGTTCTAGTCTCCTGGATCAACCTAAAGTGATTTTTAGGAAATCTCAAATTTTGAGGAATGTTTTAGCCCCCAATTTTGTAGATCTGCCTTTAAAGCCCAAGATGTTTGGGATTTTAACATTTTTTTTTCCGTGTAGGAGGTACAAGGTTTGCAGGAATTCCAAAACTGTACGGTACAAGGTTCTTTAGTTCCACTACCACTAAGAGAGAATATCCAATTGAAGATTTTATTACATGCAGTACACTAAAGGGGTCATATATCTGCTAAAATGTACGTGTGGATACCAATATGTTGGCAGGGCCACCAGGGCATTAACAGTGCGTATTGTTGAAAATCTAAACATTATAGACAAAGGGTTTGATAAATACAGCTTATTTAAACACTTTGCCTGTTGCCATAGGAAAAAAACCCCTCCTCTCTGGAGGCGATTGCCATTGAAAAGTACACTCCACATTGGCGTGGAAGTAATTTCAGAAGGGAGATATCCAGGCTTGAGACACGCTGGATATTTGACCTCTGTACTTTCAGTCCTCATGGCCTTAATGTGGAGTGGGACATTAATTCTTTTATAAATATTAGCAAAACAACCCACCTATATACTTGTCATTGATATATAGTTTTAATTACGGTATTTAGTACATATTTTCATTAATATTTCCAATTAAAGTTTTTGCAATTTATTCACAAATTTTTTCCGAATAGCTTAATGTATATGAGATGGGAATATTGGTTATTAAATGTGTGAATTTATATGTCTCTATAGATCACATTAACCATGTGACTGATGATTTAATCAACACTCATCATTTGTTTTTATATAAAACAATTTTACTTTTTTTGAATAAAATATTTTTTAAATGTACTTTTATTTTTAATTAAATTAACTTTTGTGAAGTAGGAAGCGACCCGCCTTATTAGGGTAATTTATTTTTATATGTTGGGGAATTCAAAATTTATGGTTGCACACTTGGATGTGATGTGACCCTGGTCAACATGGTTATGCAATTCACTTCCGGTGTCACGGTTGCTTTAAAAATCAGTGCATGACATCCCAGCTCCATCCTCCATTGAGTTCATTCCCAGATGTAGCCTGTTAAGGGGAAACGCGTTGGAAGGAGACAGGAGCTGTGACATGATGAGCATTCCGATTTGTTCGTGATCTCCATACTGGATCATCCTCTCTCTACCACCTAATATTATCATCTCTGTTGTAAGTGCATATTTTAGCTTAAATAAACCGCTTGCTTTTACATACTATGCGATGAGCCTTCTTTCTGTGTTCCCTTATCCTGCACACACACCTGAGTGAAGCACAGTGATCATCCCGAGTGAGGCAAGCTGTGCTGAGACGCTGTGGAGTACACTTTCAGTGTGGAGTCAGAATCCAGAGTGAGCAGTGTGGGGACGCTGAGCCAGGAGCTGTCAGATCCATCCATCCATCTTGGAGGTCGGGAGACACACAGAGAATGTGGCCAGGCATCGAGCATTTACATAACTCATGCGTTTGATGATCTCTTATAATCTAGAGCTCATCGGGAGTTGATAAGAGGCCAATTTAATTTTCATTTGTATTGTTATACTTTTTTATCACTGGGAACGGTGGGATAGCACACCCAGTTGGTGGATGACCAATGGAATAATTTTTGATACACATACACTTATAATTAGCGCAAGATTTTCACACATATTTCTATGTCTGTAAACATCCTTGATGTCTATAAATGCCAGAAAATCCCCCGGGTGAAGGGAGGACACCACCGAGCAAATGAATTCCATTTAGAATCTGGGAACCCGCTTGAAGGCATGCAAGTCCTAGAGGACTAGGGAACCCAATCTGTTGAGTTATCTGCAAACAGGTTGGAGTAAAAACCCCCAAACTGCTCCAAAATGGCAAGCGGAATAATCACCCCCCCCGAAGGAGCAGATCATGCACAGCCCCCGCTGATGGGTCAGCAAGAACTGCAGAGTGAAAGGAAATAAGCTGTCCGGTGGAAATGAATGAAATCCTTTTTTGTAGTGTGAAAGAATTAATTCAGGGACCCACTTGGTGGGAATGAAGGAAGTCCAAAGACCCGGGAACCAGCGGAGATGACCCCCCCACCCAAATGGGTGGGGACCACCTTCATGCCGAGGAGGGCTTAGCTGTGGGCTTGGAGAGCTTTGGGGGCCAGTGACGTTTGGCGTCACCCGAAGGAGCCTAAAGGGAGTTTGAAGCCCTTTGTCGTGGACCTAGGAGAATGAAAAATCCCTTAATGCCCCATGAAGCTCATTCCTGTCCACCTATGTGTTTTTTTTCCCCTCTTGGACTGAGGCAGAAAGGCACCCTTGCCACTGTAAGGTTCTTGAGCATATCATTCAGCCCCAACCAGCCAGTCCCTCAGGAGGACGAATCTGCCAAGCCTATTTGGAGGTCTGGACAACCAACCAACACTTGAGCCACAGGACTCACACACCACTTCCAAAACACAGTTCATAGAAGAGTGGGACTGTGTCAAGAGACAGATCATAAACTTGCTGTAGTCCCTGAACCAACTGGTCCGCCAGCTCCATATACGCGAGGCAACTATGCTGAGTAAAGGCTTGATGGGGGGGAACCTTGGCCCATTTGGTTAGTGTCTGGGATAACAGGACCACGGCCAGGCCGGAGTGTGTACCCTGCGATGATGAACATGGGAGAGGGCCACCTCCTCCGCCCTGCGGTCCTTAGAGGAGGGACAAAGTCATGTTGGAAAGCCATCCCCAAACTATTCCCAGAAAGTTGGGAGCATGAAATTGTCCAATATGTCTTGGTATGCTGACGCCTTAAGAATTCCCTGTACTGGAATGAAGGGGCCAAGCCCCACCCCCAAAAAACAGCCCCACACCATAATCCCCCCTTCACCAAATGATTTGGACCAGTGAACAAAGCAAGGTCCATTAAGACAAGGATGCGCGAGTTTGGGGTGGAGGAACTTGACTGGCCTGAACAAAGTTCTGACCTCAACCCGATAGAACACCTCTGGGAAGAATTAGAGTGGAGACTGCGAGCCAGGCCTTCTCGCCCCAACATGCCTGACCTCACAAATGCGTTCCTTGTGGACAGCCTTCCCAGAAGAGTTGATGCTGTTATAGCTGCAAAGGGTGGGCCAACTCGATATTGATTTCTATGGACCAAGACTGGGATGCCATTGACGTTCATGTAAAGTCAGGCGTCACAATACTTTTGAAACTAACATATATATATATATATATATATATATATATATATATATATATATATATATATATATATATATATATATTTTAGCCCTCACAATAAAAAAATAAAAATAAATGATGATTCACAGTGTAACAGTAATAGGAAGATAAAGAACATCTTTCATTTCCATATACATTTATTGAAAAAACATATACTTAAATGAAATACAAATTATAAAATTGCCAGCATCATAAATTTTCACACAAAGCCGACACCCAGCTGAAATCTGTCTTTCGTATCCTTTTCAGTTCTTTTTCCTGGCCTTTGGATAGTTGAGCATATTTGGTAGGAATAATAGAGGCAAAAGAATCTTGACTTTCTGTTGTTTCCTGAAGATCTTCAACTGAATCCGTATCGGCATCTGCATTTTCACTTTCCACCTCTTCGCTAACTGGCTCTGAGCTGTAGCAAAATACCATATTAAGTTACAATTTTGTAGGCCAAGACAAATTTGATATTGCTGAAAATTGTAATTTAACTACCGTTTCAAAAGATTTTAGATGACTTATGAGACCCCTGCACATTATGTAAACTGCTAAGATTTGACTATGTACCAATGATTAGAGCCATTTGGCATTTAACCCATAAGAAACACAGTAGACAGGATGTTTTCAGAACATAAAATAGCTAGACTTTTAAAGAAGCATATTTGACAGATCAGTGAATACTACCGCAAGGTCCTAATGGCACATGCAAACAAAACCTGAGGTTCCCTTCACATTATGGTTTGCATTAATGCACATGCAATCCTGATGTTCAGCAACAGGACCCAATGACAGATGAAAATAAACAATACTTATGGAAAAAAATGCATACTTTATAGCTCAGTGCAGGGGTTCTTTAACTTTATTATCTAAGGACTCAAACATTAAAAAAAAAAAAACAAAAAAAAAAACAAAACAAACATTAAAAGTATTTGTTTCCATTCAAATCAGCTAACAGCATGAAGAAGGAAATAAACACATTTTCTCTTGTTAAGCCTGCAGGTCTTAAAAGGTCAGTAAGTTATAAGGAAACTGAGGGAATTGCACAACTAGAGCAATAAAACACTAACTGAAAAAATATACAAAACAAAATGCACTCACATTAGCCAGATCAGGTGTGCGCCTTTAACAAGCCTACACTGGCCAGAAAAGGATCCTGAGAGGAGGTATACAGCGTGCCTCAAAACAACCTTTCACTCCCTTTGCAAACTGTGCAGGCAGACCAGGAAAAGGATCACATTCAAATCCTGACAAGAGCCTGGTCCACTATGGAGCTTGCAGAAAACTGTAGGCATATGTAGTCTTGCTGGCCACTCTCTGATCAAGCGCCCCAGATTGCCATGGTATCTACGCATGTAGGGAGCACCCCCTCCCCTTTCTCAAGTCTGCCAGCACCGCCACTCTAATGAATTTATTTATATATTTATATAGTTGATTCCGGGGGTTTTTCATCTAGTTTTTAATTTAGCGATCCAAAGGTTAAGTTCCATCCACTGCTACTGTGCAGGGTTCTTACCCAAGCTTTCCACATGAACAGCCTGGAATGTGCACAATTGAGCCCCAGCTGTTCCTATATTAAACAGCAGGAGTGGCGGTGCTGGCAGACTTGAGAAAGAGGGACACACCCATGAAATGCACTGTCGCCATTGCAACCCGGGAAGCTTGATTGGGGAAGGCTATGAAGATTACACACGCCAACAGTTCTCTGCCAGCTCTGTAGTGCAGCAGGCTCTTGCTGGGAAAGTGGCACTTTATCCAGTTTGTCTGCACAATTTGCAAAGGGAAAGAGAAGCATGTTTTGGGGCACAATATATCCATGGCCAGGATCCTTTTGCGACCAGTGTAGGATTGGGATTGTTAAAAGGAGCACACATGATCTGGCTAATAAGAGTGCATTCAGTTTTGTTTATATTAATTAAATGGTTTTATTGCACTAGTTGTGAGCTTTCCTCTGTTTCCTTATATCTTTAAACCAGTGCATCCCCTTGTGCATAATTCCAAAGAGATCTGCAGACCAACTACCATGGAGAGAGGATAAGTGTCAGTGATCTGTGCAGCTGGTTATAAGTATACTTGCGATTAATAAGTGAAAAACGTTTCTTTTTGGTCTTAACAGACCTGTAGCTGTTTATTGCATTGTTGCTCCATCGTTTGATCGAATGCCAGCGAGAGTGATGTAGGGCCCATGGCAGTGACCCATGACAAACAAGTCACGTGGCTTAGTGAATGAAATAACCAAGTTTTATTCCTAAAAAAAAAAACTGATCAGCTCTTCAGGGTTCTGGTATGACTACAACAGCCGCTTAACAGCATGATAGGGAAATAAGCTAATTTTCTCCTGTTAAGCCTGTGGGCTTTGAACAGGCTTGTGGCTGTTATTGGCCCTGTGCTGCCTGTACACTTTTACGCCTTCTCTTGCTCCAACATCAGCGGAAGAGACAATGGGCAGTGACAGGGGGCCAAGACAAACATTCTAAATTTGGTTTGCAACCAAGAGTGGCTTAGTGAAGTAAGAAACTGATCCAACTATTTCTGACCAGGGTTCATTCTCATCTGTAGACACTTTTTATATTTTTCTCACACATTTACAAAATGTCCAGACATGGTGTAAATGTCTATTTCTCAAAGTCATTACAAGAATGACATGATGATCAGATTCTCAAAATTAAGCTTTGTATTGTAATGTTCATAAAATGACATTAAACCATGAATGGAAAACTAAGGTCATCAGGCCTTTCTGCCATTAACATTGTTGCAACAATGTATATCTTAGTTGAGACTCGCATTAATAATTTTAAAGGTGCACTTGCTCGTTGAAGTAGCAGGAATGGATACTACAAACAAAACAATATTAAAATGTATGTCCTCCCCTTTTCTCTCCCGTTTTGTTTTATTTTTTTATACATGGAATCACGTGACCGCAGACTTCTGGGTCTTCTTTAGTATAGAAAAAAAAAAATCAACAACAGGGATGAATTGCATACAGCGGTGATGTCACCAACTGAAGTTCAATGCTCTATTTGTTGTCGAGAAGAGTCTCCTCAAAGCAGCTGTACTAGAGGGGGAAAGTACCTTGAGCTTTGTCGCCCTGTGATTGCATGCAAAAAACTGTGAAAAAAAAGGTACTGACACAGCAATTTGTGATAAAGGGCATGCAGTGCCATAGAGCGAAATGGGGAGAGAATATGTAAATCAGGGGTGTCCAACCTGCAACTCAAGATGGCTGTAAATGTGGTCAAACACAAAATTGTAAACTTGCCTAAAAGAGAAGTAAACTATTTTTTTTCCCTGATTAATACTTACCTAGGTGGATGCTGCATCTGTCCCCGGCGTCTCTTCACTGAGAACCGAGCGATGGAACACCGCTGATGACTCGGTTCTCACAGTTCCCCGAGCAGAGAGCTGCAGACTGTCAGTCACAGCTCTCTGCTCTTCTCCCTCCTCGCTCATTGGAGCGCTGAGCTGTGGCGGAGCGCGGCTGTCTCAGTGGCTCTCTGAGAGACTGAGACGGGTGCCAGTTCAGGCATCTGGCTGGACTGACATTGACTATGTCAGCAGAGAGTGGACTTCAGCCCACTCTCTGCTGAAAACGGGTCACAGGAGTGCAAAACGAACTGCACTCCTTAGAGAAAAATCTGTAAGGTGAACTTGCACAGGACCCCCTCCCAGTCCTGCTGACCTGGAGTGCGGCTATCACCCGCTAGGAGACATCGGGTCGCTGCCTCATTGGTCCGGGGCTTAGAAATCACCCGCAGCTTAATCTCCAAGATGTATTTAGTCAGGAGGTACGTTTAGGAGCATTCTAATTGGTCGGCGCTGTCACATGGGCGCTGCCGAACAATCAGAACCCACGTAGCCCATCCTGTCATCTTGAGCGAAGAGGAGAGAAAGCCGCAGGGATTTCAAATTCTGGAGCCGGTACAGCGGCGATACAAGCTGTCAGTGCAGGGGATCGCTGGACTACAGGTTAGCGGGAACGGGGGGTGGGGGTGACGAGGGTGTGGAGGATGTCCAGTGTAAATTTACCTTACAGATTTTCTGTGAAGGTGAACTTACACTTTAACTTGTGTATTTTATGTGTGGCCCAAGATAATTCCTCTTCTACCAATGTGGCCCAGGAAGGTCAAAAGGTTGGACACCCCTGAAGTTAAGCCCCATACACACGGGCAGAATGTCGGGAGACATTTGCCGGTACAAAAAACACTGTCCAATATTGGGCCATGTGTATGTCGTTCTGAAAAACCAGCAAGCAGCCGATCGACTCCCGATCAGCGTTCTCAGCCAATGGCAGAGAGTGCTGATCAATGTGTTGGCGCGGGGGCCGTCCCCCCGTCAGAACACAATAGTTCAGTGGGGGGAGATCGCTTGACTAAACCTTGCATGGTTAGTACAGTGGCTCCCGACCGAAGAGGTAATTTCATATTTTTGTGCAACCAAAAAAAAATAAAACTGTAGTGTGTACCAGGCTTAAATCAGTTTGATAGTTAGCCGTTCCTTCTATTTTAATCTGCATAAGTGCCCCAAAAAACAAAACAAAAAAAAAAACAGTAAATGTCCTTACTGGTGTTTAAGTACAGGTAGTTATTTTAGGTACAAAAGAGCCCAGAGAATAAGTAACAACTATTAACGCAATAAATATTACTACCTGGGAAGTGCAAATAACTTTTTAAAAAGAATGTTTCATACTGTAACATGCTGTTCAGTGAGCAAATATATGAAGCGCAAATACCAATATACTGTAAGTGCATATTTCAATATTCTGAATACAGTAAAGTGGTATGTTGCTATAGGTTACTGCACATCACCATTGCTCTATCTAGATGTATATGCAAAGGTTGCCTGTAAAACCCCCCTTTTTTTATGTAAATTCTGATAGTTAATGCATAGAGAGGTCTTAAAAAAATAGTACTTATATACAATTGAAATTGCTATATTTTATGCAAGTCAGCATATATACACACAGTGCTATGAAAAAGTATTTGCCCCCTTCCTGATTTTTTATTAAGGGGGAAAAAAAAGCTGTTCAAACCTGCCTGGCCCTATGCAAAAAAGAAATGGCACCCTCCCTTGCTAGGTCTGATTACTGCTAGACCTGTTGAATCAAGAAATCACATAAACAGAAGCTGTCTAAGTGAAGCATGCTAACAGATCACAAAAAGCCACACATGCCATAAAATAATTCAAGAACAGATTAGAAACAAACATGTATTGGTCTAAGAAGGGTTTCAAAGCCATTTCTAAGGCTCTGGAATTCCAGTGAACCACGGGGAGAGCCATTATCCACAAATGGAGATAACTTGAAACAGTGGTGAACCTTCCCAGGAGTGGCCAGCCCACAAAAATGACTCCAAGAACGTGACGACTACTCATCCAGGAGGTCATAAAAGAACCCAGAACAACATCTAAAGAACTGCAGGCCTCACTTGCCTCAGGTAAGATCAGTGTTCATGATTCAACAATAAGAAAGAGACTGGGCAAAAATAGCATCCATGGGAGAGTTCCAAGGCCAAAGCCACTGCTGACCAAAAAGAACACAAAGGCTCATCTCACATTTACCAAAAAACATCTTGATTATCCCCAAGACTTTTAGGCAAATATTTTGTGGACTGATGAGACAAAAATTTAACTTTTTGGAAGGTGTGCGTCCTGTTACATCTGGCATAAAACAAATGCAGCATTTCATAACAAGATCATCATACCAACATTCAGACATGGTGGTGGTAGCATGATGGTCTGGAGCTGCTTTGCTAGCTTCAGGACTTGGAGGACTTACCATAATTGATGGAACCATGAAGTCTGAACTCTACCAAAAAATTTTGAAGGAGAATGTCCGGCCATTAGTTTGTGACCTCACGCTCAAGTGCACTTGGGTTATGCAGCAAAACAATGATCCAAAACACAACATAACGTCCACCTCCAAATGGTTCAAAGTAAAATTTAGGTTTTGGAGTGGCCTAGTCAAAGCCCGGATTTAAATCCAATTGAGATGCTGTATCATGACCTTACACAGGCCGTTCATGCTGGAAAACCCTCCAGTGTGGCTGAATTAAAACAATTCTGCAAAGAATAGTGGGCCAAAATTGCGCCACAGCAATGTGAAAGGCTCATTGCCAGTTATCGCAAACGCTTGATTGCAGTTGTTGCTGCCAAGCATGGCACAACCAGTTATTAGGTTTAGGGGGCAATTACTTTTTCACATAAAGCCAGGCAGGTTTGGACAGCTTTTTTGCCTTAATAAATGAAACCATCATTTAAAAACTCAATTTTTCATTTACTCTGGTTATCTTTGTGTAATAAAATTTGCGTGACAAATATGCAAAAAAATAAAAAATCAGAAAGGGGGCAAATACTTTTTCACACAACTGTACAAATGGTAACTGGAAGAATGCGCTGCTATGACAATTTTACGTAAATATATTTGATTGGTCTCTAATTATCTATGTACATATATATATCAATCATACATACATATACACACACACATACAGTGGGGACGGAAAGTGTTCAGACCCCCTTAAATTTTTCACTCTTTGTTATAGTGCAGCCTTTTGCTAAACACATGGTCCTAAGTATTCAGACCCTTTTGCTGTGACACTCATATATTTAACTCAGGTGCTGTCCATTTCTTATGATCATCCTTGAGATGGTTCTACACCTTCATTTGAGTCCAGCTGTTTGATTATACTGATTGGACTTGATTAGGAAAGCCACACACCTGTCTATATAAGACCTTACAGCTTACAGTGCATGTCAGAGCAAATGAGAATCATTAGGTCAAAGGAACTACCTGAAGAGCTCAGAGACAGAATTGTGGCAAGGCACAGATCTGGCCAAGGTTACAAAAAAAAAATTCTGCTGCACTTAAGGTTCCTAAGAGCACAGTGGCCTCCATAATCCTTAAATGGAAGACGTTTGGGACGACCAGAACCCTTCCTAGAGCTGGTCATCCGGCCAAACTGAGCTGTCAGGGGAGAAGAGCCTTGGTGAGAGTGGTAAAGAAGAACCCAAAGATCACTGTGGCTGAGCTCCAGAGATGCAGTCGGGAGATGGGAGAAAGTTGTAGAAAGATAACCATCACTGCAGTCCTCCACCAGTCGGGGCTTTATGGCAGAGTGGCCCGACGGAAGCCTCTCCTCGGCGCAAGACACATGAAAGCCTGCATGGAGTTTGCTTAAAAACACTTGAAGGACTCCAAGATGGTGAGAAATAAGATTCTTTGGCCTGATGAGACTAAGACCGAACTTTTTGGCCTTAATTCTAAGCAGTATGTGTGGAGAAAACCAGGCACTGCTCATCACCTGTCCAATACAGTCCCAACAGTGAAGCATGGTGGTGGCAGCATCATGCTGTGGGGGTGTTTTTCAGCTGCAGGGACCGGACGACTGGTTGCAATCGACAGAAAGATGAATGCGGCCAAGTACAGGGATATCCTGGACGAAAACCTTCTGCAGAGTGCTCAGGACCTCAGACAGGGATGAAGGTTTACCTTCCAACAAGACAATGACCCTAAGCACACAGCTAAAATAACGAAGGAGTGGCTTCACAACAACTCTGTGACTGTTCTTGAATGGCCCAGCCAGAGCCCTGACTTAAACCCAATTGAGCATCACTGGAGAGACCTAAAAATGGCAGTCCACCAACGTTTACCATCCAACCTGACAGAACTGGAGAGGATCTGCAAGGAGGAATGGCAGAGGATCCCCAAATCCAGATGTGAAAAACTTGTTGCATCTTTCCCAAAAAGACTCATGGCTGTATTAGATCAAAAGGGTGCTTCTACTAAATACTGAGCAAAGGGTCTGAATACTTAGGACCATGTGATATTTCAGTTTTTCTTTTTTAATAAATCTGCAAAAATGTCAACAATTCTGTGTTTTTCTGTCAATATGGGGTGCTGTGTGTACATTATTGAGGAAAAAATATGAACTTAAATGATTTTAGCAAATGGCTGCAATATAACAAAGAGTGAAAAATGTAAGGGGGTCTGAATACTTTATGTCTCCACTGTATAATATAAAAAATGGCTTTACATCTGCAATGTTTGTTAAATGCTATATGAATTTTCTAAGACAATAAATATGTTGAATTTTATAAATCAATAGCGGTCTGTTGATTGCCTCACTCAAAGGCCCAACCTTCTTTTTCGATATATACAAATGATTTACCTAAATACACAAACCTTTATCTACTTTTTACTATTATTTACTATTTATCAGCTTGAACCCATCATGCATTTGCAGCATCTTCTAATAACACCTCGAAATGCATGCTCTACATTAGGGGTAGGCAACCTTAGACAGATGGAGTTCTACTTGAACAACAATGAAGTCAAAGATCACCAGGCACCGTGTCCTGTTAGGGCTGGTTCACACCAGAACGCGATTCAAGAAAGGCATGTTCCATGTGCGTTTTCTGCACAGTATTCAAAATGCACATCCTTTGTGATCTACTGCAGGTGATAATACATTGTTAACCCCAAATGTAGATTGCAAACGCAGTGGAAACAAAAAAAGTATTACAAGAGAGTGCAGGGTTCAGGACAGCGTTACGCACAGAATGCAGGGTTCAGGACAGCGTTACGCACAGAATGCAGGGTTCAGGACAGCGTTACGCACAGAATGCAGGGTTCAGGACAGCGTTACGCTCAGAATTCTGGAGTGCGTTACGCTCAGAATTCCGGAGTGCGTTACTCTCAGAATTCCGGAGTGCGTTACTCTCAGAATTCCGGAGTGCGTTACTCTCAGAATTCCGGAGTGCGTTACTCTCAGAATTCCGGAGTGCGTTACGCTCAGAATTCCGGAGTGCGTTACGCTCAGAATTCTGGAGTGCGTTACGCTCAGAATTCTGGAGTGCGTTACGCTCAGAATTCTGGAGTGCGTTACGCTCAGAATTCAGGGTTCAGGAGTGCGTTACGCTCAGAATTCAGGGTTTAGGAGTGCGTTACGCTCAGAATTCAGGGTTCAGGAGTGGATTACACTCAGAATGCAGGGTTCAGGAGTGGGTTACACCCAGAATGCAGGGTTCAGGAGTGGGTTACACTCAGAATGCAGAGTTAAGGAGTGGGTTACACTCAGAATGCAGAGTTAAGGAGTGGGTTACACTCAGAATGCAGGGTTAATGAGTGGGTTACACTCAGAATGCAGGGTTCAGGAGAGCGTTATGCTCAGAATGCAGGGAACAGGAGTGTGTCACGCTCAGAATTCAGGGATCAGGAATGCGTTACGCTCAGAATTCAGGGACCAGGAGTGCCCTGTGCTAAGAATGCAGGGATAAGGAGTGCCCTGCGCTAAGAATGCAGGGATAAGGAGGGGTGATGTGATGGGTGGCAGAGAACACTGCTATGGGGGTGACACTGCCCCCTTCACATCACACCCCCACATTAATGTCCTCTTCCCTCCCCTCCCTCAGCATTGTTCCATTGCATCATACCTGTCCACACAGGAGACCGAGAGGCAGCACAGTTGTGGACAGGGAGCTGGCAGGGTGACTATTCTTATCAACAAGCTGGTGATTGGTTGTTTAGGACCTAGCAACCAATCACTGGTGGGTTAATTAGGCAAAAAGTTAATTTGGCCAGCTCCTCCCCCTGCCCTCCGTTTTGAGCCGTGCAGCCTCTCGCTCTCGCTGTTCACTGATGACAGCGGTGGGGGGGGTTGGGGAGAACCGAAGGCGCGGCGGAGGAGGCTGGGGGCAGACCTGTTCCCGGTCTACCCCTGTCACCTACCCATGGACGACAGGGAGTCTGCGGACGACCCCCGTTCTACATTTTACATCCTATACATAAAATATTTAAAGTAGGAGTCCAGTCTAAGCCTGCACTCACTCCCATTCTAAGCCCTATACTGACTAGCCTGTAATGGAAAGAGGTCTATACCTACCTATTCCCTGGGCGCACCAAGCCGGTCACAGGATCGGCTTCCCAGTGCTGGCTTCAGGGTGGAGGAGGCCATAGCCAACAACAGATGCCCCATAGTAAGCCTATGGGTGACATCATCGCAGTCAATGTTGGCGATCTCTCTTCACTGAAGCTGGCTATTGGGCACATAATCAGACTAGAGCACCCAGGGAATATGCTAGTATACACATTGGAGCAGGATTAAGGTTGGATAGGATTAGACTAGGCTTCCACTTTATTATACTATTCTGATAACTTCAAGTGAAAACATGAAATGCTGAGGAAATTGTGAATATTTAAAGTATAATTAAACAATGGCGTTATATAACCTGTACTTTCGCTTTGTTTTGTTTTAAATGCATAAAACCTATCAGCATGTAGAAACATCAGGTTATAGTCAATAGTTTAGTAGAAATTAGGTAGTTACCATATATTCTGCTTGGCGATCAATAAAGAATTCACAAACATTTTACATAAAACGGATGGAGGTGGGAGTACATGAGCTGGAGTATGAAGAAGCAGCTAAAAAAAAAACAAAAAACAAAACAGAAATAAACCAATAAGTCGAATAAAATTTGCACAATTATAACTTGGACATTGCTAATATTTCAGAATAAGAACAAAGCAAAGCAAATTGGAACCATTTTAAAACAAAATATATCTGTATGTCTCACTTTAATCACAAATCTCCAATATAAGATTAGTTCTCATTTTAGGACAGAGGGAGGGGCCATGCAAATCATTCAATTATTCCCCAAGGGTCACCGACAATCTAGAACCACTGGTTTATAGCACAGATACAGACTAATATTAAAAGTCAAGTAGAGCTGCTTCAGGAAAGTCAAAAAAAAAAAATTGCCCCTGGGATTTTTATGGAGGTTACACACAAAAAAAAAAAAAATTATATACAGTGGGGACGGAAAGTATTCAGACCCCCTTAAATTTTACACTCTTTGTTATATTGCAGCCATTTGCTAAAATCATTTAAGTTCATTTTTTTCCTCATTAATGTACACACAGCCCCCCCAATATTGACAGAAAAACAGAATTGTTGACATTTTTGCAGATTTATTAAAAAAGAAAAACTGAAATATCACATGGTCCTAAATATTCAGACCCCTTGCTATGACACTCATATATTTAACTCAGGTGCTGTCCTCATTTCTTCTGATCATCCTTGAGATGGTTCTACACCTTCATTTGAGTCCAGCTGTGTTTGATTATATTGATTGGACTTGATTAGGAAAGCCACACACCTGTCTATATAAGACCTTACAGCTCCCAGTGCATGTCAGAGCAAATGAGAATCATGAGGTCAAAAGGAACTGCCTGAAGAGCCCAGAGACAGAATTGTGGCAAGGCACAGATCTGGCCATGGTTACAAAAAAAACTCTGCTGCACTTAAGGTTCCTAAGAGCACAGTGGCCTCCAAAATACTTAAATGGAAGATGTTTGGGACGACCAGAACCCTTCCTAGAGCTGGCCGTCTGGCCAAACTGAGCTATCGGGGGAGAAGAGCCTTGGTGAGAGAGGTAAAGAAGAACCCAAAGATCACTGTGGCTGAGCTCCAGAGATGCAGTCGGGAGATGGGAGAAAGTTGTAGAAAGTCAACCATCACTGCAGTCCTCCACCAGTCGGGGCTTTATGGCAGAGTGGCCCGATGGAAGCCTCTCCTCAGTGCAAGACACGTGAAAGCCTGCATGGAGTTTGCTAAAAAAAACACCTGAAGGACTCCAAAACGGTGAGAAATAAGATTCTCTGGTCTGATGAGACCAAGACCGAACTTTTTGGCCTTAATTCTAAGCGGTATGTGTGGAGAAAACCAGGCACTGCTCATCACCTGTCCAATACAGTCCCAACAGTGAAGCATGGTGGTGGCAGCATCATGCTGTGGGGGTGTTTTTCAGCTGCAGGGACCGGACGACTGGTTGTAATCGAGGGAAAGATGAATGCGGCCAAGTACAGGGATATCCTGGACGAAAACCTTCTGCAGAGTGCTCAGGACCTCAGACAGGGATGAATGTTTACCTTCCAACAAGACAATGACCCTAAGCACACAGCTAAAATAACGAAGGAGTGGCTTCACAACAACTCTGTGACTGTTCTTGAATGGCCCAGCCAGAGCCCTGACTTAAACCCAATTGAGCATCTCTGGAGAGACCTAAAAAGGGCTGTCCACCAACATTTACCATCCAATCTGACAGAACTGGAGAGGATCTGCAAGGAGGAATGGCAGAGGATCCCCAAATCCAGATGTGAAAAACTTGTTGCATCTTTCCCAAAAAGACTCATGGCTGTATTAGATCAAAAGGGTGCTTCTACTAAATACTGAGCAAAGGGTCTGAATACTTAGGACCATGTGATATTTCAGTTTTTCTTTTTTAGTAAATCTGCAAAAATGTCAACAACTCTGTGTTTTTCTGTCAATATGGGGTGCTGTGTGTACAATAATGAGGAAAAAAAATTAACATAAATGATTTTAGCAAATGGCTGCAATATAACAAAGAGTGAAAAATTTAAGGGAGTCTGAATACTTTCCGTCCCCACTATATATATATATATATATATATATATATATATATATCTATATCTATATATCTAGTAAAAGTCATCCCCCTTATTGCAAACATATAATTATAAAAAAAAAATTTGATGTTGCTGACAGAGTCTACTGGTCATAACAACTAATAATCCCAAAAAGAGGAAACCAACAAAGAAGGCGCCTAAACCAGGGGCTGAGGTGACAAGGGAGCAGGCCTGCTGATGAGCCAGCCCGGGGAATGAGGAGCAGTGAACAGGAAGCTGAGGCACGAACACAAGCACTCATTCACCCGTTGATATCAAGGAGTGCCTTAGCAGAACAACTCCAAAAAATCCCAAAAATAAACTGATGCCAAATGAATAGCTGCTTCAGGCATATTGGTCATCAACAGTGCCAGTGCATGAAATCAATGGTTTCTATGGAGTAGGGCTTTGGGGAGCACTGACAAAGTATGGTCAGACAAACTATAAAGTGGGCTTAAAGGAACCAAAGGCCCCCTAATGAACCAGTGTGAAGCATAGTAAAATATGCGGATATCTTCTGTTTTAAGAACACCCTGCTGTGCTTCCTACAGCAAAGTAGGGAGCTTTCCGATTCCTTTTAGTCCACCTCATCCTAACCTGCCTGATAATATGTCCTCAGATTCAGAACAAGATTTGATATATATTTTTTTAATCTGGCAATGTGTAGCAGCTATAGATTAAATCCCAACCTTTTTAGATCCCTTTCACTTGAATGGGCTGGCAGTGCACCCTAATTAAGGAAAAAAAACAAATTTTTGTTACTCACCGTAAAATCCCTTTCTCCAAGTATATTGACAAACACGGCTCTTCTTATTCTAGATTATGGGGTTTATAGCACCACCTACACTGCTTAAAGTGGAACTTCCCCTTTTCGGTGGAGCTCCGCTTTAAGTGGGCACAGATGACCAAGAAGCCACTTTGTAAACCTGAGACACAGACACGGATGCCTGAGGTCTAAACACCCAGGAGGCACTAACTGCCCTGGTGGAGTGTGTGACAACGGGCAAGGGAGAGACCCGACCCATAATAGCTTACGGCAGTACAATCGACTGCCAAACCCAACCAGATATAGTAGAATATAGTAGAAGGAGGCTGCCAGGCCTTTTTTTGGACCGTCTGTGAGCACAAAGACAATCGACCTCTGGAAGGAGGCCGTAGCAGACGGGAACACACAAACCGCCTGGACCATACTGAAGGAGTGCAACGCAGCCTCCCTATGACGCGACAACCGTGAACATGAAAAAAGGCATTCATGTGAAAATCCAACACCACCTTTAAAAGGTAAGGAAGGGTATGGACAGCGAGCCACCTTATCCTCGTGTAAGATCAGAGAGGGAGACTTACAGGATAAGGCAGCCAGTTTCGACACTCGCCACACGGACGTGATGGCAACCAGGAAGTCAATCTTTGAGAAATAGTAAGCAGGGGAATATCACAAATTCCCCTAAAGGGAGTCTTTTGAAGGACCGAAAAAAACAAGTTCTGGTCCCACAGCAGCAACAGGGAACACACAGGAGGTGCCACATGATGAACTCCTTGCAGATCAAGAAATGTGAAGGAAAAACAAAAGACCACAAGGGCAATAACTGCCTTAATGGTATTCAAGGCAAGCAGTTGTGCAATGACCCCTTAGACAAAGACCAAAACCCGAGCCATTGAAAAAGAAATGTGGACGGACACCCAGAGACTCGTACCAGGCAAAATAAGCCTTAAAGGTGCGATGATAGATCTTCTGAGAGGTGGACTTGCGTGTATTTAACATTGTAGGGATCACCGAACCAGACAACCCCCCGTTACTCAAAACCTAGATTTAATAGCCATGCTGTCCAAGCCAGACACGGTAAAGGAGGGTGGTAGACTAGACCTCCTGAGACAGGAGTTCCTCCTAAAAAGGCAATCGCCAGGGAGTGTCTGTGACCAGCCTTACCATGTCTGCATACGACGGATAATGAGGCTAGTTACGGAACTACCAGAAGGATCAGAATCCCTTCGGCCTCTATCCTGCACAGCAAGGTAGCAGCTTGAGCAAAGGAAAGACGTAAATGAGACAATATTGGTCTCAAGGTGTCACTAGTGCACCTGTTGCATCCACTAGGGGGTCCCATGCTCTCGCCACAAACCTTGGCACCTTTCTGTTGATCCTCCAGCATAAGCAGGTCTGATAGATCAGCAGCCAGGTGCAGGTGTAGGGATCACTCCCCCCCCCCCCCCCCCCCCCCGAGTCATTGTCTGGCAACTGAGGCAATCTGGCTGCCAATTCTCAATGTCTGGGTATGCAATTGCTGTTCCTTCCCCTGCAAAATGTGTAATACCTCCAGTGCCACCGTCGCACTGCTCGCTCAGCCTTGGTAGTTCACATAGGCCACTGCTGGGCAAGAGCCCCCGGAGAAGGTCCGTCTAGTGGTCCAGAGACTGCCTGGTCAGCTGCAGTACCAGGACATTGAGTAGCCGAGCCTACTCCAGAGTTCACCGATCTAGTGCAGATCTCAAACCCAGGACAGCTTCCCAGCCGGACAGTCTGGCATCTGTACTGACTGCCATCCAGTGGACGGGGAAAGGACTTCCCAGTCTGTAGGGGAGGAAACCAGAGCCACCAGCTGAGGGAGCGACTGGCCCAGACAAATCTGGTTGTCCAAGAAAGCAGGAGACTTTTCCGATGTCAACGGGATTTGCCTCTGCAAAACTCTCATCCGGAATTCTGCATATAGGACCACCTTGAAGGCAGATACCATAAGACCCAGAGCCTGTATGCAAGACTGCAGGGGATGACTGCTATGATACAAGAGTAGTAGAACCTCAATCCGAAGCTTTCAGAGCTCATCCGTCAGGAGAAACGCTGTAGCCTGCTTTGAGTCAGGACTCAGACACTTTAGCCTCCTGGTCGGGTTCAGGGCAGACGTCTTGAGGTTCAGAAGCCATCCAAAGTCCTGCAGGGAGTGTATTGTGATCTCCACGATGTCCATCAGTGTGGCCCAGGAGTCCACCTGCAGGAGCAGGCAGTCCAGTTTACCTGTCACGGGTAAACTCCCAGTTGTCTCAGTAATGCGATGACTGGGACCAGCACCTTGGAAAATACCCAGAGACCAAGACCACAAGATCAAGCGCCACAAAATAATTTGCATTCCTCAAGACTGAACATGCATTTTTAAAAATGTAACAATTACCATTTGCATGGTGGTGCGTATATCCACAGACCGCTACTGTACAGTGCATAGGGGTGCTATTCAAAGTGAATGACACTCCAGTGCATTCGTTATCACGCACTGTGGTAATGTGATAAAAATGCATTTTACTGCATGCCAGTATCTAAATGGGTCTTTAAAGATTTGGATGCAGGGGAGGAAGGGCCAGAACCACTTGTCATGCATCTCTTTACATTTTAGTTCCCTTTGGGAAGATTTTTCTCAATTTCCTGAGGGGGGGACTTGGAGAGGAAGGGAGGGGAAACCTTAATGGGTAACAAAGCAATTTCATCCTTCGGAGTTCTAAACCATTCTTCCTAACTACACAAAAAAATATATCTACAGTTGGGCTTCGATAGTCCATAATAAATAAGGCTAGACAAGTTTTAAATGGTGAGTCTTTAAGTTCCCTCTGGGCGCACAATTTTTCCCACAATCTCAAGGTAAAGATTGCAATGAATAATGCAAAATGTTGAAAAATATGTCCTGCAATATAAATACTTAAAATACATAGACAAGGCTTCAATCTCATGTGCCTAAAAAACAAAAAATAAATAAATACCTCTTTAACTGCAGCTGTCTGAGTTATATGTCCAGTAGGATGTGTTTTCTGTGAGTCCTCTGAGCCCCAGGTTGGATAATCTTGTTTCTGTTGCTGCTTCTTCCCAAACAACGTGTAGAAAGGTGTGTAAGGCAGACTTTCTTCTGATACCATCTAAAAAAAAAAAATAAAAAATCACTGCAAAGGTTCATATTCCATACTGTCAGCTAAAACCTGTATATAATTAATCTAACATAAAAACTTCAATCAGGAAATAAGATTCACATGATATAGCCTACATGCTGCTGAATATCAATACCAAAATTAAATAATACATACCTGCTAAGGCAGGTGTAAGGATGAATACAAACCTGTGGCTGCAACAACTGTTTTTTATTTAACACTTTCACTCTGGCCATATGCATATATGTGGTCTCGTGGAAGTGGGTCTTCTTCTGTGGGGCTACATATGTGCATACATGCTTTTGGGTTGAAAGGGTGCTCCCAGAGCAGACTGTGCTGTTATTGATAGCTTCAGGTTTCATATTAAGAATCAGGAGCAGGAAGGACAGACTCTCAATCACATGATCACTGTGATAGGTCACTGTGCAGCACACCCCTGTACTTACTCTAGCAAGAGAGAAAAGTATCTTTCTCCATTCAAGAGGAAAGGATAAGTTTGTAACAAACAACTAAGTGAAAAATAAATAAAATTAGTTTAAAATAGCTAGGTTAGGGTTTTTTTTTTTTACTTGGTAACAGTCAGTGTGTTTTAGGTAAGATAAAAAAAAATGTGCACTATTGTTTCTTGGCTCTACCACAGGTACAAACAATGAACAACATACACATGTGGTATCGATACAACCGCCAGGAGTAGGGGAATTTGTTTTGCATTGCTCTTTGGTGGTAGGTCATGGTAATGGAAAGAAGCATAGAGCTAAATTGAAAAAAAAAAAAAAAAAAATATTCTCATTCTCTCTCTCTCTCTCTATATACTTGTAATTAGTGTGCGTGTATAAAAGGTCAATACGTTTCTGGACTCCTGACAGACCCTTGCATCTTTCAACCAGTGCTGCACTGACGTTTCTGGATTGTGAGCCATGGGAAAAGCCGGGAAAAGGTAGTTGAACTGTATATAACAGGAAAGGGATACAAAAAGATATCCTAGGTGTTACCACACTCTTCCTGTTCCCACTCATGTGTTCTACCAAATGTCTCCACAAGCACAATGCTTTTTTAACAATGATTTTAATACTGATTTGATGTTTATTGTTTATTTGATTTCATTGTATGTATTTTGTCTTTATTTAGTAAGTCCATTGACGCTCCTGAAGAAGCGCAAGGCACGTTACATGTAGAGCCCAGGATACGTTTACCATCAATATCTATTACATAGTCAAAATTGAGATTCTTGAATTTACTCTGGAATGAGTGGTTATTTACCCCCAAATGTTTCATGTTATGTTCCTATGACTATGTATCAGTATCAACTATACAACTTTGTTATACTGACTTATTCTAAATGTCGATATTTTTTTAAATGTGTTTTCTATGTTTAATAAACTTTTTACGTATTAATTACCTATTTGGTCATGCCTAAAAAGTCCAAGCCCTTTATTCCAAATAGTCTGATTCTAGTATAGGACATGGCACTGTGTATCATACAAGTATTCCACAGGACCACTCTGTGGTGATACTAATAAACTTGATCCAAGAACTGGGGTATGTAAACTTTTGATCAGGGTAATTTGGGTAGATTCTGTTGCCATTATGGTTTAAAAAGAGTAAACACAGTTGAATGATAATAAATGGCTTCAGCCAAACACTAACCATGAATGAAAGAAAGAAGTTTTTGTGTTATGCATATTCTCTGAAAAATGGCCAAGAAATCATAAATTCTGCCAGGGTAAGTAAACTTATGAAAACAAATGTGTATATATATATATATATTTATTATCTTCACCTTTGGCTACCTATGTAAAGCAACTTGGCCCAGCCTATGCCACAGGTTGTTTATAAATCTGTCTCCACCGAGAAACTGAGTGACCACATAATCCAGGAAACTGCAGTGAAATCACAAGCCAGAACTGTCGCATGTGCAGATCTGTATTATATGGACTTTGTAGTTACTGTGTAATGGTTTGTATGACCCAGACTTTTAGAAGGCAAATAATCCTTTCGTGATCAGAAGTCACTGATGCCTAGATGCCCAGCCCAAATTTTGCATCATCATCCATCTATCAACTTGAAAATAACTATTCATGAAAATGAAACAAGTGCAACACTGGTGTGCACTGTGCACATGCTAAATGCATTGCAGTGCATATTTTTTTCTACTCTTTTTTTTTTTTTTTTTAAAACCTTTTTAAAATTAACATTCATTCAGCTCTATGCACAGCAGTGAATTGTGACACATGGGTCAATTCACTAAGAGATAAGTGCCGCACACATTTTTTGAGTTAAAATAACTCCTGCAGTATTTATCTCAAAAGTAGTCAATTCTCTAAAAAAACATGCATTATTTACGGAATGCGTTAAATATTTTTCATTTGCGATATTAACCACTTAAGGAACGAGCCTCTTTCTAAGATTTGGTGTTAAAAAAAAGTTTTTTTTGCTAGAAAATTACTTAGAACCCCCAATCATTATATATTTTCTTTTTTTCTAACACCATAGAAAATAAAATGGCGGTCGTTGCAATACTCTGTCACACTGTATGTGCGCAGCGGTCTTACAAGCGCACTATTTTGGAAAAAATACACTTTTTTGGAATAAAAAAATAAGACAACAGTAAAGTTAGCCCAATTTTTTTTTCATATTGTGAAAGATAATGTTACACCAACTAAATTGATATCCAACATGTCACGCTTCAAAATTGCGCCCGCTCGTGGAATGGGCGACAAACTTTTACCCTTAAAAATCTCCATAGGCGACGTTTAAAAAATTCTACAGGTTGCACGTTTTGAGTTAGAGGAGGTCTGCACGCAACCTCCTCTGTAACCTCCTCTTCTGCACGCAAGCTCGGCGAGACAGGGCGCGTTTAAAAATTTTTTTTTTCTTATTTATTTTACCTTTTATTTTTACATTGTTGTTTAAAAAAAAAAAGTGTCACTTTTATTCCTATTACAAGGAATGTAAACATCCCTTGTAATAGAAAAAAAGCATGACAGCACCTCGTAGCCTCCCTGACGGTATTCCCGAGTGTGGCTCGGGGTTAAATTTCAGTCCCATTAGCGGTAACCCCCGAGCCACACTCGGGATTACATTGCAGGATCCTGGTGTGGTGTTACTTACCTTGTTCCCCAGGATTCTGCGATGTCCCCCGCAGTGTCCGTGGGCTTTGTCTCCTCTGAAGCCTCTCCATGCCAGGCTCCATTCCCTGCGAGCGGCGTGATGAACGGGGGCGGAGCCTGGCGGCAAATTCAAAAAAATTTACAAATCATAACACATACAGTACTGTAATCTTACAGATTACAGTACTGTATGAAATTATTTCACATCCCTTTTGTCCCCAGTGCTTTGGCCCATGCCCTGCATACAGTTTTATATGATATATACTGTTCTTTCTGCCTGGAAACTGGAGATTGTCCATAGCAACCAAAAAGTGTCCCTTTACGTCAAAAGTGGCTTTAGATCAGCTAGAAAACAGCGATAGTAAATTAGAACACTTGCAGAATTGAGCGATAGTGAATCGTGGGAAATTTATTTTATTATTATTATATTATTTTTTTTAATTATTTATATTTATTTATTATATTATAATTTATGTTTTTGTGTTTCAAACTTTATCATACCCGGGATATCTACTAGTCTCTTGTTTGGGCAGATTTAAGTGTGTTATTGTTAAGAATTACAGACCTACAATATAAAACGTCAAATTTCCATGCAAAATAATTGTACCGCTTTCAGCACCTAAAATCCGAAATAATCATACCACCAGGGAGGTTAAATATGAGATCTGGGGTCAAAAAGACCTCAGATCTCATATTTACACTAAAGTGCAACAATTAAAAAAAAATTATAATTAAATGTCATTTGAAAAAAAAAAATGTCCCTTTAAGAGCTATAGGCAGAAGTGACATTTTGACGACGCTTCCACCCTCAAATGATATGGAGATGGGTGGGGGTCATCTTCTCCTCACTCGTCTCCATGCCTAACAGGGAGAAGAACCTTATCGGCTGCCAAAACAACGATATTCCTCTTCAAAGTAGCAACGTAAAACGACGGCGGGCGGTCCATAAGTGGTTAAACTTAAATTTTGTGTTATTTTGGTCATTTTTTCACAGTTTTTGTTTTTCTTTTTAACATGCTTAGGCTCCATGCACACTAGCTTAAAAAAATGCTCCTTACAGGAGCTATTGAGTATTTTTTCTCTGCTTCTAGAAGCAAATAGTGTTATCCTATGTGTCCATGCACACTATTTTAGTCTGAAAGCGTTTTTAAAGCTTCAGCTTCTAAGAGCAGAAAACAAAAACTTTATTTTTTGCATTTTTGGGAGCAATTTGCCAGCAGAAAAATAAACTGAATGCTTCTAATTGTTGCTAAAAACGGGCACAAAAATGCTACTATGAGCAATTTTCAGGCATTTTTAGCTTATAGTGTGCATGGAGCCTCACACTGCACCAGAGGAAGAAATAAATGCACACAGAAATACTGTGAAACTGAAAACATTCTAGTATGCTTTCCTTCACAGAAAAATCTTCTTCTGTTGAAGTGTTACAATTTATTTTCATTGTTGAGCTCAGGGCAAATAATTTCCACACTGATACATTATATACTTTTAATTTAGCCCCCGTTCACACCAGTGCGGCACTGAAATTGTGGCTTTAAAATTCACAATTTTAATGCCGCACATCAGTGCGATTTGTACTGACGATTTCATTGTAGCTTGCGACTTCATACAACAGAAGTCTATGCAAGTCGCAATGAAATCGGCAAAAAGTAGTGCAGGATACTGTTTCAAAGTCCCTGCGACTTGAGTCTTGGCAATTTGAACGATTCCATTGCTAACAATGGATTGCAACTTGTCATGCGATTTAGAACTGTCAAATTGCATTAAAAATTGCACCAGCATGAACGGGGGCTTACTGGCCAGTGCAGAGTTCTCCTCATTGTTCTTTTGTACTTTGCTAAATACTGATTGCCCATTGGGAGATGATAAACAAATGTGTGTGTTCTTTAGTGAACCGACTTTAATGACTCTCAATTTTGCCTTTAATTTCTGATATTTACCTCACATTCGATATTTTACTTTAATGAATTGACTCTTATCACATACCATATTTCCAAAAAATGGGTCACGTGACCCTCATAATCTCATGCGGTAACCTTTAGTGAAGTGAGCCCAATTTAAAATTTATAAATGTTTTATTAACTCGATACAGTTTTATCTTTTACAGTGGGTATAGAAATGAATCAGCCCCCATTTTGTTGCTTTGCAGCCTGGAATGAAGACAGACAGTTTTTGTTTTATCCAGCTGTATTTGCTCTGTGGAACTTATAACATCCAAGTAAATAATACAACACCAGCATGCATGTCAGAGAAAAAAAAAACAGAACCACCGAGGTGGAAAAAGGATCACCTCCCCCTCCTAAAAATGATTTGTAAACTTAGTCAGGTGTAGCTAATCACCTCAATTACATAAAAAGCCATTTGACTTTCAATGGTGATAAACTGTGGTCATTTTGATTAGCTCTGCATGAAAAGCTTTCCTGGAGCATTTTTCAGTCCCTGGTATTGCAACTGAAGAGAACAAATCAACTATGGGAGGAAAGGCAATGTCAATAGATCTCCAGGATAAAGTTGTGGACAGCCACAAGTCAGGAGAGAAATCTTTCAAAAGCTTTATCAATGCCCACATTAAAGTCTATTATTAGGAAGTGAACGGTATTTGGTACAACACACACTCTCCCTGGATCAGGACGACGCTCCAAACTGGATGAAAGAGCCAGGAAATAACTGGTCAGAGAGGCTACCAAGAGGCCTACAACAACTCTGAAGCAGTTGCAGGAATTTATGACAAAGAGTGGTCATTGTGTGCATGTGACAAAAATATCACAAATTCTCCACAAATGTGGCTTGTATGGGAGGGTTGCAAGAAAGATCGCCACTCCTCAAGAAAGACCACATGCATTCACAACTGAGCTTTGCCAAAACGCACCTTGGAAGCTTCTGAGGCCAGATGGAAAAAGGTATTATGGTCATATGAGACTAAATTGAATTATTTGGCCTCAACACCAAATGATATGTCTGGCAGAAATCCAATACAGCTCACCATCCAAACACCACCATTCCTACATATCCTGTTATGGGGGCGTTTCTCTGCAGCAGGGACTGGAGCATTTGTCAGGATAGAAGGGAAAATGGATGGGACAAAATACTATCAAATTCTTGTGGAAAATCTGCTGCCCTCTGCTAGAAAGTTATTGAGAAGATGCTTTACCTTCCAACATGACAATGACCCAAAGCACATGGCAACAATGACCACACAGTGGTTGAAGGAGAGAACGGTGTCCTTGCATGGCCTAGTCAGAGTCCAGACTTAAACCTCATTGAAAATCTGTGAAATGACTTGAAAACTGCAATCCACAACGGTCACCATAAAATTGAACTGGACTTGAGCAGTTCTGCAAAGAAGAGTGGGCAAATATTGCAAAGTCTAGATGTGTAAAGTTAGAAGAGACACCCCAACAGACTAAGGCCTCTTTCACATGAACGATCCGTTCAGGTCCGCCTGTCAGTTTTTTAGGCGGACCTGAACGGACCCTCCATAGACCTCTATGGAGCGTCGGATGTCAGCGGTGACATGTCCGCTGACATCCGACCCGCTCCGAAAAAGTGTAACGGAGTAAAAACCTACTTTTCCATCCGTTTTCGGATCGGATGACGACGGACTCTACGGTCCGTCATCATCCGATCCCCCATAGGAGAGAGCGGCACTCTGACAGGTCCGTCGCTGTCATCTGCCTGCTCAGCGGGGATCCACGGAGCGATCCCCGCTGAGCAAGCGGATGTTCACGGGGCGGATCAACACTGACAGCTCAGGAGGAGCCGCTGTACTAATAATCTGATGTTAGTACAGCGACATCCCCTGCTGTGCTATTGTGTTCTGACAGGGGGATGCCCTCTCCTACCAGAACACTCAGATCAGAGGTCTTAGTCATTGGCAGTCTGAGTGCTGACCGGGATCCAATCGGCGGACCTTTTTCGGTCATGCCTCATCAGCCAGCTTTCGTCGGATCCAGGGCCGCTGATAAGCCAGTACAACTGGCCCTGTTGTACTGGGCCTGGTCAGCAGGGGGGCCCGGGTAATCTGAGCAGAGAATGAAAGAAAAAAAAAATGTACGGTATTTCTCCAGCCAGCACCCCCATCTGACCACCAGAGAGGTGAGGAGCGGCACCCAGAGGCTGGGGAGGAGGAGGAGAACACTTTCCGGACGGTAACAGAACTCAGGGCAGGGGCTGGCTTCAGTTCAGCAGCACCGACGGCAAGTAGCCTGCATGTGCGACTTGCTCACTATACACTCACATCTCTACTCATGCCCCTTGTGTCAGTGAGGAGAACAGCACTGCGAAAGTCTCTCCTACACTGCTGTCTACATATTTTTGCATCCCAGCAGGATGTCTGACTGCTAATTCTCCCGAATGTAGCTGGAAGCAGAATGGTCTGCTGCTCTGTCACTCAGAGCTGCACCTGCCTCATCCTGACGTTCAGGCTGTGCGGGAAATACAATGTGTAGCCTGGGGATTTAAATGTCTGCTGGAGCAAGCGTAGTAGGAGCCAGTGGCCTCTCTTATTTTAGTAACACTGAACTATTTACCATCAATGGTGAACATGTGTGCAGAGGGGTGCAGTGAGGGAACATGTGCGCAGCGATGACACATATGTACATGGGGGTAAAGCGATGGAACATGTGTGCAGAGGTGTACTGCACGTCATATAATATGGGGGGGGGTCCTGTGTGTCCTGAGCAGGGACAGTGTACTCATAATGGGCGACCCCTTGTCATGTCATGTGGATGGGGGAGATGTAACTCCTTATATTGAGAGATGCCTGTGTGTCCTGACTCATTGGGGAAGGGGTGAGGCTGAAGGAGGGACCAGGGGTGGGGCTGAAGGGGGTCCCATGATTTCTATCAGCGGCCCTGGTCGGATCGGCTGCAGAAACCACGGGCCAAATGTTCAACAGATTTTAATGTTTTGCCTTTATTTGCCCTTAAAGTGCACCTACAGTACGAGGTCTAAATGTGATAAGCACTTACTTGTTTAATTATTGGTTCCATGCTTTCTTCTGGCGACTTTGTGCTGAAAGTTAAAAGGTCCTGAAAGGCAACACAGAAAATATTATGTAATTCAATTCTGATACACATATCAGAATGTAAGATCAATTTAATCTCTGTCATTATTTTAGGAGCTAAATATTTAAAGTGGTTGTAAAGGTAAATTAAAAAAAAAAAAAACCCACAATAAACATTTTTATACTTGCCTGCTCTGACCAATGGAATTGCACACAGAAGCCTCAAACCTCCAACTCTCGGGTCCCCTGCCGGCGCTCCTGGCTCTTCCTCAATATCCAGTGCCCCCCATGGGAAGCTGCTTCCCTTGGGGGCACTTTTGCATGCTCACTCCCGAGCCCAGGTGCTGCGTCCATTGGCAGACACAATGGGACTCGGCCTTACCCCCCCTCTCAACACTGGCTTTGATTGACAGCAATGGGAGCCAAGGCTCCCGGTGCACCAAGCAAAGCCAGTGAGACCCAGGCTGAGGGGAGAGGAGAGCTGCAGATGTGAACAGTGCTGGATCAAATGAAGGGCTTAGGTAAGTCAAAAGAGGAGGGGGGGGGGGGGGTGAAAACAACCCATTCGGTTTAAAATTGAAATCAAAAAGGTAAAACATTTGTGTATAGATATTGAAAAAAAATTCAAATATAACATCCTTTTTTTCAAATTTCAGGAATATGAAATGCTGGGGTAACAAACACTTTAATGAAAGGAATGCATTAGGGTAAAAAATATTTAGGCTTTAGAACCACTTTAACTGCAGAGATCATTATCAACTTTAACCACTTTTATCATTCTTTGTAGCCAGCGATTCTGTGCACGATAAGAATGATCATAGCGGCAGTTCCCCTGCTTGATCGTTCTTATAGGCGACGGGAGGGGACACCCCCCCTCCATCCGGTGCTTCTCCGGGCTCTCCCGTGCCATCGGGGGGCCCAGAGAAAGAATCGTCCGCCGCTGGATGACGACGATAGAGATCTCTATGGCCGTCGGAGGCCCGGGCGCGACATTATGACGTCATGCCCGAGTTCCTGGAAGTAAACAAAGGCGCGATCGCGCTGTCAGCATGAGAGCGGTGACTTTGTTTTCTCGATCTCATGCTTTCCAGCCTGGAGGAGAGATGTGGGGTCTTATTGACCCCGTATCTCTCCATAAAGAGGACCTGTCACAATAGATTCCTATTACAAGGGATATTTACATTCCTTTTAATAGGAATAAAAGTGATCAAAAAAATAAAAATGTAAAAAAAAGTGTAAAAAAAAAAAAAAATTTTAAATGCCCCTGTCCCCGGTAGCTCGCGCTCAGAAGCAAACATGCATGTAAGTCCCGCCCACATATGTAAACGCCGTTCAAACTACACATGTGAGGTATCACCGCATGCGTTAGAGCATGTGCAAAAAAATATAAATAACTGAACCTTTAATATCTCTTTAAATTTCACTGGAGAAATGGAACAGGTAAAAAGCAGAAAGGTCAAAGATGTGAGAACATCCAGGTATTGTGACACAAGTTTTGAAGAATAAAAAGCGCAAAAATAACTTATGCCAACTGAAGCAGAGAAAACAAGTTCCAGAGACAGAACTTGTTAGTTTGTGGTTTTGAGGTATGGTCTGACCTCTCCTGAAGAACCAGGAAAGAGTCATGCAGACTAATCAAAGCCAGAAGTTAGCCTGAAATAAAAGTAAAGTTGCTGACGACTTCAGAATACCTTGGATAATATGCAACCACCAGAAATAAAAGTAATTATGAAAAACATAGTGTCTGTCAGCAATAGATACTAATTACAGCATATAGATGTCATTTTTTAAATAGTGCAATACTATTGAAGTGAGCACAAAGATCTGTCCACTCCTATAATCCTTGGCTGGTAGCAGACTACATTACATTAACTGCATCAAAGTTCTTAAAAATTGGCACCTCTCCAGTGGGTATTCCAAATCAAATAATTAGGTATAGTTGTGATCAATTCAGTAGCAGACTTAATTTCCCTAAATTTCTCCCCGTTCATCAATGTTCTTAAAAATAGACTGAATGCTTGGAAGAATCTTCCCATCAGGAAAAATTTACCTTATTAAGATGAAGATTTTACCTCTTTTCCTTTATATTTTTAGGAATTCCCCAGTATGGATTCCCAAAGCTATTATTAAGTCTATTGATAGTGTCCTTTCCGGTTTCTTTTGGCATGGAGGGACGCCTCACCTCAAAATGGCTATTTTACAGCAGCCGGGGTGAGAAGGGGGGTCTAGCGGCTCCAAATTTCTTTAAGTATTTTCTAGCCGGACAGCTGGTGTTTGCTCATCGATGGTTGACCACCCCCTTTGATGATGCCACAGCGGCCCTAGAAGCAGCATGCTTGGGTTCCTACAAGGCTTTACAGCACTTATTATACAGGGGTCCTAAGTCTCCACATAGTCTAACAAGCTCCATGAGCTCTGTACTGAAGGCTTGGGGTGTGGTCCATGGCTCTGCACCCGAGAGGCCCCCTAAGTTCTCTCCACATGTACCCTTGTGGAAAAACCCCAACCTGTCCCATTTTATTTGCACCCTAACCCAATAGTATGGATGAAATATGGCATTAAAACACTGCAACAGGTTACATCTCAGGGCTCTTTGAAGTCCTTCGATGGGTTAAAGGCACTATACCAACTGCCTAATACACACTTTTTTTTTTTTAAGATATTTACAATTACGATACTGTTTTCAAGCTTAATTTGGCTGCGGGCATATTTCTCTCTAAGCTAGTGATATGGAATTGTTGTTACGGGATGAGGACCTAGTCAAGCCGTTGTCCATTATATACAAAGACCTTTTTCCAGAGACTATTATACTGATACGCCCCTGTAAAGTAGCATGGGAAGTTGTGGCTCCTCCCTAGAACGGGAGGAGTGGGAGGACGTTTGGGATGGGAGATGGGTGTGGAGATAGTATGTATATCCTGCAGTAAGTGACGCTGGGGGGGGGGAGAAGGGGTTGCATTTCACCTGGCGGGGTGTCTTAAAACACTGGCAAACTTGATGAGGCTACTATTGTACTGTTATTTTTACTTTGTTTAGTTTTCCTTTTTAAATTTTCTATGCTTGTTACATGGCAGCTTGTATCTCCAATTCTACTGAATATTGGTGGATTATTGGGAGCCTACCTTGACACTGCTCCAAAAAAAACACGTAAAAAGATAAGAGGGAAGTAACTCACCCTATCACTGTATATATATTTCTATATATAGATATACTAATGTAAGTAACAATACCAACACATATAGTTAGGTCCATATATATTTGAACACAAGCACAATTTTAGTTTTTTTCGGGTATTTACCAAAACATATTCAAGCTTTAGTTATATATTGGATATGGGCTAAAAGTGCACATTCAGGTTAAATTTGAGGGTATGTAGATCTAAAATCAGAGGAAGGGTTTAGGAATTACAGCTCTTAAGAATAGCTATCTCCCCTTTTTCCAGGGACAAATCGTAATTGGACACTTGAATCAAAAGATGTTTCAAGGCCAGGTGTTGGTTACTCCATTATTTCTTCAACAATTAAGCAGGTAAAAGGTTTGGAGTTGATTCTAAATGTGGTACAGTAAAACCTTGGTTTGCGAGCATAATTCGTTCCAGAAACGTGCTTATAATCCAAAGCACTTGTACATCAAAGCATTTTTTACAGGGTATAAAAGAGAAGAGAGGCACCTCTAAGTGTAGCAATAAGTTGCTAAATGTTGTACCTTCATTAAATGTAACCATATTGCTACACTTAGAGGGTCCTCTCTTCTTTTTTATACTCCAGTTGAGACATGATGCTACTCTTATATCAAGACATCGCTTGTATATCAAGGCAAAATTTATTAAAACATTTTGCTTGTCTTGCAAAACGCTCTCAAACCAAGTTACTCTCAAACCAAGGTTTTACTGTATTTGCATTTGGAATCTATTGCTGTGAATCAACTACATGCATTCAAAGGAGCTGTCTATGCAAGTGAAACAGGCCATTGTAAGGCTTCAAAAATGAAACAAATCCATCAGAGGGATAGCAGCAACATTAGGAGTGGTCAAATCAACAGTTTGGTACATTCTGAAGAAAGAAGAACGCACTGGTGAGCTCAGTAACATAAAAAAGGCCTGGATGTCCGTGGAAGACAACAGAGGGGGATGATCGCAGGATCCTCTATATGGTAAAGAAAAACCCATTCACAACATCCAGACAAGTGAAGGACACTCTCCAGGAGGTGTGCGTATCATTGTCAAAGTCTACAATCAAGAGAAGACTTCACAAGAGCAAATGCAGAGGGTTCATCACAAGGTGCAAACCATTCATAAGCCTGAAGAATAGAAAAGCCAGATTGAAGCATAGTGTAGCAATTGTATCATGGGCAAAGTGGCTGCTCCATCCCTAATAAATTCTTTGGAAAGGTATCTCCCATGGAACTTTATTGCAGCAATAGAAAATCACACAATACACTTTTTCATAAAAAATTGTAGGCCATGGGGCACAAGCAGTCAGCCTGGAGCTCCAACAGCTCACAGGGGGATGCCATTTTTCAATGTTATAATATGCAGTGCTTTGATCGTTGGCATACAGAGCCAAAAGTATGAAAATTGTGCTTGTGTCCAAATGTATATGGGCCCAACTGTATATAAAAATACTTGTATCACATAAATTAAGCTAAAAATGTTGTTACTCTCATATTTAAATGGTTTTAACCACTTCAGCCACGGAGGGTTTTACCTCCTTAATGACCAGGCCATTTTTTGCGATACGGCACTGGGTTATATTAACGGACAATTGCGCGGTCGTGCGACACTGTACCTAAATAATATTGATGTCCTTTTTTCCCCCACAAATAGAGCTTTCTTTTGGTGGTATTTGATCACCTCTGCGTTTTTTATTTTTGTGCTATAAACAAAAAAATATTTTTTACTTTCTGCTATAATACATATCCAATAAAAAAAAAAATCTAATTTCTTCATCAATTTAGGCTAATATGTATTCAGCTACATATTTTTGGTAAAAAAAAATCCCAATAAGCGTATATTTATTGGTTTGAGCAAAAGTTATAGCGTCTACAAATTATGGGATATTTTTATGACATTTTTATTTATAATTTGTTTTTACTAGTAATTGCAGTGATCAGCGATTTTTAGCAGTACTGCGACATTGCAGCGGACAAATCGGACACCCAATTGAAATTTTTGACACTTTTTGGGGGACCAGTGACATTATTACAGTGATCAGTGCTAAAAGTATGCACTGTTACTGTACTAATGACACTGGCAGGGAAGGGGTTAACACCAGGGGCGATCAAAGGGTTAAGTGTGTCCCTAGGGGGTCCTTGCTGTGTGGGAGTTGCTCTGACTGGGTGAAGACAGAGATGGGTGTTCTTGCTTAGCAGGAACACAAGATCATCTTTTCCCCTGTCACAACGGCGATCTGCCGATCTTACATAGGCAGGTCGCCGATCTGCCTCACCCAGGAACGGTCCCCATCACGTGTGTCCAATCAGCATGCTCTTTCACCTCCAGTGGCGTGTGTGCGCCCTCCATTGGCTATTGTAGGGAATGACGTACAGGCACGTCGTTTCACGCAATAGAGCTGACCTGCCACAGAACATCTGCGGTAGGCGGTCGGCAAGTGGTTAAAGACCATCTACTGACAAAGCTTTTTCCTACTTTTGATTTAGTAGGGAAGGATTGAAACATGTCAGATTATTACAGTTGTCTGCATCTCTGTATGCAGTTATCGCTTCACTTTCTGAGCATGTCTCTCTAAAAGAGTTACAAACAGCCATTAAAATAGCTTTTGTTGATTGGCAAGTTGTTTTTGTGCTTTGTTACAGTGTTAAGTAGGAGTATCTATTGGATAAGTTGAGAAGAATAATCTCATCAATTGGGTAACAGAAAACACTAAAATTAAAAAAAAAAAATTTTCAACTTCTTTCCGCCTGAAAAAAAGCAAAATAAAATTGCATGCAGTTGGAGCTGCCCATTAGCGAATACTGTTAGTAGAGAAGAGGTATGGTTTAATCACAGTACTGTTTTAATCACAATACAGTTAAGTGATAAGCAACTGCTTGTACCATATCTTTCGAGAATCCAAACTTCAGAGTCTGTTAAGATTGGATAAAAACTAGGTATGTCGCTCTCCCAGACAGGCATATGGCCCCTTACATGTCTGATGGCTCACTGCCTGGCCATTTCCGAAACAGATTTCTGCTTCAGAGACATGGCTGTGCTACTGAGGTATGAAAGGAGGAAACACGATTTTGCTAAGTCCCCTGCACTAATAGGGCCCCCAGGACCAACAGGCTGGCGTCCATCATAAAGATCCTCCAAAAGATGGGAAGAAAAGGAATTCCCCAACAATCCAGAGATGCTTAGGGTAATATTCATGAAACCCAGACAGTTGGCAGCAGGTGAGGGTCAGATGGCTGGAGGTGAAGTTACTGTGGGAAAGCAGGAGGAACGGATTGAAGTTTCCGATTGCTCTTGTAAGCAGAAGTGGCAGTGGGGAGATGGCCCATACAAACCTTTTTTTGCAATGCAGTGCACCACAACACACAGATACAGTGCTCAGCATAAATGAGTACACCCCTTTTGAAAAGTAAGATTTTGATCAATATCTCAATGAACACAAGAACAACTGCCAAAATTTTGACAAACCTGAGTTTTATAGAACATTAGTTTCTCTCATTACATGAAAGTTTAATAATATAACTTAGATTACAAAATCTTCAGGGGAGGTCTAGGGCTAGAATGATTGCTCTCGCTCTAACGGTCGCGGCGATACCGCACATTTGTGGTTTGAACACTGTTTTCGTATGTGGGCGGGACTTACGTATGCGTTCGCTTCTGCGTGCGAGCACATGGGGACAGGGGCGCTTTAATTTTTTTTTTTTATTGTTAATTTTACTTTTCTTTTCTTAGTTTGACACTTTAAAAAAAAAATTATTTGATCACTTTTATTGCTATTACAAGGAATGTAAACATCCCTTATGATAGGAATATGGCATGATCTGTCCTCTTTACAGTGAGATATGGGGTCAATAAAACACCACATCTCACCACTAGGCTGGGAAGCCTGAAATCAAAAAATAAACTATCTCGGCTTCCCTCGGCTGAGGTGGTGCCATTTGTTTGAATGCAGAGGCCGGGCGTAACGTCATAACATCGTGCCCGGCCTCTAAACGATCATAGAGACTCCAGCGACCATCTGGTCCGCCGGAAATCTCTATGGTAAACATCCGGGGCCAGCAGATCTGTTCTCAGACTCACAGATGGAAATGGTGAGTCAGTAGAAGCAACAGAGAGCGGGGGGAGGGGACGTCCCCTCTCACCGCCCATAAGAACGATCAAACGGTAGAACAGCCGCTATGATCACTCTTATGGCGTAGGGAATCGCTGGCTGAAAAAGACGATATCTGGATGATGCCTGTAGCTGCAGGCATCATTCAGATATCCCCACTCAAAGTCATGGACGTCCTGTTACGTACCTTGGGCGGGAAGTCGTTAATTTCGAAGTCGAATGATAAGTAAAGCTTTGCTGATCATCTTCTATCCTTCACCTTTCTTGTGTAAAGAAATTATTTTCTTTCTCAGGCCTTGTGACTGTTCTCTTCAATGTTGTGCCATTGCTGACAGCATGAAATGGGAAGGGGTTTTCTTTGTTAGGTAACAACCTTTTATAATCAACTGTCTGCTGGACACCTGTTTAATGTATAAATTAGACGCAACTGTAGTTGAATTCTTGTTATGTAGGATTTTGTTGTCTAAAATTTAGCTTTGCTCCTAAGACTTTCATTGGGGTGTATTCATTTTTGCAACATGGTCTTGAATGAATTACCGTATATACTCGAGTATAGGTCGATCCGAGTATTAGGTCGAGGCCCGTAATTTACCACAAAAAACTGGGAAAAACTTATTGACCCGAGTATAAGACGAGGGTGAGAAATGCAGCAGCTACTTTAAGTGGAAAAGAGGGTCAACAATGCCCATCTGCAGCTGCATGCCTCCCTGTGTCCTGTGCATGTGTCCCTGTGTATGTGTGCATCCTACCTGTGTCCTGTGCATGTGTCCCTGTGTATGTGTGCATCCTACCTGTGTCCTGTGCATGTGTGGATCCTACCTGTGTCCTGTGCATGTGTCCCTGTGTATGTGTGCATCCTACCTGTGTCCTGTGCATGTGTCCCTGTGTATGTGTGCATCCTACCTGTGTCCTGTGCATGTGTCCCTGTGTATGTGTGCATCCTACCTGTGTCCTGCGCATGTGTCCCTGTGTATGTGTGCATCCTACCTGTGTCCTGTGCATGTGTCCCTGTGTATGTGTGCATCCTACCTGTGTCCTGTGCATGTGTCCCTGTGTATGTGTGCATCCTACCTGTGTCCTGTGCATGTGTCCCTGTGTATGTGTGCATGCCTCCGTGTGCTGCTCTGCACCGATCAGCGTGTGATACTACCATTCGGCGACCATTCTACTGTTCAAAAGCCGCGTCTCCTCCTCATCTGTGATAGGCAGAACAAGCCATTTCCCAGCAGTCAGCCTATCACGGACATTCTCTCATCCTCATACCACAGACAAGGATGAGAGAATTTCCATGATAGGCTGTTCACTGACTGCTGGGAAATAGAGTTTTCTGTCTATCACATACGAGGAGGAGGCGCAGCTTTTGAACAGTGGAATGGCCGCCGAATGGTAATATCACACGCTGGCCGCCGTCTGTCTGCATGACACGCTGATCATGTAGGCAGACAGCGGTGACTCGGTTATAAGTCGAGGGGGGCACTTTTAGCCTAAAAAAAAAGGGCTGAAAAATCTCAACTTATACTCGAGTATATACGGTAGTTAGGAAAAATACTTTTTTTTTTTTGTGTGTGCAAAATAACAAATCTTGGTTGCAATCAATGGCCCGCATTTGTGGGAGTATTTTGTAGTATAGTGTCCCATAGAAAATGTTGATACTGAAAGGAAAGTAAAGGCTTTGTGACAAATTTGTTGGGGTGTACTCATTAATGCTGAGCACTGTAGCTCCCATCTGTGCATTGTTGCACTGAAATGCATACGTTTTGAGACAACTGGTGAGGCTTGTTTGGTTGTCATTGAAATGAAAGGCACTGAGAATCACTGCAGATTGTGAATTAGTATAAGACATAGATGTAAAGCCAGTCTCAAGGTTTTAGCTTAAAGTGTATGTAAAGGAAAAAATTTTTTGGCTATACATATACTAAGTCCTTTTGCGTTTCTTCAATTTTCATCTTTTCTCAAATTTCTCATCATGTTGTAAAGTGCTGCGCAAACTGCTGGTGCTATATAAATCTTGTAAAATAATATTATATTATCAACATTAATACGGTCTCTTATATTTAGTAAGAGTTTTGTAATGTCTGTTTTACTCGTGTATGATAAAATCAGTAGCACCACCTTAATTCTACAGTCCCTGTGCTTTCACAAAGTATATGGTTTGGACGGTATTTTACTTATTTTCAAAGCTGCCGATAATAGCAAAAAAGCTAGAAATGACAAAACTGGTCTGGCCACCTGAAGTGAAAAATGGGAAGCTGGACCTGGCAATGAAATGACCTCAGGCAGGTGGTTTTTCCACTGATATATATTTAGGAATGAGAACACTGATTTGAATGCATTCCAGCATTCATTCAGATCATAAACATTAGAAACCTCTCTCGACACAAATTTAACCACAGAAAGAAGCTATCCCCAGCAGGACATCTCAACAACCTGCAGTCCAAAATAAACATTGCTGTTTACTTATTTCATTAACCACCTATATAAAACACTAGCAGTCTTGTTGCAATGTGCTCCTGAAAAGCACAACGCTTTCTCTTTTTATTACTTTAACTACAGAAAACCCCTTTCTTGCTAGCAAGTAGAAAAAGTTTTTGTTTTGTTAAGGGTAAAACATCTATAAACACCAAGTGTAGATTTTCATGTGCAGCAGTTATGACCATCACTCTGAAAAGCGATCTGTGTTGGATCGTGTCTCAGAAGGCAGTAAAGCAGCACCTTGTAGGAGTTCAGGAGGCAATACTGCTGCCTTCTGAATGCTTGTCTTTTTCTATTTTGCCTGTTTATTTGCAGAATAGGGATTTTCAAAGGGATTACTGTGAGTTGAGCGTTTAGATTGCGGTTGCGGTGAGGTCCCATTGAGATTGTTTAGATAATTATTGCAAGCCTGACATGCGGTGAAGCCTGTCAAAAAGCTGCTTTAAAGCGGAGTTCCACACAAAAATGGAACTTCCGCTTTTCGGAACCCTCCCCCCCCTCCGGTGTCACATTTGGCACCTTTCAGGGGGGAGGGGGGTGCAGATACCTGTCTAAGACAGGTATTTGCACCCACTTCCGGCATAGACTCCCATGGGAGTCTACGCCTCTTCCCGTCCCCACCGCGCTGTCTCCTGGGAAACACACAGCTGCCAGGAGAGAGCAGGGACCACTTGGGACGCGCAGCGCGACTCGCGCATGCGCAGTAGGGAACCGGGAAGTGAAGCCGCAACGCTTCACTTCCTGATTCCCTCACCTAGGATGGCAGCGGCAGGTGCCGAGAACCGAGCGGGTTCTCAGCGTCGCCTGCCGACATCTCTGGACCCTGGGACAGGTAAGTGGCCATGTATTAAAAGTCAGCAGCTGCAGTATTTGTAGCTGCTGGCTTTTAATATTTTTTTTTTTTTTTTTGGCGGTGTGGGTGGACCCCCGCTTTAAGCTAGCCACAGCATGTGTACAATCCTCTCCAGCTGTGTGTCATCTTTTAGGTGAGTGGCTGTGAGTAAGGTAAAACTGTGGCTCAAACGCATGTTTTTACAGTCACCTGCGTAAACGAGGTCTTGAGAGAAAACAAATGATTCTCAGATTTGTGTGATTTGCCCAGCACTATACATAAATAATCAGCTACTTCATTACCTGAGATTCTGTGAGGAAATAAAGCTGAGATCTGACAAGCCAGCTGTGCTTTACCAAAGATACAGATGCGGGCACAATCCTTGGCACAAACACAGAAGACTGAACATGGTCTTTGCAGACATTCTCATGGACATATAGGGGCATAGGATCCGTAGGACTGAATATGAACACTGAAACAATAAATTTGTCAAAGTAAATTAGTATTACAATACCCACAGAAATCATATTTTATAACTTATTGCAAACTATTCAATTTAAAGATTTTGTTTTTACATTCACCTTCACTTTTGGTTGGCAACAGGGTCATCGCCCACAAATCACTGCTTAATGTCAGTAAATTAAACTCTCTGGAAAAAGGACCAACATGCAGAAACGCATGCTTTTATATTTACATATTTATGTGATTTACTTTTACATTTCCCTTCTTCTCCAGCAGCTCAAAGTAATGAGAACAATATGCAAAAACCAACATTTCCTAGCAGTGTCAAAAGCTGCCCCTTTCCCAGTTATGTATTGAACAATTACTATAGGGAATAGAAATTATTGGCCCAATGAAAGACAAAAAGTGGTAGGCCAGCTCTTGCCACTGCTAAAAATTGATCCAGTATTTAGGCGTTCCTGAGAGCTTGAGAAAACTTCTAAATGGTACATACATGTGGGTCCTGTAGTCACAAGGTTTTGTAATTTTTTAATTTATTTACATTTTTTTTTTTTATCTTCCCACTGGGGATATGCACCCCCTACATCTGTCCTGTGACCATGAAGAATATTTTGAGTTGTCATCAGACCAATAGGTGAGAGAGATATGGAACCACTAATACAATGAAAACTTTAAGATGGAAATGTTGTACAGTTTAGAGGGACTTCCTCTCAGTTACTGCTCTGTTACATATCCAGGATATAAAGGGAAGGGAAATCTATCCGGTGGGACAGTGTTTTGCCCAGATTTTAACCCTTCCCTACTTTATATTATAAAAAAAAAAAAAAAGTTTTGGCATACATACAGTAAGAAAAACTCTAAAAGCTGACAAGGCCTTCTTGATTATAAACGTAAGGCTCGGTTCACACTGCAGCGATGAAAAAAAAAAAAAAAAAAACTGAAAAAAATTCAACAAAATTTGGGCGCCTTGGCTGGATGTTCCTGGTCTAGCTCTGGCTGATCTAATTATGTACTGTCTACTATTGTAGAGGGGATATGATAGTCACTGGAATGTGTATTCCACCCAGGATCTCCATCATTCACAGAAATCTACGGTTTGATTATTTTTTTGTTTGATCCAAATAGTATGCGGAAGTAATGAGTTTATGCAATTTAGTAAAAAACATATATATGCAAAGATGAGTGGCACTGCCTGTCACATGAAGAGTAACCTCCAATGATGACTAACCACATGAAAGTGCAAGTACTAATTGAACCACAGTGTAATGTGTACTGAAATCAAGCACTAATATGTGCACTGGAGTAGGTGGTGCTGCCTATCATCTGGAGAATGACCTCCAGTGATGAAAAACCACTAACCACGTGAAGCTGCTGGTTAGATCCAAGTGTGTTTTGCACTAAGATTATTAAGGTCACCTTGCTAAATTATCACACAAGGTGTAAACTACAATAGCTACCCCTGTGTGGAATTGCTTAGTGGGTCCCTATATGTGCATCCAGAAAGGTGACTGTATAAAAAATGAATCCAACATCAAAACTTCACATACCAAAAAACATGCATCGGAATACTCCTATGCGTAGGGTATCCTAGATCTCTACCCGTGTATCCAAAAGTGCATAGAGAGTTAAAAAAAAATGTGTGTAAATAAAGCAACTGAAATGTCATGTGAGTTTGTCGAAGAGGTAAAGTCTCATGTGCAAAATAATCACAAATATTGGTATAAAAGTCCAGTCTGTGGTGCTAATTATATCTGTAGCAATCCAAAGTGACTTGTGCAGAAATCATTCATAGGTCAAATCATGTGCAAACAGTGTGAAGTGACGATCGTGCTCCCCTCCAATCAGCTATGGAAAGCTGTGACGATCGTGCTCCCCTCCAATCAGCTATGGAAAGCAATTATTTCTGGTATAAGAAAAGCTACTTTGTCCAAACTAAAGGTGTGGCTATGGGGACACGTTATGCCCCCAGTGTAGCCAAGCTTTTCATGAATATATGGGAGGGAAAGTACATCTATGAGAAGAGAATACCCCAGATTAAGCTATATTGGAGATATATAGATCTAATAATTCTATGGGAAGGCACAGTGGAATCCTTTGAAAAATTCCTTAAAGAAATAAACCACAATGAATATGGGATAGCCCTTACTGGGAAATGACAATCAGCAGATTGACTATTTGGACTTACAGGTCTTTAAGAATGGGAACGAATTGTACACGAAAACATTCTTTAAGTCAACAGATCGGAATGGGTATATAGCCACATCCAGCTACCACCACCCTAAATGGAAGGGAACATCCCCAAGGGGCAAATGTTAAGATAAAGAAGGAACTGCCGTACTCTGGAAGATTTCGATGCACAAGCTGATACCCTGATTAAAAAGTATGAAGAAAAAGGTTATCAAAAAAATAACTTGGTTCATCTAAAAACTGAAATAAAGATTATTGACAAAGAAAGAGAAGAAAATTGAGACCTATACAGATGTGGCCTTTATTACTAGTTTTAATACACAATACCAATCAACTGAATGTATCATCAAAAAATATTGGCCCGTCTTGAAAGAAGATAGAGTGCTATCTAGTCCATAATGTTATTGATCCCCCCAAAACTGTCAAACTTTTTCAGGAATGAAAGGGTTTTTCAGGGTCAACAATAGGCAATACCAAATAAGAGAATTAATTATGTGTACAAGTACCCTTGTCGCCTCCAATACGTAGGGAGAACCACCCGACCTCTATTTGTGAGAATTAGAGAGCACATCAATAATATAAGAAAAGGATTCCCGAAACAACCTTTCCAGACATTTCAAAGAGGTACACCATAGAGACTCCACTGGCCTGATCTTTTATGGAATAGACCAGATTAAGGATCGCTGGGGGGGGGGGGGTAACAAAAAGAGCCAGGTCTCACAGAATGAAACAAGGTGGATATACAGGCTGGGGGCTTTGGCACCTGGGGGCCTGAATCTGGATATCGACCTCAACTGCTTCATATCCAACTACTGACCCATCCAACGGGAGTTTAGAACAACCAATATTGAAGTTATCCCCCTAACCCTTAACTGATCCTTTTTTTGCTTCATCTTATGTGCTTTTTTTCTAGCGATTTCTTCAACAATATCATTAACCTAGTCTCCAACTTATAGTATTTAACCACTTCACTACCCGCATACTGTAATATGACGTCCACAGATGGGATCACCCATCCTGGGTGGACGTCATATGACGGCCTGGGCTTCCCAGCCGTCTAGGGGGTGCGCGTGCGCCCGCCGCGTTGCTCGGGACCCGGCGCGGGTGCCCGGCGGCCGCGATGTCCACCGGGCACCCGCGATTGCCCGTTAACCGGGCCGGTCCGTGGATCTGCGTGTGTAAACACACAGATCCACGTCCTGTCAGTTGAGAGGAGACCAATCTGTGTTCCCAGTACAGAGGAACACTGATCCGTCTCCTGCCCTTGTACGTCCCCGCCCCCTACAGTTAGAATCATTCCCTAGGAAACATATTTAACTCCTTGTGTCCCCCTAGTGGTTAACCCCTTCACTGCCTGTCACATTTATACAGTAATCAATGCAATTTTATAGCACGGATCACTGTATAAATGTGAATGGTCACAAAAATGTGTCAAAAGTGTCCGATGTGTCCGCCATAATGTCGCAGTCACGAAAAAAAAAAAAATCGCGATCGCCGCTATTACTAGTAAAAAAAAAGAAAAAAAAATTATTTTTTAAAAAAAATTTCATAAATCTATCTCGTATTTTGTAGACGCTATAACTTTTGCGCAAACCAATCAATATACATTTATTGCGATTTTTTTTACCAAAAATATGTAGAAGAATACGTATCGGCCGAAACTGAGGAAAAAAAAAAAAAAAAAAAAATTGGGATATTTATTATAGCAAAAAGTAAAAAAATATTGTGTTTTTTTCAAAATTGTCGCTCTTCTTTTGTTTATAGCGCAAAAAATAAAAACCGCAGATGTGATCAAATACCACCAAAAGAAAGCTCTATTTGTGGGGAAAAAAGGTCAATTTTGTTTGGGTACAACGTCGCACGACCGCGCAATTGTCGTTTAAAGTGCGACAGCGCTGAAAACTAAAAATTGGTCTGGGAAGGAAGGGGGTGAAAATGCCCTGTATTGAACCGGTTAAACAATACCCACCTCACCAGACCCAGACCATATTCAACTGGACCTGATGGAATTTATACCACCATAATAACAAATATGTCCTATGTGGTTTCTATACCATGCCTCACCCACAAATAACTTTAGGTTATAAAAGGGATAGAGGTTCTTTGAAAAAAAAAAAAAAATGTTAATACTTTAAGCTATAGTCTTTCTATTTTTTTACATGTAATGTTACATATAACTCCTCTATTACTCTCAAGTTATTATTCCCTCTGATTAATATATAGCTAGGACTCTGTTTTAATTTTACCAGGTAATATCTGGTTTGTACAACATAAAGTGGATGTGCAGGAAGTGGTACCTAATTTGGTCACCAGGGACATGAGCTAGTAATCTATAGGATCCTGTATGGAGAACCATCCACCTAATTGAGGTGGATGGATAGTGTTGTATTCCCCTTAGGATGTGTTTGGCTACAAGGGTTTCACATTATACTGGCTCGCCAACTAATTCCGGGGGGGGGTTGGGGGTTTGGGAGTGTGGGGTTGGGGGGCGGATCCTGCACATTTCCACCTGCTATAAATGATGTGAGGTGTACCAAGATGGCACCAGCTCAGCGACCTCCTATGACGAAACGTGTACAGCAGAGCCTAGTACGTACCCACGTCACTTTCAGTTTGCGGCGTTTAGACCAGGGGAACGTGCGCTGATTAGGATTTCTCTGTACTGTTACCTCAACGAGAATTTAGCAACTGGCTTTGCTGTATCGTACTTTTACTTAATTTTAATAAATTTGGAAACGTTTACGGAATTACACTATGAATGCCCGTCTCTTCCATACACACGAGGATACCCCACGGTCTTGAGGTGCCACGGAGAAGGCGACCATCCAGGAGCTTGCCGTCACGCTCATCGCTGCTCACCCCAGCAGGAACATAAGGTCCAGACATCCCAGGGACTGATACACCAAGGAGGAGGACAGTTCAAGACATATCCCCACTTTATGCGATCTACCCCTGCAGGGGTATGAGGATTCGGTGAGTGGGGGACTGAAGGGGAGCACGAACGTCACTTCACGCTGTTTGCATAGGATTTGACCTATTTCTGCACAAGTCACTTTGGATTGCTTCACATATAATTAGCACCACAGATTGGACTTTTATGCCAGTATTTGTGATTATTTTGCACATGAGACTTTACCTCTTTGACAAACTCACATGATATTTCAGTTGATTTACACATATATTTAACTCCCTATGCACTTTTGGATACACGGGGAGAGATCTAGGATACCCTACATATAGGAGTATTCCAATACGTGTTTTGATGTTGGATTCATTTTTTATACAGTCACCTTTCTGGATGCACATATAGGGACCCACTAAGCAATTCCATACAGGGGTAGCTATTGTAGTTTACACTTGGTGTGATAGTTTAGCAAGGTGACCTTAATAATCTACTTAGTGCACAACACACTTGGGTCTAACCAGCAGCTTTACGTGGTTAGTGGTTTTTCATCACTGGAGGTCATTCTCCAGATGATAGGCAGTGCCACCTACTCCAGTACACATTTCACTGGTTCAATTAGCACTTGCACGTGTTTTGTTATCACTGGAGGGTACTTTCCAGGTGACAGGCAGCACCACCCACCCCTGCATAATATATATATATCTATATCTATAGATATATATAGATATAGATATATATATATAGATATCTATATCTATATATCTATATGAGCTTCGAGTCAAACTCATGTTCAACTCAAACATTGGCTGTTCGCCGAACAGCGAACAATTTGGGGTGTTCGCGGCAAATTCGAATGCCGCGGAACACCCTTTAAAAGTCTATGGGAGAAATCAAAAGTGCTAATTTTAAGGGCTTATATGCAAGTTATTGTCATAAAAAGTGTTTGGGGACCTGGGTCCTGCCCCATGGGACATGGATCAATGTAAAAAAAAAGTTTTAAAAACGGCCGTTTTTTCAGGAGCAGTGATTTTAATAATGCTTAAAGTCAAGCAATAAAAGTGTAATATCCCTTTAAATTTCGAAGCTGGGGGGTGTCTATAGTATGCCTGTAAAGGGGCGCATGTTTCCCGTGTTTACAACAGTCTGACAGCAAAATGACATTTCAAAGGAAAAAAAGTCATTTAAAACTACTCGCGGCTATTGCATTGCCGGTCTGACAATACACATAAAAGTTCATTGATTAAAAACGGCATGGGAATTCGACACAGGGGAACTCCGAACCAAAGTTAAAAAAAAAAAAAAAAAAATGACGTGGGGGCCCCCCTAAATTCCATATCAGGCCCTTCAGGTCTGGTATAGATATTAAGGGGAACCCCGGCCAATATTTAAAAAAAAAAATGACGTGGGGGTCCCCCTAAATTCCATACCAGACCCTTCAGGTCTGGTATGGATTTTAAGGGGAACCCCGCGCCAAAATTTTAAAAGAAACGGCGTGGGGTCCCCCCAAGGATCCCTACCAGACCCTTATCCGAGCATGCAACCTGGCAGGCCGCAGGAAAAGAGGGGGGGACAAGAGAGCGCCCCCCCCTCCTGAACCGTACCAGGCCACATGCCCTCAACATTGGGAGGGTGCTTTGGGGTAGCCCCCCAAAACACCTTGTCCCCATGTTGATGAGGACAAGGGCCTCATCCCCACAACCCTGGCCGGTGGTTGTGGGGGTCTGCGGGTGGGGGGCTTATCGGAATCTGGAAGCCCCCTTTAACAAGGGGACCCCCAGATCCCGCCCCCCCCCCCCCTGTGTGAAATGCCTACCATTTCACTAAAAAACTGTCAAAAATGTTAAAAATGACAAGACAGTTTTTGACAATTCCTTTATTTAAATGCTTCTTCTTTCTTCCTTCATCTTCTGGTTCTTCCTCCGGCGTTCTCGTCCAGCATCTCCTCCGCTGCGTCTATTATCTTCTTCTCCTCGGGCTGCTCCGCACCCATGGCATGGGGGGAGGCTCCCGCTCTTCTCTTCATCTTCTTCTCCTTCATTTTCTTCTCCGGGCCGCTCCGCACCCATGCTGGCATGGAGGGAGGCTCCCGCTGTGTGACGCGTCCCCTCTTCTGACGGTTCTTAAATAACGGGGGGCGAGGCCACCCGGTGACCCCGCCCCTCTCTGACACACGGTGACTTGACGGGACTTCCCTGTGACGTCACGGGGAATGCCACAGGGAAGCCCCGTCATGTCCCGTGCATCAGAGGGGGGCGGGGTCACCGGGTGGCAATAATATGAAGAGAAGAGCGGGAGCCTCCCCCCATGCCATGGGTGCGGAGCGGCCCGAGGAGAAGATAGAAGACGCCGCGGAGGAGATGCTGGACGAGAACGCCGGAGGAAGAACCAGAAGAGCCAGAAGAACCAGAAGAAGAAGATGAAGGAAGATAGAAGAAAGAAGAAGCATTTAAATAAAGGAATTGTCAAAAACTGTCTCTTGTCATTTTTAACATTTTTGACAGTTTTTTAGTGAAATGGTAGGCATTTCACACGGGGGGGCGGGATCTGGGGGTCCCCTTGTTAAAGGGGGCTTCCAGATTCCGATAAGCCCCCCGCCCACAGACCCCCACAACTACCGGCCAGGGTTGTGGGGATGAGGCCCTTGTCCTCATCAACATGGGGACAAGGTGTTTTGGGGGGCTACCCCAAAGCACCCTGCTAATGTTGAGGGCATGTGGCCTGGTACGGTTCAAGGGGTGGGGGCGCTCTCTCGTCCCCCCCTCTTTTCCTGCAGCCTACCAGGTTGCGTACTCAGATAAGGGTCTGGTATGGATTTTTGGGGGGACCCAACGCCGTTTTTTTTTTAAATTTTGGCTCGGGGTTCCCCTTAAAATCCATACCAGACCTGAAGGGCCTGGTATGGAATTTAGGGGGACCCCCACGTCATTTTTTTTTTTTTTTTACTTTTGGTTCGGGGTTCCCCTGTGGGGAATTCCCATGCCGTTTTTATCAATGAACTTTTATGTGTATTGTCGGACCGGCAATGCAATAGCCGCGAGTAGTTTTAAATGACTTTTTTCCTTTGAAATGTCATTTTGCTGTCAGACTGTTCTAAACACGGGAAACATGCGCCCCTTTACAGGCATACTATAAACACCCCCCAGCTACGAAATTTAAAGGGATATTACACACACATTTATATATATATATATATATATATATATATATATATATATATATATATATATATACACATACATATACATACACACATACACACACACACAAACACACATACATACAGTATATAGTATATATATTTTTTTGTTTGGTGCTTCACTAGCAGAGCCCCCAGGGGAGGCAGCAGCCTAGCCTTACCTAAGCGCGGTTACCCATTATTTACAAAATTATGTAATTTGGTGCTACATACATACCAAAGGTTGAAGACTTATGCCCAATATGTATATGAGCTTCCATACTGTGCGGTTTCTCATTTCTTGTTCTTTCAATAAAATTCTTCTTGATTTAAAAAAAAAATATCTATCTGTGTGAAATCTTGCAGGTTGCCACTCCAAACAACCCTTATAGTATGACTAAAAGGTAACACTTTTTTTTTTTTTGGCTAGAGTGGAGAGGAATTAGAACACCTATCAGTTTTTATTGCTCATTGTGCTTCTGTTATGGAGATTCACCCTCTCTATTTATCCTAATTACTCTTAGCATTGAAAGTAAAAAGAACATTTTGGGTTGTCCCCGGAAAAGTAATAGGGGAGGGGAAATCTTCTAATGGGGACACTAGTTCTCATGGCCTGAGGATCCCCAAGAGATTCCTTAATTTGCAGGGATTTCCACTCACTTCCAGTTTTGGCTATGGGACAGGAAGTGAAGTGAAATCTCTCTAATGAGGCACAGATGGCAAAAAATAAATCAGCAGGGGTTACCACCCTCCCTTACACTATCCAAAACGAAAAAAGAAAAAAAAATAAAGTTTTGCCTATAGTTCTACTTAGTATAAATTATATACATATTTATTTCATTACTGTTAACATATTTCAGAGTACTTCATTTGAAATTTATTATGAACAAAATTCATGTCCCTTAGTCTCCTAAGGAACAGAAAGGCATGAACAGGACAGTAAAGGCATTTTTCTTTAAAACTTCACATTTCATAAAACAAGATGACCACTTACAGTTTGAGCCTCCAGAAGCAAAGGAGAAAGCAGCAATATTTTCTGAGAGTACATCCGGCTGTAGAACTGTAGCATCAATCTGAGCCCTCCATGCCACTGCAAAACCGATATTTGGAAATCAGCATACACAGAGGTGGACAAAATTTGGCAGAAGTCAGCAAGTTTAATTTATGATCAAACCTTCACTTTTCTGAAGTTTCCATTAACAACTTAAAAATAGACAGTCATCAATAATACATTAAAAAAAAAATGTAGCGCTCAGAGATAGATATGTGAGCAATTTAAATGAAAACATTTGCTACTAAATCGAAGTGAAAAAAAACATGAAAAATATTATGAAGAAAATAAGTCCATATAAGAGGAAAAAAACACTCCACAGAAGTGAAAAGCCACGTGAAAAATCATATACTTAAAGTCCATATATGTGATAAATCCATAAAGATTGGATGGCCAAACATGCTTTGTATATACTTTGTATATATTCCAAGTGGTAGGGAATCATTAGACCACCGGCCAACAGCTCTCTATACACACTCAAAAAGAATCCATCCAGGTTAAAAGAAAATTAAAAAGGCTCTCATGGTGTAGTATTTGGTTAAAATCAATTTAAAGCGTTTGTTACCCAAAAAAAAAAAAAGGAACCCTTTCCTTCAAAGTATGAACAGCACAGTGCTTGTGCCATGTCATTTGGCCCAATGTAACACCTTAACTACCTGGCTGATCATGCCCGATTCTGCCCTCCCCTTTGTAAACTGACCACGGTTTATCATGGTTGCTGAGCACCGACACCGCGGTCAGTTTACGTGCCTCCGTCATCTGCTGTGTCTCCTGTCCATCTCTGTCCTCTACCCCTCCCTGTCAGCTCCGTGTCTATGCTCGCCCCCTCCCTCCTGCTGCTAAAATTACAGTTCGCAATTCACACCATCCTCTTGGTTTATTAATGTAATCTGCCCCTATGTCTGTGCCTTATAAAAAATAAAAATAAAAAATGCAGCTATATACCAGTTTTCAGAGCGCAGCGCTCAAGTGACCTTGCAGCTCTCTCCTTCTCCCCTCTTGACTGACGTCAGCAGGGGATCTTCTGCCCCACCCGCTACAGCTGTCAGGCCAAGAGAGCCAGCTGGTCATATGAATGCCGAGTGGTGCTCTGAAAACAGGTATATAGCTGTATTTTTTTTTTTATAAGGCACAGACACAGGGGCAGATTACATTAATAAACCGAGAAGATAGTGTGAATTGCTAACTGTGGGTTAACAACCCCTTTAATGTAAAGATTAAAACATACTCACAAGGCCATCATAATAAACGAGCAATATATAGTATCATAATACAGGCACCCTAACGCATCTAACTTCCATGTCCTGGCTTGGCCCAACGAGAGTGACACGATTACGTCAGCCAGGACCTGGAAGTTAGATGCACAACACAAGGAAGGAATTAGGATGCCTGTATTCTGAAGGAATTAGGATGCCTGTATTCTGATACTATATAGGTGCATTAATCAGAACACGTTAGTGTGGTGGAGGGTCATTTCACTTCGCTTGCTGGCAGAGAAGTTCTCTTGGAAGATTTACTTCTGAAAACTGTTGGAATTTCTTAAATAGAAATGTTTTCTTTATGGATTTATCACATATATGGACTTTAAGGGAAAAGAATCATATATATATATATATATATATATATATATATATATATATATATATATATATATATATATATATATATATATTTTAGGGTGACAAACGCTTTAAAGCATGAATAACAGCACAGTGCTTGTGCTGTGTCATTTGGCCCCCTGTATCATCTAAAATACCTGGCCGATCCTTTAAGTTGCCTAATATTCAAAATTTAGAACATCTCAAATAAGAAATCTCAAGCATTGAAAACTGGGACTGTTGTCAACCGTAAAAAAAAAAAAAATATATATATATATTTTTTTAAAACAAGATAACCTGTATATGTGACAAACCAGGAATTGGCTTAGTTAATAGGTTAGAAAAACATTGTCTAGTTATCGCCAATGTATATCCAGGATTGCACTGAACAAGCACAACACCTTAAGATATGCTGACACAGGTAAAACATTCCACAGAGTTTTGCAAAAGCTGATTTAAAAACCAAAGATTATGCTATAAAAAAATCATGTACTGTCTTCACAAAATACCAGAAGCAGCAATTTTATGTAATTTTCCAGTGATGTGGAGCCAATAACACAGCTGTGGCAACACTGAAGGTTTGAAACAAAATAAGACACCTACATTTCTTGGCTAGTCATCATGATGGCCTACCTTGTACATTAACATGTCCAAAATAAACCATATTTTTAATGCCAAGAATATTCTGAATACGCAAACACATCATAGATGGATTCATTTTTGATTAGTCTGCAAAGTTATTTAAGGAACGTTCCACAAGCAAGGTAATGTTATTCCATCACTACAGACATGATGAACAAACTCAGTATACTGGCTCCCAATACCAGAAAAAAAAAAAGCTGCTGTCATCTTCAGCATAAAATTACAAAAGGGGTGGGGGGGGGGGTCACAAGCTGTCCAAAAACAGAATACAAAAGAAATACTAACAGTGTATACTTAACAATGACTGCCACCTTTGGAAGTTCTTGGGCTGCAGCTAATAACTGTTAAAAAAAATTAGGCTTTTTATACACGTAACACACTTAAACAACCTGACTATGTGCCATCTGAGAAACTGCACATCAAAATACAAAAGTCATTGTGTGCTTGCATGGCAAATCCCACTTTGGTTATAAATACGAACCAGAGAAGAGAGTCAGATGGGGAGTGGAAAGCAGAACTAAGCACACAAGTGCAGAATTACCTATTTATTGTCATATCTGGTCATGGTGTTCTTTAAGCGTTCAGAGTGTATTGTCCATTGGTGCAGGTAAAGACTTACATGAACATGTGAGCAGGTCCCAGCAATTTATGAATCCACTGTCAGTTGAGGCAACAAGATATTTGGAACAATTAAATCTTCCAAAACATACACTCCTGCGCAGAACAGAGAAGTAGTTAAAGATTTAAGCAGAATTTAAAGAGTAATTGTTTATTGAAAAAACAAATAGCAAATAAAAGAAGGGTTATAAAACCTCTATAGCAAGCGGGAGTCCTTACCGAAGAGTCCTTGGTATCGGACAACTTTTGAGGTGTGTCAGATGCCTGGTCCCACATTGTGCTCTGTGGTTCCATTCAATGGCCACAACGCGACCTCAGGATACACTCGTGTGTTAATACTAGGGCTGAAACAACTAATCGATTAATCAACAACTAATCGATTATGAAATTAATTACTATTTTCATAATCGATTAATCAGCCAGTAACATAATGGGGTTAAAAAAAAAAAAACTAAAATGAGCCCTTTATAGTACAAAAAGAGCAAATAATCGCTACTGTAAATATTACTTTCACAGTTCTACAGTGAAAAAAATTAACCCCTTACAGTAGTGATTATCTGCTTTTTTTGTACTATAAAGGGGTAATTTTAGTTTTTTAAACTCCATTATGTTACTAAACGTCTTAGACCTGGTTCACACCTATGTGTTTTTTGGTGCTTTTTGCAGAAACGCACTACAGTTCATTTACATGGTTTCCTATGGGACATGTTCACATCTATACTTTTTTTCAGCCGCTGCGTATTTGGAAAGGGTCAGACTTTTTTTTTACCAGAAGCGGTGCTTTTTTGGTTCAATATACTTCAATGGAGAAGCTGCAGAAAAGCATGTAATGCGTTTTTGCAACAATTTGTGTTTTTTAATCTGCCCAACAACAGGCTGGCCAAAAAAAAATTCAAAAACGCACAGCAAACAGCACTGCAGAAACAGATCAAAAGCAAACTGCATAGGTGTGTATCGAGCCTTATGCTGGCCACACGGATCAATTTTCAGGCGAGTATATTCAGACGAAAAATCTTTGTACATTCGCTGAATGAAAGAATGTTGTTTGAAATTTTTACTTGTTTTTAACGTTCTGTTTTTAAAATGAATGTAATTTCTGAACGAAAACCACAAACACTGAAAATTCCTTTGACCAAGAAGTTTTCTATTATTTCCAAATTTTCCCATAACTGTGGTTGAAAACGAACATCCATTTGATCCCACTAACGATTAGAAAATATAATGAACGTTCTTAAAATGACATTTTTTTTGAAGGAAGACATTGTTTGTTTTTTTAAATAAAAAAAATTTGATCTGAGTCTGATGATATTTACCAGATTCACCCTCTAATAGTATATACAGTATATCTCTTCTGTCTGTTATACTCAGAGTGGATTAGATATTTTGCTCCCTAACCATAGAGTTGGTTATTTATATTTACCACTGCATAGAGATATTTAGGAATAAATTGCCCTTTTTTAAAACTTTACATATTAACTAAATTATACACCACACAGGGGACAGGATATGATGTAAGCGGAAGTTGGGGGGAGGAGCCTAGGACTTTTAAAACAGGCATGGGAGAGAAGAACAACAGAGTTGGTTTGGAATTCAAAGGGTCAGAACATGTTGCTGGAGACTTTGGAGGAAGCAGAAGTTTTGAGTTGGACTCTAAGAAAAGAACCATGAAGGACATTACATCTTGATTCCATCTGTAAGTTGAGGAACTGTTTCGTTTACTTATTGCATACATATTGTACATACTTATTTTGCTAGAAATGATAATTGACTTGTGCATGCTGTAGTCATATTTTGTAACTATGAATTGTGTTTTGTGCAGCTTTTCTGTTTAGTAAAGCATTGATACACTACAGAGGTCTAAGTTTCCTTGGCTTCTACCGCAAGAACCCTTTAAATAGACACTAAACAAAACAACTTGGCATAATCTTTTTAATAAAACAAGTGGAAAAATGTAAAACTGCATGCATACACATAACCACACCTGACACATGGATTACTTGCTCAGGAACCACACTGGTTGATCCCGAATCATTATTGATGACCAAAGCGGTCAGTTACAGCAGGGTTTGACCACTTACCTCACTAAGTGGAGAGTGTGACTTTCACAAACATTCTCGGTAAACACTGAAATATTTCCCCTGAACTCTTGTTCTAGGGACATCTCTAAAATATTGGATTTCATAACCCCTTCTTTGTTGGTTACAAAAGTCACCAGTACAAATGGGATTGGTAGATATCGCCAATGGCGACACTGACAACAATAAATATTTTAAGAGGATTCAGCCTCCCAACTCTGTTAACTGCCTAGATAAGAGATGTAAAATTTCTGGAAATTTTAAAGCCATGAGAAAAAGAAAAAAAAACAAAAAGAAAAAAAACAAATGCTTTTCCCTTTTTTTTTTTCCCTGGAAAAAATTGAAAGTTTTAAAAATTTAATTCATTTTGATTTCCATGTGTAATTTTCTCTATAAATGAAGATATTGTGTATTTTTGGGGAGGCAGTGGTTTGTAACACTTCCTACAGTGGGGCAAAAAAGTATTTAGTCAGCCACCAATTGTGCAAGTTCTCCCACTTAAAAAGATGAGAGAGGCCTGTAATTGTCATCATAGGTATACCTCAACTATAAGAGACAAAATGTGGAAACAAATCCAGACAATCACATTGTCTGATTTTTGAAAGAATTTATTTGCAAATTATGGTGGAAAATAAGTATTTGGTCACCTACAAACAAGCAAGATTTCTGGCTCTCACAGACCTGTATCTTCTTCTTTAAGAGGCTCCTCTGTCCTCCACTCATTACCTGTATTAATGGCACCTGTTTGAACTTGTTATCAGTATAAAAGACACCTATCCACAACCTCAAACAGTCACACTCCAAACTCCACTATGGTGAAGACCAAAGAGCTGTTGAAGGGCACCAGAAACAAAATTGTAGACCTTCACCAGGCTGGGAAGACTGAATCTGCAATAGGCAAGCAGCTTGGTGTGAAGAAATCAACTGTGGGAGCAATAATTAGAAAATGGAAGACATACAAGACCACTGATAATCTCCCTCGATCTGGGGCTCCAAGCAAGATCTCACCCTGTGGGGTCAAAATGATCACGAGAACGGTGAGCAAAAATCCCAGAACCACACGGCGGGACCTAGTGAATGACCTGCAGAGAGCTGGGACCAACGTAACAAAGGCTACCATCAGTAACACACTACGCTGCCAGGGACTCAGATCCTGCTTAAGCCAGTACATGTCCAGGCCCGTCTGAAGTTTGCTAGAGAGCATTTGGATGATCCAGAAGAGGATTGGGAGAATGTCATATGGTCAGATGAAACCAAAGTAGAACTGGTAGTAGAAACACAACTCGTCTTGTTTGGAGGAGAGAGAATGCTGAGTTGCAACCAAAGAAAACCATACCTACTGTGAAGCATGGGGGTGGCAACATCATGCTTTGGGGCTGTTTCTCTGCAAAGGGAACAGGGCGACTGATCCGTGTACATGAAAGAATGAATGGGGCCATGTATCATGAGATTTTGAGTGCAAACCTCTTCCCATCAGCAAGAGCATTGAAGATGAAACGTGGCTGGGTCTTTCAGCATGACAATGATCCAAAACACACCGCCCGGGCAACAAAGGAGTGGCTTCGTAAGAAGCATTTCAAGGTCCTGGAGTGGCCTAGCCAGTCTCCAGATCTCAACCCCATAGAAAACCTTTGGAGGGAGTTGAAAGTCCATGTTGTCCAGAGACAGCCCCAAAACATCACTGCTCTAGAGGAGATCTGCATGGAGGAATGGGCCAACATACCAGCAACAGTGTGTGACAACCTTGTGAAGACTTACAGAAAACGTTTGACCTCTGTCACTGCCAACAAAGGATATATAACAAAGTATTGAGATGAACTTTTGATCTTGACCAAATACTTATTTTCCACCATAATTTGCAAAGAAATTCTTTCAAAAATCAGACAATGCGATTGTCTGGATTTGTTTCCACATTTTGTCTCTCATAGTTGAGGTATACCTATGATGACAATTACAGGCCTCTCATCTTTTTAAGTGGGAGAACTTACACAATTGGTGGCTGGCTAAATACTTTTTTTCCCCACTGTAACTTGAAGATGCTGCTGGTGAAGAAACACTTTGTGATGAAGCAGCAGAAAGTGTTTCTGGAATGAGAACTCTGGAGGAAAAATCTACACGCACTTTCATTCTGGTCCTTGTCATTTCATTCCATAAAATAGTTTTAAATGTCTTTAGTGCACCTCTGGCATGCCAGGATGTGTTTTGTCATCCTTGTAGCATTTTGAAAATAATAATTCTTCTCACAATATTTGCAAATTGCAGCTTTGCTCTCAGCAGAAACTGCACTGTGGAAATATGTTTCCAAACTCTAGAAGTTGGTCTCACCATTTTACTGAGAGAAGGAAAAAAAAACAGTTTACTGACCAGACTTTAGGTACACCTTATGTTGTGACGGTGGAGAACATTAATAGGAATCATTTAAAGTTTATAAACTAAATTTGTCAGACAAATTTACCTTCTTACCTGTCCATTAAAGCAGGAGTCCGGCGACCAATCTTTTTTTTTTTTTTAAGGTAATTGAGACACTTTGCTAATCCCAAAATAATACTCACAGTTTGGGTGTAATATTTCCACCTCTGTCTGTTTTCGTACTGAAGAATAACTTAAAAAATGTGATGCTGGCTGTTTCCATCTTGCTTGTGGGCATGTGAAGCCCACAAGCATTGATATCCTGCATGCGGTGAATGCTGTTCATTCACAGCTTGTTCACACGCATGATCATTGTTTCCGCACTGAATCTTGGGAAGCCTGACACTAAGCTCCCAGGAGACAGTGCGGCGCCGAGGAAAGGCAATAAACACTCCTACTCCCATGGGAGGAAAGACAGGAATTGCCACAATAAAAGTACAATATAAAGGTAATTACAGCGATAAAAATTTATTTATGCGGCATTTGAACATCTATGCAATTAACTGAAGATTAAGTTAAAAATTTGAGTGGAACCCCGCTTTAAGGCCTGGGAGGACAGAAACGAACATCTACTGTATCCCAACAATCACCCAATTGGCACAAGATAGAGTCCACAAACAAACTAAATTGAAGCCTTCCCCCCTGCAGTCCTTCCTAGTGGCAGAAATGCATATTTCTCTTGTTTGAGCACTACATTGCTACCTGAACAGTATTCCAGGATTTGCTTGCCTTCAGCTGAGAAATTGCAATAATTTAAGACTTTGCATAAAGTCTCACAAAGCTTTCATCAAGGTCTTCATGTTATACAGTTTTAATACCATGTCATAGATAAATGATTTATCTTTGCAAAGGAACATATTCCACCTCCCCAAGAAAAAACAACAAACAAAACCCTGAAAAAAAAGCCCCCCCCCCTTTTCATTTTTTTTCCCCCCAGGTCTTCCCATCTCTAGCCTAGATACACTAACATAAGACCATACATTATATAGCCATAACTCTGAGACAAACAGACCTTGAATTTGAAAATAAATTGGAGTCGTTAAAACGTATTATTTCACACCCACAGGAACCTAAGTATTGGTGTCAAACTCCAGCAATAAGCCTGAGTATCACCAACAGTGGATGACTGTTCTGCATGCATTATATGCACTGGAAATAATTTAATTTATAGATAAGCCAAGGTTGAGGGACCCAATCCAGAAACCCCTGGCTGTGTTGCAAATAACAGAGTGGATAGGACTAGGCTCTCCGTTCGAAGTAATGTGTACTAAACACAAGAACCAAAATTTAATTTATTGCAGCTTACCAGTCCTTAGATGAAATTGTTACGGTATTGTAAGTAACACTAGGAACTATTTTTTTTTGGCACAGTCCACTTGATTTTTTTTTTTTTTAGTAATGTCATCAATGAGACAAAATGTAACACTAGTAGACTCCTAAAACATTAGTATGTGGCAAAAGAGGCAGAGTGTTACCAAACTCTAAATTTATCTCAACACCACTTTCTGTGGCTATTATGAAAAAATATAGCTTACTTACTGGCAACTATATTTCCTTAAAACAAACACAACTGGTAAACCCATGAATAAAATGTGCTTGCTATGCACGGTGGAATCTTATTTTTATACATATCAGTTGTCTGGGCAGGAAAATTACTCTCTGATGCAATAATAATTACAATGTTTTCCATTTTAAGATGTATATCCTACAGATCACAGTAGTCGGGTATTTAATTACGTAGTGAACACAACATGAATAAACCATACAATCCATTTAAACCAATTGTAAGTCTGGAGGTCATAATTAGCAACTATCTTTGCATGTGCTTGGCAGCTACGTAAAGGACACCTGTCATGAGAGAAACATCAAAACTGTCATGGATAATCTCATTCTAAATCTGGTTAATTCCAACTTCCCTCTGACATCACTTGCTGCATGCTCCATCCAGTAACTAAAGCTCCGAAACGAGAACCACCAAGCATCTTGCATTTTCAAGAGTTTGAGAAATAAATCACTATAAATTAAAATCAAGCAAGTCACATAATAAAGCTTTGCTTGGGATGGTAAAGTTTAGCAGAGCCCCATTCACCCCCCGGCACATCTTGGCCAGAGTCACGTACAATTCTTTCATGGCAAGGCTCAGGTACAATTCTTTCAGGCATCATCCTAGTATTAATAAAATTGTAAACAAAAAATGGTACAAAAGTCCAGCTCAAGTGCCTATAATCATTTACAGCAGCGCTACTGTCATAATAAATTATGATCAGCTTTCATGTGTTAGTAGCACACGAGGAAATACAGTTTTCAGATAGCGAGAAGTCCCAGAAGACACACAGCTAGTGATCCTACTGCGAAAGATAAAAGTGCACCTCACAGCAGAATCCGTGCGTCACACTCACCAGAGAGATGAACACAATGGGCATTGATATGTTAGCCACGGCTATCCTCAAGGTCATGGAGGGTATCACAGCTTATCCTGGGGTCTCCACCAGTACTCGGACAGAAAAAAGGCTTATATAGTGTAATTCTGTTTTTCTCTCATGATTTATTTCATTTCCAAATTGGCATATTCCATAAAACGCCATCAGTCAAACTATATAAGAGACTATCTAGGCATAAACGAGCATTCCACACGACACAGGAGGTGATGAGACTCGCACACTATAGGCAGGCAGTGTCCACCTCTTACTTCCTGGTTTGTCTCTTCCTGATCGTGGAACGCACAGGTCACTTCCGGTCGCGGTAAGGTCACGCTCTGACACGTTTCGTCATCACGCCTTCCTCTAAAGGGAGTCCTTAGAGGAAGGCGTGATGACGAAACGCGTTAGTGAGTGACCTTACGGCGACCGGAAGTGACCTGTGTGTTCTACGACCAGGAAGTAGGCAGGGGATGCTCTCTGCCTATAGTGTGCGAGTCTCATCACCTCCTGTGTCGTGGATGTGGTGGGGCTCGTTCTCTCTTGTTTGGGGCCTTTGTGTGGGTTTCTTCTAGCCTGAACGGAGGCCATCATTTCATTGGTGGACAATTGGCGGTTGAAATTTATCTTACCTTTCTAAGAAAAAATTTGTTTTCCATACACCTTTATACAACCCTTCCTAAAAAACTGGATATTGGTATGTATATTGGACACTCTCAGATGCCATTATGTTGATTTTGCCCTGAACAATGTTCCTATGTTCAAACTTATTTTACCTGTTTTTCAGAATACATCTATATGTCTCTCTTCTAAAAATGCCTCTGAAGAAGGGACATTGTCCTGAAACATGTCAGGCTTATGGAGAAATATGTGTTCATAATTGGAGTTGTAAAAAACACATTATGTGTAAAAAAAAATTTCTGCACTTTGCACAATATTTTGTATAGATTTGTGTATAGATTTCTATCATGTTTTTATGCTTTTTTTAAGCATTTTTCAATAAACAATATATTTTTATAAAAATATTTTTTGCTCGCCTGCAAAGTCCCACTGTACTGGGGGGTACAAGGGTTCCCCCTTTTTAGGGTCCTTTTCTTGCAATTTTGTACCATTTTTATTACAATTTTATTGGTGTTGTTATGCATTTACATTTTAAGCGGCAGCTAAAAAATTTTTCTGTAGCGTAAATCGCAATTATTGCAATTCTGGAAGTTCTATAGTTTATGAAACCTGATATTTTCATAGCGCCAAGATAGTGGAAGAAGGCCTAGGGTTTCACTGTAGTGTGACATCCTCCTAGTATTGATCATTTTCAGCCAGCAGTCAGCTAGCTTGTAAAAGTAATCCTAGCGGATAATAGGTTGTTTTGACAAACGGCGAGAGAGGACGACGTCGTCGCCCCCCCCCCCCCCCCCCCCGCCTTCCACGGCCTTCTCAGGCTCTCCTGTCCCACCGGGGAACCCGAGAGTGCAGCCGGCAATTCCACCGGCTGCCCATAAAGCTGATCAGGGACCAGATCAATACAATAAATATAAATGCAGTACTTTATTTTTTTATGATTGCTGTATGCATTTTGAGCTTCCTACCTTATTTTTCCAGGTGGCTGACAGAAGGTATGCTGTAAGTCCCACGTGCTAGTCTCCCATATAGTAATAACTTCTTCAAAGCCAACAGCAAAAAGAGAACCATCTTCAGAAAAGCAACAGCTAAGGGCCTTGTTTCTGTGGTAACTACCCACAAAATCACAGCTCCAGACAGTGCTTTGTTCTGTAAAAAAGTCCAGTAGAAACAAGTATTGAGTAATCAATGTAAACATTAGCTGCATTCACCTATTTTTATGTGTCTATGCACTATTAATTTTACAATAATGCAAACAATGAAACCATGTAGGCAATTTTATGTAGCCAGAGAGACACAACAAGATCAATATATCTAAATAGGCATGCTCTGCTAAGGACCTTAGGTATTTTGATCAAGTGGAACAGGATGCTACTTTGGATTTCTATGTGTAAAGTATGCAGATAAATTATTATGCTGCACCACTGTTCCACACACTCTATGCTGCTGCACCATTCCAGTGTGCGGAACAACACCGCAGGAGGTCAGAAAGTGCAGGACAGGGCAGCAGCAGAGCACAGGGTGCAGGACAACGCGGCAGTATAGAGAGGTAAATTCAGATACTTCCACTGCTTGCACTTAAAACAAAAACATTTAAAGATCTGTTAAACAAAGGTAAGGATTTGTCTAAAGAGCTTCAGTAATTGTGTCTTTTATTTGCCTGAAGTTTAGGTTTAAGAATCTCTGCCGTCAATGAACATTCACGTTTGCAAAATGGCTCCACAGGCCTTCAGTGGACATTGCAAAACACGTATAAAGGTGCTGTTCTTGCAGGGGAAAAATTACCAGAACCCCAAAAATTAATTAATTTTCTAACAACAGTTACTGAGCAAATTTTGTTTGCTTGCTAAAGAACTAGTCGAAATGCTATCAGTGAGAAGTCCTGTCGGCACCACCCCACCTGACATACTTTGATTGAAAAATTGAAGGAGTCGGGAGGAAATATGTAGGCCAAGCAGTGCTTGCAGGTAATTTTACAGTGGGAGATTCAACCATCTACACTGTTTAATGTGGATAGAGGGAATCTATTAGATTTGATTAGTCTGGAGGCTGAAAGAAAGAAATCTACAAAGTTTAAGCCCAGTTTTAGACTAGTAAACTCCACGTTTTTTTCTCTCCTAGCCAAGGAGAAAAAGGTACTTTATTGAGAATGGTCTAGAGAAATGATGTGCAATCCTTTGCCAAACACATATGGAGGGTGGGTATGGGCTTTTGTAGCTCAGATTTACATTTTTGGCTTGTGTACAATTGCTCTTCCTCTCTTCTCAGCCATTCACAAAAATCCTTGTATTCTTTTCACTGAACACAAGGAATTCAGTGAATGGGTTAGAGGAGATCCCTTTGTGTACCTGCCCCTCCTCTCCTCTTACCCAGTGACAGAAAGCCTTGTATTCAGTGAAAGGAGTACAAGGCTTTGTGTGAATGGTTGAGGAGGGGAGTGTGAGAGATGCCATCGTAATGGAAAATTGTACGTTCTGTATATAATTGTATTGTATTTTGTATGTATTGCACACTGCCCTCACTGTGCACACAGCACTAATAATGTTTTCAGTAAATGTTTACATTCTTTCAAGTCCTGATTAGAATTAGTCTGCCTATGTAACGCCCCTTGTTACCATAAACGTACAATTGTAATATTAATGTGATACCTATGTAATCATGTGCATAAAAACCTTCAATTGCATCATAATAAAGCAGAACAGTTATTTGGAAAGATGCTGAGCGTATCTTTTGTGTCTGTTCCCTACTGCAGTAGTTATTAATTTGGAACCACTAATCAATATGAGGATAGGAGTTGCCTATCATCAATTTAACTAAGTCAGTATGGCGAGTTTTGCCTTAGGAGGGGATTCCATGTGACCCTGAGTATCCGAAACGAGGAGCTTGAGACGATCCGGGAATTTCTGATAATCAGCCGGCTGAGGTAAGCCTTTTGCTTACATTTGAGTTATCAGTCTTCCTTGATTGGTAAGGCATTTTCGGGACAAAGGGTACCTATTTTACTCCCCTTAATCGAACTGTATTGATTGGTGGTTATATGTTATGTTGTCACTGTCTATATTCCATCGGAGTGTTATAGATAAGAAAGGGAAGAATAGTGCTGTTCACAGGTATATGTAGAAAATAGTAAAAACCTTCGCGCCAGTGGTGTCGATAGCAGATAATATATATGAATTACATATACTGGTGATACATCTAGTAAGAAAACATTCCCAAATAAAGAAAATTTGTGGAAATATATAAACAAACAATCAGTGTAAGCTGCTCCCCAATTTTTGAATAATCAAAAAAATAGATAATCAAAAAAAGGAATGTAAGGAAGATAGGGGGCGCTAGATACCATAATAATCAAGTGCTCTAAATAAATAAATCTCCTGCATTACCAAAAAAATGGAAATGTAGAAAAGCTAGGGGGCGCTAGATACCATACTAATCAAGTGCTTTAAATGAATAAATCTCCTGCATTACCAAAAAAATGAAAAACATAATAATGACAAATCATAATTAGATTACACATTGAAGTGCCCACAGTATATATATAGTGATTGATTGTCCACATAAAAAAGTGATTTGAAGTGGTTGAAGTGATATCTTTCAATATTATCCCAATCTTGTTGCTGTAAACAAAAGATTTTCCATCACCAAAGGAAAATAAGAAAAGGAAAACACCTCGAAGTAGTAGATATCTGCTTACCAGATACCAATGACTCCTTTAGTTAAAAAGAGAGTCACTAGCGCTTGTGCAGGGTTGTGCCTGCTCACATGGATGGCCGGACTGTGGTTGGTATTATAGGCATGGATCGTTCCCGTCAAGCTCATTCAAGATAGGATAAGGATACATAGGAAACAAAAACAGTCTCCATAGCGTAAAACCATTTATTAAAAAAGTAAACAAATTAAAAAGCCAAATGGCCGCTTACATTGGTGGGTGCCTGGGGCTGCTTGCATGTCAGGGTGACTTCGCAGTCAGAAAAAGCTTTTCATGTCTCCTCCACGCTGGCGTGCGTTCCAGCTTACACAGGGGGGCAGCCAAAGGATCCGGATGTTGTTGGGTGATAGGACATGTGACCACGTACCACTCCGACGTACGTTTCGTAGTGAACGTCTTCAGGGAAGCGTACGTTGGTCACTGGAATGGTGGTTTTTATTAGGAACAGGAAGGGGGCGGGTAATTGGCAAATGGGCCACAGGAACTGTGCTCATAGCAATAAAGTTGGAAAGTTCAACTATGGTCTGGAGCATTAGCTCCATCTTGTGGATATTTACTATATTGTTCACAAAAAACTCCTTAATTGAAAACAAATGTGACTTTTTATTATTAGGAACAGGAAGTGGGCGGGTAATTGGAAAATAGACCACAGGAACTGTGCTCATAGCAATAAAGTTGGAAAGTTCAACTATGGTCTGGAGCTTAGCTCCATCTTGTGGATATTTACTATATTGTTCACAAAAAACTCCTTATTTAAAACAAATGTGACTTCATATCAAACATCTCCTAAGTGGAGACGACATGCTGTTATAGTCCCCCTACTGGTTAAAAACAGGTAGGTAAATCCACCCATATAGGTGGTGGGGAAGTGAGAAAAAATATATAAGTGAATAAAATTAATGGTGGTGTTTTTGTAGAGAGAAGGGGGGGGGGGACTCATGTAACCCTGAATTCTATAACAGCCCCAGTCTCGGTTTACATACAAAAATGATTACAAAACTAAATAGCATTTATTAAACCTTAAAAGGCTGCAATATAACCTATCCCCGTCTGACTCGAATAATAAAGGGGACAAAGAAGAGGGGGGGAAAAAATATTCCATCTTGCACCCTGGACAGCTATCTCTGACCTCAACCATAATACAAGTGGTGCCTAACTCACTCACATGATCTGAGGTGGACAGATAATGATATTCCTAGACACTCCTGGACTCAATCATTTGTAAGAAAACAATTAAGGTCCAGATCTATATTCATCCCATGTGGTTGCATAGTCCGTAATTTATAAAGCCAGTACGTTTCATTCCTAGATATTGCCCTTTTCATATGGGTACCTCTCCAATCCCTAGAGATTTTGTCAATCCCATAGAATGTACACAGTGATGGGTCACTATCATGGTAAAGTTTGAAGTGTCTTGATACACTATGGTTAGGGTATCCCTTTTTAATATTTGTTAAATGTTCATTTATTCTTACTTTCAGTTGGCGTGTGGTTCTGCCCACGTATTGAAGGGAGCATGGGCATTCCAGAACATATGTTACGTGATCAGAATCGCATGTAATGAGAGGTTTGATATCAAATTGTTGTTGTGTTACTATAGATTGGAACTGGGTCTTCTTTTTCTTGGTACCTGGTTTTCTGTTTATTTTACAAGCATTGCATCTAGTGCAATAGTGAAAACCAGAACCATCCAGAAAAGTGGGAGGTTTCCCGGGGGGATCTGGTACATTTGGAGCCAAGCGATTCCTAAGGGTAGGGGCTCTTCGGTAGATAAACTTAGGTTTATTGGGCAGGGAAGATTGGAGATCTTTATCTTTGAGTAGGATAGGCCAGAATTTTTTGAAGATACCTTCTACTGTTTTGTATTGGCGATGAAAGCCCGATATGAACGCACAGTCACCCTTATATTCTTTTTTTGGTTTAGGGACCAATAGGGACTGTCTGTCCATATGTGCCACCTGTGAGACCAATTTTGTCAAGATATGGGCGGGGTATCCCTTTTCTCTAAATCTAGTGGTGAGAATTGCTGCTTGTGTGAAATAATCCAAGATATTAGCACAATTTCGCCGTATACGCATGTATTGCCCTTTCGGTACAGCTCCTATCCATTGCGGATGGTGACAGCTGTGTGTAGGGACATATGCGTTACGGTCAGTTTCTTTAAAAAAAGTCTTTGTACTAATATGATCACCTTGTTTGAAGAGTGTTAGATCCAAATAATTCACCGTGGCCAAACTGTACTCCGCTGTGAACTTTAGATTGTACTTATTCATATTCATACTCTCCAAAAACTTGTTAAAACTTTCTTTGGTTCCCTCCCACAGAATCATCACGTCATCTATGTATCTTTTATACAGAAGAAGTGAGTGAGGTCTGTTTTTGAAAATGGTCTCTGATTCCCATTTATTTAACGTAATATTCGCCACGCTAGGTGCATAGCGGGCTCCCATGGCTACACCGCCAATTTGATTGTAGTATTCGTTTAATGCCCAGAAATAATTATTCCCCATGGCCATAGATAATCCTTTAATCAAAAATTTGATTTGTGATTTTTTCAGGGTGGATTGGTTGGTGAGAGCCCACTTCACTGCTTCTAACACATCTGTTTGGCGAAGGTTTGTATACAAAGACTCGATGTCTATTGTTACTAGTAAGGTTTGATCCGTGATGATGGTAGATTGTAACAGTGTAATTAGTTCTCGACTATCTTTGAGATAGGATTGGCTCTGTGGGACTAGAGGCTGGAGGAAAGTGTTGAGGTATTCCCCCACCCTAGAGTACAGAGAGCCAATCCCACTCACTATTGGACGGCCTGGTGGGTTTACCTTATCTTTATGTATTTTTGGTACTATGTAGAGTACCGGAATTCTGGGTGTAGTTAGGTTCAAATAATCTGCTTCTTTCTGAGTTAATATTTGTTTACTGGTACCTTGGTTAATCCAATCTAATAGTTGTTGTTTCAGTTGTGGGGTAGGGTTACTTTTAAGCTTTTTATACGTTGAGGTGTCATTCAACTGTCTCCTTAGTTCTGTATTATAGTTTTCTTTGGTTAGTACTACCAAACCTCCCCCCTTGTCAGCAGGTCTCACCACTATCTGTTTGTTCTCTTCCAGTTTTTTTATTCCCTCCCATATTCTCTGGTTGTTTTTATGTTGTGATATTTCAATCTGTCGTACTTCATCTTGGACCATACTCTTGAATACTTCTATGTGGTGGTGGGAACCCTTTTGGGGATTGAACACCGAATTATTTTTCAAATTACTGTGTACAAAAGGGGACTAAGGAGACAGTTGAATGACACCTCAACGTATAAAAAGCTTAAAAGTAACCCTACCCCACAACTGAAACAACAACTATTAGATTGGATTAACCAAGGTACCAGTAAACAAATATTAACTCAGAAAGAAGCAGATTATTTGAACCTAACTACACCCAGAATTCCGGTACTCTACATAGTACCAAAAATACATAAAGATAAGGTAAACCCACCAGGCCGTCCAATAGTGAGTGGGATTGGCTCTCTGTACTCTAGGGTGGGGGAATACCTCGACACTTTCCTCCAGCCTCTAGTCCCACAGAGCCAATCCTATCTCAAAGATAGTCGAGAACTAATTACACTGTTACAATCTACCATCATCACGGATCAAACCTTACTAGTAACAATAGACATCGAGTCTTTGTATACAAACCTTCGCCAAACAGATGTGTTAGAAGCAGTGAGGTGGGCTCTCACCAACCAATCCACCCTGAAAAAATCACAAATCAAATTTTTGATTAAAGGATTATCTATGGCCATGGGGAATAATTATTTCTGGGCATTAAACGAATACTACAATCAAATTGGCGGTGTAGCCATGGGAGCCCGCTATGCACCTAGCGTGGCGAATATTACGTTAAATAAATGGGAATCAGAGACCATTTTCAAAAACAGACCTCACTCACTTCTTCTGTATAAAAGATACATAGATGACGTGATGATTCTGTGGGAGGGAACCAAAGAAAGTTTTAACAAGTTTTTGGAGAGTATGAATATGAATAAGTACAATCTAAAGTTCACAGCGGAGTACAGTTTGGCCACGGTGAATTATTTGGATCTAACACTCTTCAAACAAGGTGATCATATTAGTACAAAGACTTTTTTTAAAGAAACTGACCGTAACGCATATGTCCCTACACACAGCTGTCACCATCCGCAATGGATAGGAGCTGTACCGAAAGGGCAATACATGCGTATACAGCGAAATTGTGCTAATATCTTGGATTATTTCACACAAGCAGCAATTCTCACCACTAGATTTAGAGAAAAGGGATACCCCGCCCATATCTTGACAAAATTGGTCTCACATATGGACAGACAGTCCCTATTGGTCCCTAAACCAAAAAAAGAATATAAGGGTGACTGTGCGTTCATATCGGGCTTTCATCGCCAATACAAAACAGTAGAAGGTATCTTCAAAAAATTCTGGCCTATCCTACTCAAAGATAAAGATCTCCAATCTTCCCTGCCCAATAAACCTAAGTTTATCTACCGAAGAGCCCCTACCCTTAGGAATCGCTTGGCTCCAAACGTACCAGATCCCCCCGGGAAACCTCCCACTTTTCTGGATGGTTCTGGTTTAAACTATTGCACTAGATGCAATGCTTGTAAAATAACCAGAAAACCAGGTACCAAGAAAAAGAAGACCCAGTTCCAATCTATAGTAACACAACAACAATTTGATATCAAACCTCTCATTACATGCGATTCTGATCACGTAACATATGTTCTGGAATGCCCATGCTCCCTTCAATACGTGGGCAGAACCACACGCCAACTGAAAGTAAGAATAAATGAACATTTAACAAATATTAAAAAGGGATACCCTAACCATAGTGTATCAAGACACTTCAAACTTTACCATGATAGTGACCCATCACTGTGTACATTCTATGGGATTGACAAAATCTCTAGGGATTGGAGAGGTACCCATATGAAAAGGGCAATATCTAGGAATGAAACGTACTGGCTTTATAAATTACGGACTATGCAACCACATGGGATGAATATAGATCTGGACCTTAATTGTTTTCTTACAAATGATTGAGTCCAGGAGTGTCTAGGAATATCATTATCTGTCCACCTCAGATCATGTGAGTGAGTTAGGCACCACTTGTATTATGGTTGAGGTCAGAGATAGCTGTCCAGGGTGCAAGATGGAATATTTTTTCCCCCCCTCTTCTTTGTCCCCTTTATTATTCGAGTCAGACGGGGATAGGTTATATTGCAGCCTTTTAAGGTTTAATAAATGCTATTTAGTTTTGTAATCATTTTTGTATGTAAACCGAGACTGGGGCTGTTATAGAATTCAGGGTTACATGAGTCCCCCCCCCTTTCTCTCTACAAAAACACCACCATTAATTTTATTCACTTATATATTTTTTCTCACTTCCCCACCACCTATATGGGTGGATTTACCTACCTGTTTTTAACCAGTAGGGGGACTATAACAGCATGTCGTCTCCACTTAGGAGATGTTTGATATGAAGTCACATTTGTTTTAAATAAGGAGTTTTTTGTGAACAATATAGTAAATATCCACAAGATGGAGCTAAGCTCCAGACCATAGTTGAACTTTCCAACTTTATTGCTATGAGCACAGTTCCTGTGGTCTATTTTCCAATTACCCGCCCACTTCCTGTTCCTAATAAAAAGTCACATTCGTTTTAAATTAAGGAGTTTTTTGTGAACAATATAGTAAATATCCACAAGATTGAGCTAATGCTCCAGACCATAGTTGAACTTTCCAACTTTATTGCTATGAGCACAGTTCCTGTGGCCCATTTGCCAATTACCCGCCCCCTTCCTGTTCCTAATAAAAACCACCATTCCAGTGACCAACGTACGCTTCCCTGAAGACGTTCACTACGAAACGTACGTCGGAGCGGTACGTGGTCACATGTCCTATCACCCAACAACATCCGGATCCTTTGGCTGCCCCCCTGTGTAAGCTGGAACGCACGCCAGCGTGGAGGAGACATGAAAAGCTTTTTCTGACTGCGAAGTCACCCTGACATGCAAGCAGCCCCAGTGCCGGGTAGGCACCCACCAATGTAAGCGGCCATTTGGCTTTTTAATTTGTTTACTTTTTTAATAAATGGTTTTACGCTATGGAGACTGTTTTTGTTTCCTATGTATCCTTATCCTATCTTGAATGAGCTTGACGGGAACGATCCATGCCTATAATACCAACCACAGTCCGGCCATCCATGTGAGCAGGCACAACCCTGCACAAGCGCTAGTGACTCTCTTTTTAACTAAAGGAGTCATTGGTATCTGGTAAGCAGATATCTACTACTTCGAGGTGTTTTCCTTTTCTTATTTTCCTTTGGTGATGGAAAATCTTTTGTTTACAGCAACAAGATTGGGATAATATTGAAAGATATCACTTCAACCACTTCAAATCACTTTTTTATGTGGACAATCAATCACTATATATTTTTTTCACTATTGTGGGCACTTCAATGTGTAATCTAATTATGATTTGTCATTATTATGTTTTTCATTTTTTTGGTAATGCAGGAGATTTATTCATTTAAAGCACTTGATTAGTATGGTATCTAGCGCCCCCTAGCTTTTCTACATTTCCATTTTTTTGGTAATGCAGGAGATTTATTTATTTAGAGCACTTGATTATTATGGTATCTAGCGCCCCCTATCTTCCTTACACAGGTATATGTAGTACATCTGCTAGATAAAGTAGTTTAGAGGCAAGAGGGTATAGGCACACGTAGAGAAGACTGGCCAGTCATTATGGGCATTGAATTAAGTAAGGGAATGAAGGGTAAGAGACCCTCAAAAATGCCCAGCGCAAGAGGAGCGCTATATATGAACCGAAGGTGCGGTTCCGCCTATACTGAGCCCCTAGATTAATGGTTAAAGTGGACAGGGATCCACAATGGGTAACTGGGTTAACACCAAAGTCCACAGGGACTAAGAATCATGCAGAGTAAACAGCTAGAGAAACAGCTATGTGAGCAGGATGGATCAAGGCTGACATTAACACTAGACAGAAAGGGACATTTTCATGTTAAGTTGTGGGATGAATTTGGAGTCAGGCACTACCACTGGTAAGTCAAGAAACAGAGAAATGAGAATTAAAACAGAATACTTTATATGTTGTCAGAGAGGGAAGATGGGATGAGCAATATGGCTGCCCGTCTGATCATAGAAGCTAGATATAAAGGATATCTAAACAAAATAAGGAAAGCAGAATTTAGGCAGGGAAATATTAAAGAGTTAAAAGACAGTGAGAGAATGATATGCATGTTTTGTGTACAAATGGGAAATTTTAGAGAGATATTGGTGTATGTGTGTGCGAATGCTGGGACCTTTAGTTCTATTGCTTGTGTGTGTCATGTACGCAGATGTGACCCCCTCCTTTGTGCTCTCCTGAAAGAAATGTGGCTGAGATGAGAGGTCAGTGATAAGCTGGAAGGACACCATGCCAATTCCAGTTTTTGAGACAAAACATTTATAACAAAATGTGCCGGGTTAACGAATCTAATGATAAACAATGTGATCACAATTATTTTGAATCCGTTTTCCAGACATGGTAAAATGAAGGTACATTTAACCGTGTATTACACAAATTGAATATCCTTTGATAGTGGAAACAGTGCATTTAAAAAAGGGAAATTAAAGTAAAATTAAGTAATAATGAGTATTCATTTCTAATATGAGTTTAACAATTTTATTAATATAGATATATTGAAACTGGTTTAGACAACCATTGGTTGGAAATAAAATCCAGGTTATTGGGGAAATTTGTAAAAATGGGATTAGTTTAGATTAAGATAACAATTTTGTAATTTTACATTTATTCAATAAGACCTTATTGAGAGAAAAGAGAGATTAAGATGAGGTTGTTATTTGGAATACAGCTGCCATAATATTTAACAAAGCCAAGATGGATGGGATACATAAGAAGTTTTTCTACAAAAATGAAATTTTAAGGTTCTTGATAATAACTTGATGTGCGGTCCATGATGTGAGAGTTATAATAAATAAAATTTAAATATAACAGACCCATCACATCAAATCATCACATCCTGTTAGGATAGATGCCACCTGCAGCCAGTTGTTTTATAGTTTTTGATGCTTTCTGGTCCATCATACAGATTGTTGATCCTTTTGTTTTTATTTATTTTTATTTTTGAAATCCAAAGCAGAATGTGTGGATTGTGAAATGATGTGCCCCTTTTCCTTGTAAGTGCCGTGGTATAAGCAGAAGAATATTTTGGATTTATGGGCATCTCTCCATGACCGCAGGGTATTGTTATCATTTATTATAATATTGCCAGGAAAAATTTGTCTTTTGAAACATGAAACTGGAGTTCTTACACAAACAGCATGATAGAAAACAAGCCATTGTAATATAATTTATGCAAGCTGGACCCAGTAATGAAGGGTTCACCCCAATATATCAGAGATGTAGCTTTTATGCAAAGGTGTTATTAGACAAAGTTAGACATTATTTTGGTCAAACATTTAATTTTTAATGGTCCGACATTCTGCGCAGCAAATATACAGCTAACTAAATGTTTGTCTAATGAAAGGTTTAAAATATGAGTGTTTATGTACAAATCTAACAATGAAAAATGCGTACATTCGAATCCAGCCACCTTATTGCCTCCATTGGAGGAGGCTGGAGACAAAGGAAGACACGTGTGTTAAATTGATCGTGTAGGAATCGTTTGCTGTGAGCCCAGTGCAGGACACACTCCCTGAAGACCTAGATATTACATTTTTTGTAGATTTGAGGATGCAGTTTATCACCCAGAAGGATACTCTGTATTCAAAGTCATTGGATCCCTTTTCCCCAGCTCAAGAAGCAGAGCTCCATGTTTTAGTAAAGCCTGTGAGCTATAAAAGAGTGTATATTTATATAGATAGTCGAGATATAGAGAGCTTTTGGTTCCATTTGAAGGGCCAGAAGTTTGTTTTAACTTCAGCAGGTAAACCAACAAAGCATGCCAAGTTAATTTGATTGGCTGTTTTCAGCCTTCCAGCTTCTTGCTGAGGTAGCCATATTAACTTTCACACATGGAAGCAGACCAGGTGACTAAGGATGCTGCATTTACAGCCCCGGACACTTGATGGGTCTGTGCAACTCACAGATTCCACCCTAGTTCTGGCCCAGTATAGCTGGGATTAATAATTCAACTTTAAGGACCCCAGAACGAGAAGAACAAGTGGTCCACAGGGGGCAACTTCTTATGAAACAGGACTTTGGAAAAAGGTGATAATTTATGTCTGCCAGCCACTCTTTTCCCTTCAACTTGACACATGGACCGTGTCATCAGTCACAAGCAGTTATGGCTGCCTTAGTAAATGAGCGTGGGATAGAGCCAGGGTTCTCCAAAGTTGTTTTTATAACATACCACTTCTTGTTTTACCTGTTACCAAAGGTGTTACCAAAAGCTGAACATCCCTTCCAGAGATTACAAAAACATATATCCAGATGCCCAAGTTAGGATCTTACGAGTATGCATTTTGTCTGTATGGACATGTTTTCTGGATGTCCAGTGGCAAATGCTACTGCAAAGGCCACAGTAAAAAGTGTTATCAGAAGTAGTTTGTAAGTACAGAGTGCAGAAAGTACAGAGAGTAACAGAGGAAATCATTTTTATAGGAGAGTCCTTACTAGAAGTTTTGAGGCTTTTACACCCCCTACTGTCTGCAACGTAGCGGACAAAGTAGAGTAAGAAACTAGAAAACTTTTGCCTGAATGTTTTCTTATATTTGATGAAGCCCCTAAGGGGGATGTTGGACTCTCTCCCTATGGGATTTTGTTTGGGAGTGTGTTACTCACTTGCTAATATTTTGTCTCAGCAGCTGAAGTCCTCCATTCGGATCTCACAGAGAATGTTGCTGATCTTTTAAGGTTTTTTTATCAACTAATTTATGTGTTTTCTCCCCAATTCCAGATCCTAAAAGTTTGGAAGGATCTAAAACTAAAGCCAGGTGACTTGTGGATTGTTAAGAGACATTTATATATAAAGAAATGTTTGGAGACTCAATACAGCATCTATTTCATGTACAGTACTTGAAGGAAAAGTCACCTGGATCCACACCAGACACTGCAAAAATGACTAAATTAAAGAAATCTCTGTGTTTGATTTGTTTGCCTCTTGTGATCACAGTCTAGGGTACTTTTTGATTCAATTACTTTAATTGTAAGGGATATATATATTTGAAAAGTAGTTTAGCCATGATGAAGTCATATTTGTCTTTTGTACGTCTTCCATTTTATGTAGAATTGTCTGTGTTTACATTTGCTGATAAGTCAGCATGCCAACAATTAAGCTTGAAGGCCATTCTGGCCACAGGAGTGTACAGCCAGTACTCTATAAATATGTCTTATCAATCATTTGTTTTTCACAATGAAAAGTCATTTTGTAATGAAAAAGTTGCTCAGCTATTATTTTCTCCACAATGGAGTTTTTTTTGCCTCTTTGGCCAGGACTACCTCCTCCTAAGCGTGTGGAGGTTCCAGGTTAAAGGTTATAGCAGGTATGGTTAGTGATCAAAATATTGATCAAAAGAGGGGAGACCGTAATGGAAATTTGTACGTTCTGTATATAATTGTATTGTATTTTGTATGTATTGCACACTGCCCTCACTGTGCACACAGCACTAATAATGTTTTCAGTAAATGTTTACATTCTTTCGAGTCCTGATTAGAATTAACCTGCCTATGTAACGCCCCTTGTTACTATAAACGTACAATTGTAATATTAATGTGACACCTACGTAATCATGTGCATAAAAACCTTCAATTGCGTCATAATAAAGCAGAACAGTTATTTGGAAAGATGCTGAGCGTATCTTTTGTGTCTGTTCCCTACTGCAGTAGTTATTATTAATTTGGAACCACTAATCAATATGAGGATAGGAGTTGCCTATCATCAATTTAACCAAGTCACCATCTTTCATTTTACATAAGTTGGAACTGTCAGTCCGAGCTGCAAAGTCTTATGGCTCAGTCCGTTTCCAGGACAAAAAAAAAAAATTACATCCCCAGCCACCCTCTAAGTGTATTTGCAAAAAGATTGCACAAAACTTGTCTGGACCATTCACAATAAATGATAAACACAAGTGATTCTTTCCTGGTGTTCCATTATAAGGCTATGATTGAATTTACATTTACAATAAGATAGTATAAATGTAAAATTTACATTTAAAGGCATTTTATGCAACTTTCACATTCTATTTGCTTGATGTCCTATACTTTCATTAATGAAATTCAAAAACTGATTTGCCGCCTCCCAATGTTTGGCTACAATTCACATGCAAGCCTGAATGGCTACTAAGATAAAATCAATAGTAATAAGCAAACATGAGTGCATCATTTCCAATTAGTCTTGGCAGAGTGCAGAGTTAACACACAACCACAAAACATATCAGTCAAAAAGGTTTACCCTGTGCACATTTTTATCAAACTATACACTGAAGCAAAGCTTTTGGAACTTCAGTATGCACTAACAAATGTACAAGTTTTTAAAGATTCAATAGAAAATATTAAAGTTACGCTTACCGGTAACATCTTTTCCAGTAGTCTTTCAGGACAGCCACAATGAGAGACCTTGGCTCCTCCCGTTCCTTAGGAAACACTGCGCCAGCCAATAAATTTTCACATCCCTCTGCCGGACTTCAGTTTTTCTAAGACACACATAAAAAGCAGTACAGCGCATATATTAAATAATAAAAGAAATCAATAAAAGTCCATATAAATGGTGAAATGCAGACAAATCCAGCAATTCCTCCGGTGACACGAAAAAAGCTTGCAGAGTGACTGTAGTGAAAAATGGACCTCCACCTTCAGTGACACAAGCCACTCACCTCTATAGATGGACCCCTGAGTCAATCAGTCAGGTCAAAACAGCAATTCCTCACAGGGATAATGGCAGGAGATGCATACAGGATTTGATCAGACATCAACAGCGGGTACGTGGGCAGTAGTCACATGAAAGAGATATTTAAACATCTACTGCTAAAACCTTTATTAAAAAGTAGCGGAAACACTTACAATATGATGCACTGTGCCCCAGTGCGAAGGATGCGAGTGTGGGTGGATGATCCACATAGGATAGACAAGCGGAGCGCGGGTGACGTCACGATCCAGTCACGTTCGAATGCCGTACGCGTTACGTCCCAAGAAGGGGGCGGGACTTCCTCAGCGGCGACGGCCGGACGTAGTGACACCCGCTTTAATACATATCCGCTCTTCAGAATGGCCAATAAGCTCCAATGTGTACCCATCTCCATGGCTACCCAGGAGGAAGTACTTGAAGGCACAAAAGATAAACAGGAACAACAATGTCCACAGTACAACTATGGAAACCTGTTATAAAATGGCTATGGATGAATAACCCATAATTAATGTACTAATAAACCTTTTTCTAGACAAACTTTAGGCAAGTAAAAGTGTCAAGAAGGAAAAAAAGGAAAATTAAGAACTAAAAATGACATTAAACCCGCGCTCAAGCTCATTATCCTGGATCATCCACATGCCACAGCATATTAATAATACATGTTAAAAACACATAAACACAACATAATTCAACATATAATGAAATTCGAAGAACAGTCATAATCGATCGGAAATAAAACAATTAACGTCAAAGTCGACGTTCAGGCCCCCCGGAACGAGGACCTTGGTCTCGTGAATCCAATGGGATTCTCTGCGACTAAGTTGACGTAGGAAGTTGCCCCCCCCCCCCTCCAATTTTTATTTACTCTCTCGATACCCCAAAAGCTAAGACCCCTGGGATTTTGACCATGTACCAATTTAAAATGTTTGGAAACATTATGTGTTTTTAATCCCTTTTTAATGTTGTTGACATGTTCTCCTAAACGGACATGTAAGGGGCGTGAAGTCCTTCCTATGTATTGAAGGCCACACTCACACTGGAGCATGTAGACAACCCCAGGTGGGGTAGATCCCCCCCATACAATCAGAAAGTAGATTGTTTTCCTTTCTCTCAGGTTTTTATGCCTGTGGGCGATGCACAGCCTGCAGGCATTCTAAATGCAATATTAAAAAAAAACGTAAAAGTTTTAGGGCCACCTCCACAGGTAAGGAATATAAAATAGATCAACTCATCACCTGTACAACAATTGGGGTTGTCTACATGCTCCAATGTGAGTGTGGCCTTCAATACATAGGAAGGACTTCACGCCCCTTACATGTTCGTTTAGGAGAACATGTCAACAACATTAAAAAGGGATTAAAAACACATAATGTTTCCAAACATTTTAAATTGGTACATGGTCAAAATCCCAGGGGTCTTAGCTTTTGGGGTATCGAGAGAGTAAACATTGGAGGGGGGGGGGGCAACTTCCTACGTCAACTTAGTTGCAGAGAATCCCACTGGATTCACGAGACCAAGGTCCTCGTTCCGGGGGGCCTGAACGTCAACTTTGACGTTAATTGTTTTATTTCCGATCGATAATGACTGTTCTATGAATTTCATTATATGTTGATTATGTTGTGTTTATGTGTTTTTAACATATATTATTAATATGCTGTGGCATGTGGATGATCCAGGATAATGAGCTTGAGCGCGGATTTAATGTCATTTTTAATTCTTAATTTTCCTTTTTTTCCTTCTTGACACTTTTACTTGCCTAAAGTTTGTCTAGAAAAAGGTTTATTAGTACATTAATTATGGGTTATTCATCCATAGCCATTTTATAACAGGTTTCCATAGTTGTACTGTGGACATTGTTGTTCCTGTTTATCTTTTGTGCCTTCAAGTACTTCCTCCTGGGTAGCCATGGAGATGGGTACACATTGGAGCTTATTGACCATTCTGAAGAGCGGATATGTATTAAAGCAGGTGTCACTACGTCCGGCCGTCGCTGAGGAAGTCCCGCCCCCTTCTAGGGACGTAACGCGTACGGCATTCGAACGTGACTGGATCGTGACGTCACCCGCGCTCCGCTTGTCTATCCTATGTGGATCATCCACCCACACTCACGCTCCCATCCTTCGCACTGGGGCACAGTGCATCATATTGTAAGTGTTTCCGCTACTTTTTAATAAAGGTTTTAGCAGTATTCAGAGAGCACTAGATTTTTTCATATCTCTTTCATGTGACTACTGCCCACGTACCCGCTGTTGATGTCTGATCAAATCCTGTATGTATCTCCTCCTGCCATTATCCCTGTGAGGGAATTGCTGTTTTGACCTGACTGATTGACTCAGGGGTCCATCTATAGAGGTGAGTGGCTTGTGTCACTGAAGGTGGAGGGCCATTTTTCACTACAGTCACTCTGCAAGCTTTTTTCATGTCACCTGTGTCACCAGGGGAATTGCTGGATTTGTCTGCATTTCACCATTCATATATGGACTTTTATTGATTTCTTTTATTATTTAATATATGCGCTGTACTGCTTTTTATGTGTATCTTTTTGGGATTTGATAAATTTACCCACAGTACCACAGCTGCTTTCAGTTAGGGTTTATGGTCCGCGCTGGTTGATTCAGTTTACAGTTTTTCTAAGACACCTCCGGCCAGCTGGGGAGACACAAGAACACATCAATAACATACCATCGCATATTACTATCATGCCTGCTGTGTTCAGGTCTTCCTCAAGACCCCCCCAATAAAATCGGGTGGGTAACTAGTGCTGTCCTGAAAGACTACTGGAAAAGACGCTACCGGTAAGCGTAACTTTAAATTTTCCCTCCCCGTTTTTCAGGACAGCCACAATGAGAGGATAGACGAGCACTTACCACTTAGGGTGGGACTACGGCTTGCAAAACCTTTTGCCCAAAGGCTTGCTCATTCGCCGACACCAGGTCCACCCTGTAATGTTTTACAAAGGTGGCAAAACTGGACCACACTGCTACTTTGCAAAGTTGCTCTGGCGGCGCTCCAGCCTTTTCCACTTGAGAAGCCACCATAGCCCTAGTAGAGTGTGCTTTTATACCAACAGGCACTTCTTTTCCTGCTAATGTATAGGCCTGGCCAATGGTAACCTTGAGCCATCTGGCAATAGTGCGTTGAGACGCTTTATACCCCTTTTTAACCCCTTTTTTACCCCAGAAAACAAAATAAAGAATCTGTCTTCCTTACTGCTTTCGTCAGCTCTAAGTACTGCAGGATCTAAGGTATAAAACCTATACTCCTTTTCTCCTGAGGAGTTAGGGCAGAACCTGGGTAAGACTATCTCCTGGCTTCTATGAAACTTCAAAGCCACTTTAGGTAAGAATGCCGGATTGGTTTTGAAAGCTACCCGATCCGAGAACACACAAAAAGGAGGTCTGACCGATAAAGCCTCTATTTCGCTGACCCTCCTGGCAGTTGTCACTGCAACCAAAAATACTGTTTTGAAAGTAAGATCCCCTTTTGGAACTCTGCGAACCACGTTTTGTTCCTCTAGATCCTTTAATGCCCCCAGTAGGGCCTCGGCCTTCGCCGCACACCTGGGAAGGTGTGTGATGAGGAGTCTTCGAGGGGGTGGTCTTGTAAATACCAGGCGGTACCCCCTCCGTACGATCCCCAGGATAAATTGACTGGGGGAAACCGCCTCCCACTGTGGTAGGAAGGCCCCCAGTCTTCCTCCCACCATGTTTGGAGGGTCATTGGCTTTTTCAGGGCTGTTTAGGAGGATGAAAAATCGTGCCTCCTCTGCCCTTACCCCTTTGGCCCCAAGTTTTCTTTTCCCCCTTCGGCTAGGGGGCCCCTCTTCGTTTCTGTGGACGAAACCCTTTCTTTGTTTGAACTGGGGGTTTACGTTTAACCGGGAAATATTTGTACTTGTCCACTGTGCGGTCTAGCACAGCTTCTAGACCTGGGCCGAAAAGTAGATCTCCTGTCAGTGGGATCCCGCACAGTTTAACTTTAGAGGCACCATTTCCCAGCCCCGTTTTAAGCCAGAGAGCTCTTCTGGCCGAGTTGGCTAGAGCCGCGGTTCTGGCCGACATGCGGACAGACTCTGAGGGTGCATCTGCTATATATGTCACTCCTCGCAAAACAGTACGTAAAGATAACAATATAGTTTCCTTGGCAGTTCCCGCTTCAATATGAGCTTAAATTTGGGAAAGCCAATGCCCCAGGTTACGGGCCACTATTGTAACAGCCATTTACGGTTTAAGAGTGTCAGGGGTTTCCTGTCCACCTGAATTCAAAGGGTAGTGTGTAAATTGCCCCCAAGTGATCCTCTACCTCTTCCAGGGACAGTTTATATCTTGAGGGGTTCCTGGACTCCCCGTCCCGGTCCTCTCCCTCCGATTCCTCCTGGGAACCAGAGGTGGCACTATCTGGCTCTTGCCTAGACTCCTCTCTGGAGGCCTCAGTAGTTCCATCTGCTGTGGCAATGGCAGCCGGTTGGGAAGATGCAGAGCCCTGTGCTTGTGAAGGTGTTGTACTTTGGGATGCAGGTGAGGGATTAGTAGGAAGCTGAAAACCTTCAAAGATTTGAAAGACTGAAAGGTGGAAGAAAGTTGCTTCATTGAAGCCACTAACCCTGCTTCCTGCTCTGATGCCCTTTCTCTAATGCATCTATACAGTCTTTGCACAATACTTTTGTCCAAGATTCCCCTAGGGTGTCCCTACAAGCACTTTCTCTTAGAGCTATGTGACGATCTTGATTTTTCAGTAGCTTTCTGAAATACATGCAAGAAAAACATAAATAATATCACCTTTCCCCTTGCATATAGGTTACAGCCCTGGGGAGTGCACTAGACCCTTTTAAAAAGTAAGGATCTGAACCGCGCCCCCCCACTACCAGGAACCATTCGTGGAGGGGGGAAATCCTAGATAGAGAGGACCCTTCCCCAGGGTGCACTTACCTTAGGATGGCTGGAGCTAGCATCGCTGTGCGCTGTCTGGGCGTCCGCTTCAGACATGACCGTGCTGGTGATTGCTGCTGTGGAGTCTCACGCTGCCTGTGTCACGTTCCAGACTCCTCTCCAGACTGCACCTGGCCCACTATCAGCCCCGCGACACAGAAATCGTGGGTCAATGGAAAGCATCCGCCGGAAATTACGTCGCTAGCCACACAGCTCGTCTGATTCCAAATGCGGCCTGCACCCATGTACAGGGAGAGCGGAGCTGCCTCCCTGCTACAGCCCTGTGGATGCGATGGTGGGCCCCTAGATCTTCCTCCCACACTCGGTGAAGATGGGGTGGTGAGTTGTGCGGCAGGTATGTACCTCACCGCTTCCCTGGGAGAGCCCCTGCGTCTCTTACAGGGCTCCAAGTAGCCACAGTCTCCCTGACTGCCAGGCCAGGTCCCAAAAACAGGAAGGAAACACAAAGAACTGAAGTCCGGCAGGGGGAAGTGAACATTTATTGGCTGGTGCAGTGTTTCCTAAGGAAGGGGAGGAGCCAAGGTCTGTCACTGTGGCCGTCCTGAAAGACGGGGAGGGAAAAAGATAATGTTACTTACTATAAATGTCAGAATTGTCTCTTAGTACCCAGACTTTAAAGAGACCATCATTTCCTGTAGTCACTAAAGCTGGATGACCTTCTTCCGAATCACCTTTGTTCTGAAAGGCTAGGGATGTTATTCTGTCTTCATGTGGCATACTGATTGTGGTATTTAGTACAAAGCTTTAGAAAGAGAAAAAAAAATAAATAAAACCGGAAGCTATTGTGTGTGTATATAAGGACCATACTTCCAGATACAGTATTCACAATTTTAAAAAAATAGTAAGAATTTAGTCCTAGATAAAAAAAAAAAAAAAACCAAAAGAAATGAGATCAGGGGAAGGAGGCAAGCAGAAAATAAGAGTTTGAAAAGAATACAAAGTAGTAGTGGGGTGACATTGGTGACAAGGTTTATAAATAAGTGACTCTCGCAATAAAGAGCAAATACTGGGAAGATTTAACAAAAATGCAATGCCAAAGAATTGATCTAATTACAGACATAATCAGTGGTAACAGATAAAATAAGAGAGACTATTTTCTAAAAGGTAATCATTTGAGACGTTTTATCAGTACAAACAATGGTTTTACACACACAACATAATGAATAATGTCTAAAATGTATCTGTTACTGTTCATAGTTTATAAAATTGCAAATAATAGCCAATTACTTTTAAATTGCATGGCAAAACTATTTTAAAATGTGTTCAAGTTGATAAAGATTATTGCTCAAACATTTTTAAAGTGGTTCTAAAGGGTGGACATTTTTTACCTTAATGCATTCCCCGCATTAAGGTAAAAAAATGTCCCAGTAGTAGTATTGCCCCCTCACCCCCCTAAATACTCACACGAGTACTCATTTGATCCAGCGCTGCGCCCATCTGTAGTGGCCCTTTACCTTCTCCCAGCTCTTACAGGTTTTGCTGAGGCAGCAGGAGCCATTGGCTCCTGTTGCTGTCATCAAATCCTGTGCAAAGGGAACAGGGGGTGGGGCCGAGCTGCAGTGTGCGTCTATGAAACACAATCCTGCTCGAAAGCAACCCAGCACGTCTGCCCCCATAGCAATCAGGGTTTACATACCGTGTGCGCATTAGCAGGTTTGTGCAGGGCAATAGGAGTTAAGTTTAATCTTTTTTTTTTTTTTCCTTTTTACAAAATTTTATTACATTACATATTTTTTTAATGTTTCAATTTATTTTTTTTACTTTATTGCCATGATAAGGGGGTTAACAAGCCCATGTGATTGCATTGGGCAGGTGACAGGTACTCTTCATGGAGACACCAGGGATCTAATAGTCTCCCCTGCCCTCCAAAGCAGCTATTTAAGCACAGATCCTGCTTGATTAGCTGTTTGGCTCTCTGAAACCAGAAATGCTCAGAGCTAAGCGCTTTTGGCTACATTCACTGCAGAGGAGATCAAAGAACAAATGTTCCTCGCTCTCCTCTCACTTGCCATTCTAAAACTCTGATGTGGTCCTGGACTCCTGGGAACGGTGGGAGAGTTTGGTAACCACAAAGGCCTTTGGGGTGGATATTAGTCTGCAGAAGTGGACTTTTCTAAGCAGAGGCCATTTGCATGCAGACTGCCCTAGGTAATGCCAACATACTAAGCCTCCACGATTGAAAAAACTAAAATCCAACTAAATCAATGAGGCAAGGTACAGTAAGGCTGTGGAGGAAAGGGCTAGCTGGACATCATCCTGCCTGTAAATGCAGTTACTAATGCACTCTGAGAAGTTCAGAGTGTGCAGTAAAATTAGAGTAAGGCATTTCAGTTCCGAAGAGCTGGAGTTCAACTTCAACAGAACAGTTGTAATGTGTTAATTAGGTTCTTCTGGTTACCTCTGAAGCTGATCATTAAACTCCCAGAGCTTCATCTGCACATCAATGGTGTCTGTATTTCCTTGTAATTCTTCCACAGTTGCTAACCATTCTCCCTTATTGCTGAATGCTGCCTTGACCAAATCCATATACTGGAGCCCCGACTGATGAACAAACTCTTGCTGTACAATGTCCAGCTGTATAAGAAGAAAACCATTTTATAGGCATTGCATGAGAAAGACTAGAAGACAGAACAATGATTTAAAAAAAGACGTAAATCTGAATTTACCATCTTGTATTCATAGAACATGGGTTATGGGCAGGCTACCTTCAGGTGGTTGGACACTGGCAAAAACTTTGCTGGGACCTTCCCTAGGAGTATGCTGAAGAGACACAAACAGACCTGATAGAATGAGCTGTGATAAGGAAAGGGGAGACTCTTTTCCCAAGGGTGTAGGCCCCAGAAATAACTCATCTGATCCAACTGGCAGTAATGAAGCGAGAGGCAGGATGTTCGTTTTGAGGGCCCGAAGGAGGGACAAAAAGGAACTCTTGCAAATAAAAGCCATGGCTGCCACAAAGACACTGATAGCTTTGACAAACACTAGCAGTGTGAGGCAATTTTCTTGGTGTGTTTGGGGCAGGACACAGGGAAGGAAGGACAATTGCTTCAATGAGGTGGAAACCATTTTGAGTAGAAAAAATAACTTGGTCTAAAGAACACCTTGTCCCTGTCCAATAGAAGAAAAGGCTCCCTACAAGAAGGGGCTACTATCTCAGAAACATGCCCAACAGACGTAATGGCTACAACGAAGGCAACCTTATAGTTACAATAAGATAAGATCTCTGTAAACAGATCAAAGGGGGTCTCTGGAGTACACAGAGCACCAGGTTCACATCCCAAGGTGACACAGGAGGTTGAATTGGGCAATTTACATGAACAACACTTTGCAAAAAAGCCTCAGTTAGGAACTGTGAAGTAATATGTTTCTGGCACAGGATAAGGTAGAAACATGTACATTAAGGGTGCTTAAGGACAAGTGTTGGTTGAAACCAGATTGAATAAAGGCCAGAATACGACCTAGAGAGAGTATAAACAAAAAAGAATATACAATAAAATATAGAAACGCATAATTTTGCATTAACAGGCTTGATGTGTTTCGTGGCCCTCACTACACTTCTTCAGGAGCAGATGCATGCGTATCTACAGAAATTTTATAAACAATGTAATCTAATCTAAAATACAATAACAACAGTATAAAACAAAGGAGGCAGGGTAAGGCAAAAAAGAAAACCACCAAATTGGTGGGATGTCCTACCCTGATTTTACTCACAGTTGGCTCAAGGATCAACAAATGGTGCTGCAAGCCGGGGGTGGTCTGGGGATGTCTGTACCGGGAGCTGTGGGGGTACTGCACGTGGATGTGCTTTTAATGGCACTGCCACTTGCAGCGAATCACCAGGAACCCCCACTGGGTCTCCCTATGTAACCATTAATGGCCCCCATTTGAAAGTGTGAATAAGGCCTAAAATGTAGGATTTTTTTACGCTCAGTAAAACCTTTTCCTGGTCCCTGTATGCTCTATATAGGTTGTTCATTTGAATAACTACAGTGCGATCTGTATTGAGACATTTACATACTTTCTTGTAATCTTGTTGATGTCCATAAATAAAGAACTGAAAAAAAATCCTTTTCCTCTAAGGACACAGACTGTAACCCGGGGTTATACTGCCACCTTCAAGAGAACTGAACACTGGCAAACAAAACTATAAGCCAGCCTAGGAAAACCCCACAGACTATCTGCATGTCTCAGGTTTATAGCAAAAAAACACAAAGTGGGACCTGTGTCCCCCAAGAAAGGATTTTACATTGAGTACAAAAATCCTATTTTCTTTCTTTGTCTATTGAGGGCCACAGGAAGAAAAGTAGTGCAACTGAGGACGTCCGGGTCATGGCAATCTTATAGCCTAGACCATCTTTATGTACAGTGACAATTCTTTTTTCAGATCCTCAGAGAGTTCTTTGCCATGAGGTGCCATGTTGAACTTCCAGTGACCAGTATGAGAGAGGGCCCAATTTGGACATTTTCACTTAGGGGTGTACTCACTTTTGTTGCCAGCGGTTTAGACATTAATAGCTGTGTGTTGAGTTATTTTGAGAGGACAGCAAATTTACACTGTTATACAAACTGTACACTCACTACATTGTAGTAAAGTGTTATTTCTTCAGTGTTGTCACATCAAAAGATTTAAATAAAATATTTACAAAAATGTGAGGGGTGTACTCACTTTTGTGAGATAATATATACATTTATACACACACACAAATTTACAAAGTGCTTTACATATGTATTATACATTCACATCAGTCCCTGCCCTCAAGGAGCTTACAATCCAAGGTCCCTAACTCACATTCATACAGTGGAGGAGTGGAAGAGGACTCCAGTGGCAACCTGTGAAGCTCTGGTGAACTCCATGCCCAAGAGGGTTAAGGCATTGCTGGAAAATAATGGTGGCCACACAAAATATTGACACTTTGGTCCCAATCTGGACATTTTCACTTAGCGGTGTACTCACTTTCGTTGCCAGCAGTTTAGACATTAATGGCTGTGTGATGAACCGCCCATCCTGCTAATTAAAGCATTAAAGAGGAACTGCAGTCTCCTGACATAGCTTGTAATAAAAACATATTTGCCATTCTGAAGCTTCTCTCTAACCACTTTCCTCACTATTTTATATATACTGCGATTCTGTACTTGCCAAGTAGGTTGCAGAAAGCTCCCTCCACTGAGTCTGGCTGCAACCATTTTAACAGTGGGCAGCTGAAGCTGCTGCCTGTTCACTTCCTGGATTTACAAAGACACACAGAGGCACACCTCCAGCTCTGCAGCTCTCATTGGCCCTCTTATGACTCACCCCCCTTCCTTCCTGGCAAACTCTCATGAGAGTGAGAGAAATAGCTGTGCATGAGGTCATAAGCCTAGGCTTTTTACCAGACAAAAAACAGGAAGTGGGATGTATAAGGTATTTACTGGCAGAAAAAAAAAAGTTTTACTATCCAAAGTTAAAACAAGGGCAGAAGATTTAATAAATGATGAAAAAAAGATGAAAAAAATACTGAAGTTCCGTTTTATCATCATAAAGTGCCATATCATGAACAACCACTAGATGTCCATCGTGGATTGGTTATCATAGGTGAACGTCCAAGATTGATTAATACAGACACATAAAATAAACTCTAAAGTGCTTATAGGCAAATATGCAAAGAATTACCACCAGATATCTCCAGTGTGTGACAATAAATTTAAAGTGCAATGTCCAAAAAATTAATTCTATTGTTAATAAGTGAAAAGTCCAAAAACTTTAAGCAAATGATTCCAATGATGCATGTGATTTCATTGATCCAACGCTGAAGTGTCTAAAGCCTCATACACATGGTACGATTGTTGGCCAACCGAGTGTTTGATTTTTGTCTTAAGGGCGTGTGCCAGGATCTTCTTCAATACTAACGATACACACTTGTTGTGCAACAAACACGAACGTAGTGACGTACTACGAGGAATTTCAGCTCGAGTGCCACCCTTTGAGCTCCTTCTGCTAATTTCATGTTTGGTAACGAAATTCCGACCATGCGTGTTTTTACTTTCGACTTGTGTGATGGATTTGTGTACTGACCATACAAAAATCGGACGTCAAACCGCTGTCCACTGAAAATTTACCAGCCTGCCATCCAACATTTGTTGGCCAAAAGTTGGACAACAATTGTCAAAAGGAGCGTACCAACGGTAAGATTTTAGGACAACAGTCTGTCAACAGACAATCCCCTGCCAGCAATCGTACCGTGTGTACGAGGCTTTAGGGTCTTCCTCCACCAACATCGGTCACACAGCCTACTTACCAGATTTATATGACCCCATTACAGGAGTCATACACAGCAGATTGGCACAGTATTACTCCCGATGTTCGTCTCAGCGATTCAGCAAAAGGAGCCTCCAAGGACAAATTGGATCAAAGATCACCAAATCTCTAGACATCAGTATGAGAAAATAAGGAAGAAACAGTCACCCATGGTGAAGTACATATGTTTATTAACAAAATATTGCTAAAAGTTCCACTTGAGTTAAGTACACATAAAATACAAAGATGTAAAAGAGTGGAAGCAGGGACGCCGTATGTGCTCCATTATGGGCGGAAGTGATGCATCACGCTCGACCACAATTAACGTGTTTCGTCAGCACGTCTGACGTCATCAGGGGTTACATGACTGGACACGTTGCTTCCATTATTTTATACAGCCACCCAATAAGGATTTCCAATCCGAATTGAATCCTTCCGATTATTAAATAAACTCATATGCGAGTTTGCAAAGCTAAATATTGGGAGTTAGAAATTGAGCTAAATGTTGCATGGCAAACTCATATTAGAGGTTTTTGTTTACTAATCGGATCGGAAGGATTAAATCGGATTGGATATCCTTAATAAACGGCAGTATAAAAGCATGGAAGCACCGTGTCAGGTCATGTGATCCGATGACGTCAGACATGCTGACAAAACACATTGGATGTGGTCGAGTGTAATGCGTCACTTCCGCCCATAGTGGAAACGCAGGTGGAGCGGCATCACTGCTTCCACTCTTTTTTATCTTTGTATTTTATGTGCACTTGACTCAAGTGGAAATTTTTGCGATATTTTTTAATAAACATACGTACTTCACCGTGGGAGACTGTTTCTTCCTTATTTTCTCATACCAATGTCTGGAGATTTGGTGATCTTTGATCCGATTTGTCCTTGGAGGCGCCTTTGCTGAATCGCTGAGAGGAACATCGGGAATAATCCTGTGCCAATCTGCTGTGTATGACTCCTGTAATGGGGGTCATATAAATCTGGTGAGCAGGCGGTGTGACCGGTGTTGTGGAGGAAGACCCTTAGACACTTCACTGTTGGATCAATGAAATCACATGCACCATTGCAATCATTTGATGAAAGTTTTTGGACTTTGCACTTCTTATTAACAATATATTACATTTTTTGGAAATATTGGGTGGTAATTCTTTTCAGATTTGCCTATAAGCACTTTAGAGTTTATTTTATGTGACTGCATTATTCAATCTTGCACGTTCACCTATGATAACCAATCCGCTAGGGACATCTAGTGATCGTTCATGATACTGCACTTTTCTTGCACTTTATTTTGTTAATGCTTTATTAATTAGTAGTACGTGAACGGTTCATCACAACTTTTCGTCAATTTTAGGTTTTCAACCTCACAACAAGCAGCCCCATACAATAAAATAACAATACAAATATTATATTATATATTTGCGCAGGTAAGGGAACAAGTTTATTCCCCCATTTTTACATTAATTGCTGTGTGTTGAGTTATTTTGAGGGGACAGCAAATTTACACTGTTATACAAGCTGTACACTCACTACTTTACATTGTAGCAAAGTGTCATTTCTTCAGTGTTGTCACATGAAAAGATATAATAAAATATTTACAAAAATGTCAGTGGTGTACTCAATTTGGTGAGTTACTGTACATACATATACTAGGATCAATTTAGACAGGAGTCAATTAACCTACCAGCTGGTCTTTGGAGTGTGGGATGCAACTGGAGTACCCAGAGGAAACCCACATGCAGGCACAGGGAAAACATGCACATGCAGGCATAGGGAGAACATGTAAACTCAAAGCAGATAGTGCCATGGTTGGGATTTGAACCAACAACCCTAGTATGGTTAGGCTAAAATGCCATGTGGGGGACAAAGCAAAAACATGTGGAAGAAGGTGCGACCAAAAAATCAGATGAGACCAAAAATTAAACCTTTTGGCATAAAAGTAAAACGCTATGTTTGGCGGAAAACTAAAACTGCATATCACCCTAAACACACCATCCCCACCGTGAAACATGGTGGTGGCAGCATCATGTTGTGGGGAAGCTTTTCTTCAGCAGGGACAGGGAAGCTGGTCAGAGTTGATAGGAAGATGAATGGAGCTAAATACAAGGCAATCTTAGAAGAAAACCTGTTAATCTACAAAAACACTTTAGACTGGGGCAGAGGTTCACTTTCCAGCAGGACAAGGACCCAAAACATACAGACAGAGCTACAATGGAATGGTTTAGATCAATCAAAGCATACTCATGTGTTAGAATGGCCCAGTCTAAGTCCAGACCTAAATCCAATTGAGAATCTGTGGCAAGACTTGAAAATTGCTGTTCACAGATGCTCTCCATCCAATCTCACAGAGCTTGAGCTATTTTGCAAAGAGGAATGGGCAAAAATTCCACTCCAGATGTGCAAAGCTGGCAGAGACAAAAAGACTTGCAGCTGTAATTTCAGTGAAAAGTGGTTCTACAAAAGTATTGACTCAGGGGGCGTAATACAAGTGCACGCCACATTTTCAGATATTTATTTGTAAAAAAATTTAATATGGAAAATTTCAAGGGGTATGAATACCTTTTCAGGGCACTGTAACACACACACATACATATATATACATACATATATACACACACACACATACATTATATATATATATATATATATATATATATATATATATATATATATACACACACACACACACACACACACACACACATACACATATCTATCTATCTATATCAACTATAGGTGCAAATAATTCATAACAGCCACAAAGTGCTAAAGTGTTTGGAATATTTACAAAAGCCTGTGTTCATCTAAAACAGTGTTCAAAAAAGTTCTTGCAAAGGTGTAACTACTCCACCACCTCAAAACACTCTCTGATGGGAGACTTCCAAGAAGAAGGTACTGGGCCTTAACACCACCTTGTAACTATGCAGGACTACAACAGGGCTCATGCAGGATAAAGCCATCAGTTCAGACACTCACATTGCAGAATTAATGGTTATAAGGATTACAACCTTGTGAGTGATAGTATAGAGAGGGAATTTCTTTAATGCGTTCAGATAGATGGTTTCTGCTTGCAAAAGAGTATCTTTTGCAGTATGCACCTGACAACTCCACCCACTTCACATGATTACACCAGCACTGGCTGTCCAGGACCACATAGGGCGATGAGATCACCTGTCACTGCACTATGGAGAGGATGCAGCGGTGACTGGTCAGATCAATAGTAAATTCTATTGTGCAGAGTATTGCAATTAAGTGCTGGAAGCTTCTTGGACATAGCAATAATAGGATTTTTATAACCGCTTACCTGTAAAATCCTTTTCTTTAAAAGTACATCACATAGTAGTTACTATGTGGGTTATAGGCCACCTTCAGGTGATGGACACTGGCACGCCCTAAATTAAAGAGTGCACTCCCTATATGACCCCTCCCACTGGTGGGAGTACCTCAGTTTTGTAGCAAAGCAATACATGTGTATACCAAAGAAGGGAGGATTTACACCAGGAGACATATGCCTTTCAGACTCTATAGTATATGACTCTGGAGGCCAGCTTCCTAGCATTAACCAAGTAGAAACTACTGAAGCTAACAGCCCACGATCTTTTAGAACATGGGTCTCAATAGCCAAACTGCTAAATTTAGCATTTGTAAGGTAGGATGGAATACTGGACCTTGTGAGAGAAGGTCTGGCCATAGCGGTAGGGTCCAAGAGTCCCTACCGCCATTTTTACGATCTCGGCAAACCAAGATCTCCTGGGCCACAAGAATCATCTCATTCCCTTCTTGCTTGATCCTGCGCGAAGGTAGCGGAAGCAGCAGAACAGGAGGGAAAGCATAGATCAGTGAAAAACTGATCCCACGGAAAAAAACAAGGTATCTGTTCCGTATGCCATCGGATCTCTTGTCCTTGACACAAAGTTGTCGATCTTGTTGTTGAACCTGGACGCAAACAGATCCACGTCCAGAACTCCCCATTTTTGGCATATTGACAGAAAGATGTCGAGGTGAAGGGACCATTTTCCCGGGAACAATTGTTGGCGATTCAAGTAGTTCGCCTGCCAATTCTCTCTTCCTGGAATGAAAATTGCTAATCGGCAAGGAATGTTGTTTTCCCAAGATAGAATATGATTCACCCATCTCTAGGCTGCACAACTTCTCGTGCCCCCTTGGTGATTGATATGGGCCACAGCTGTGGCATTGTCGGATTGGATCCTGACAGAACAATTCCGTAGTCTGAGCGTACAGGCCTGCAGGGCCAGGCATACTGCCCAAATCTCTAGAATATTGATGGGCAAGATCATCTCTGACTTAGATCATTTCCCTTGGAGAGACGCTTCTTCCAGGACTGCTCCCCAGCCCAGAAGGCTGGCATCTGTTGTTACCACTTTCCAGGTAACTGGTAGAAAGGATTTTCCTTTTTTGAAGATTTTTGGATATTAACCACCAATTGAGGCTCTGACGCACCTCGGGGGATCAACGCTTTGGGAATTCCAGAGCTTGGACCTTCTTGTTCCAAGTTGACAGGATAGTGTCTTGCAGCAGTCTTGAATGAAACTGCGCATAAGGAACGGCCTTGAAAGAAGCCACCATCTTTCCCAAGAATTTCATGCAAAGTCCAATAGAAGAATTCTTCTTTGTTTTGATCAACTGAATCAGTTCCCTTATGGAACTGATCCTTTCCTGGGGAAAAAACACCCTCTTCTGAGCTGTATCTATGATCAGCCCCAAGTACTGCAATCTCCTTGATGGTTTTAAGGAGGAATTTTCTAGGTTGAGAATCCAACCTAGGTATTCCAGGTAGCTGACTGTGGTGACCAGACTTTGGTTTTAAGCGGACTACCGATTGTTCTATCAAGAGTAGATCGTCTAAGTAGGCTAGTATTGTTATACCTTGAGCCCCTAACCTGGCTAAAGGAGGAGCCAGGACCTTTGTAAACACTCGAGGTGCAGTAGCTAGACTGAAGGCAGAGCTACAAACTGGAATGAAGATTTTCTACCTTGAAGCATAGAAATTTCTGGTGAGCGGGGAAAATCGGCACTTGGAGAAAAGCATCCTTGATGTCGATTGACGCCAGAAGATCTCCTCCTTGTAGGATGGAGACTACTGATTGGATTGACTCCATGCGAAAAGAACGGATATTCAAAAACTGGTTTAGATCTTTGAGATCTAAAATGGGTCTGACATCCCCGTTTGGCTTCGGAACCGTGAAAAGGTTTGAATAAAAACCCTAATCCTTGCTCTTCCAAGGGCACCACCAATATCTCTCTTTGAGATTAGAGATGGTCCAAAGCTAGAAAGAGAGACTCCTTTTTTCACTGGATCTCTGGGAATGTTTGATCTGAGAAAACGAGGAGACGGGAACCCTCGGAGCTCTAGTTTGTAACCTAGAGAAATTGAGGAAGCTACCCGTCTGTCTTGACATTGTTCCAGACCCTTGAAAACTGTAGAAGCCTTCCCCCCACTCTGGAGCGAGAGGGGTGCCCCTTCATAAAGAGGCTTTAGTATTTTGTTTTGTGGGTTTCCTCCCCCAGGTCCTCTTTTGGCCCTGGGACTGACCCTGAGGTTTATCTCATGAACCTGACTGTGAAGGCTGTCATGACTGCCTGGAGGCTAATGCCCATTGCACCGGAGAAGAAGCACGTTTTAAACTTTTTAACCGGCAAAAGGGAACTTTTCCCACTAGAAATTCCTTGGATATACCTATCCAGATCGTCTCCAAATAACCGTTCACCATGAAATGGGAAACTGGCCAAGAGCTTTTGCATGACGCTTTGGCTGACCAATTTTTCAACCATAGGATTCTGCGCACATTTACCCGCCCTAGCATGAGCTGTGAGGCCTGGAGAATAGAATCTTTCAAAGCGTCTACTGTAAAACAATGCTTCTGATATCCCGGCCAAATCTTGGGCCTGCTGATCAGGAATAATCTTGAGTATCTCCATAAACTGGTCCTTTAAGGACTGAGATACTCTAATTGCTGCCAGCGCAGGCTGAACCTGCGAGCGAAATATAGCTTTTAAAAAGGAATTCCAACTTCTTATCTGTTGGATCCTTTAGCATATGAGCATTGTCTACTAGACAAGTCAGGTACAGAGGATATAGCAGCGTCAACTGCTGGAAATCCCCATTGTGAAAATATATGTGTCACTGGCGCAAAACCTATCCTATCAAAAATAATGTAAGTGGTATTTATAGCTGCTGCATCCAAAAAATATTTTTCAGAGAAAAATTAAATTAAAAGTGCTATGTGAGTGGATGCGCTGCTCCCATCTGTGCTCTCTATATTACCTGTGTATGTGCTATCTTAATAGCCTAATTTGGTTCACCATCCACTTAACAGGTTATATCTCATTTATACAATAATCATATGTTTGTATAATTCATCACATGTGAACAACAACTTAATCCAAATACTTTAAATCATATAAAAAGTCCAGTGACATATGTCACATAATGATAGACTCTTCTTCATATATGTTGCAAATCATCCGTTATAATTGCCGTGGGCGGCGTGCTCTTGTGTGTGGTATCAGATTAAAGTGACTTAGTGCTTCACCACCACCTGTGAGATTTGCCACTCACCAGATTAATCTTTAAAACTGCACCTTTGGTTCATTAACAGGGATAACCACTCCACTCAAAGGAAACTTTCTCCAATATCTATACCAGGTCCTCAATGTTCCTCATGCAAACGGATAAAAAACCATCATCGCGCAATAACGTTTAAAACCTTTATTCCATACATAAAAAACACTTTGCACTCACATTTCCAAGTGCCATTAGGCCGGCACCGAGCTTTTCCCGCAGTTAAGGACGGGTGGGCACTGCAGCCCGGTTCGTCTGGTGTGTGCTAGATGGTCTCCGTTGCCGCTTACGTTTCCCCCTGTTTGCGTTCGCGTCCTCTCCAAACCCCGTTCGTTCCCGGTCACGTGGGTACGGTAATCTCCCAGCAGCCTCTACGCGTTTCGCAATCAAATTTGCGTCATCAGGAAGCTGCTGTGTGATTGGTTCTCATTCTATTTATGTTGTGTGCGGGCGGAAATTGTTTTGCCGCCATCTTGGATGTGGGAATTCCCTTAGTTCCGTTCTATTGGGGCTTTCTTTCTCTTAGCACCATTTTGCTTATGGGCAATTCTCCCATTCCGTGATTGTTCATTGCACCCGCTGTTTCCCCCCTCTACCATTGTTAATACTCATTCCAATTTACCTATTGTTATATTAGTTGTATATGAATGGTTATAAACTAACCCGTCCGTATCTGCTGGAGAGGCTCTCACATGTTAAAAAATACATAGATACATGGCCTTTGTTGGCCTTTATGTGCTTTAACTAAAAAAAACTTTTTATGCACATTGTTATTCCATAATTGATTACCGCTAGATCTGTAATATGGAACAGCAAATCCTTACCCTTTCTAAAATAATTTTTTACATAGCAACTATCCAGAAAATGAAATTAAATTAAAAATAAAAAATAAAATATAAAAATGAAAATAAAAATGAAAATAAAAAATAAAATAAAAAATATAAATAAAAAATATAAATAAAATAAATAAAAAAATAAAAAAATATAAAAAAATAATAAAAATAAAAATAAAAATAAAAATAAAAATAAAAATAAAATAAAATAAAAATAAAAATGAAATTGCTAAAAATGTGAAAATCTGATATAGAATGTAAATTGATTTTAGTAATTTTCCAAAAAACAGTTGATGTCTAGTTCCACGTTCAACCCCTGTGGCCTCATCGTGTCCATTTTGAATATCCAGTGGGTTTCGTTCTTTGAAACCTCCCTTCTCATGTTGGTGTTCCTCCAATTGCGTTCTATTCTGTCTATCCCATAAAATTTTAAATGTTGGGGGTTTCTGCCATGTATGTCCCTAAAATGTTTAGATACACTATGGTGTTTAAATCCTTTTTTAATATTTCTGACATGTTCGCCTATTCTAATTGACAAAGCTCTAGTTGTTCTGCCTACGTACTGTAGTCCACAACTGCACTCCAGTACGTAGGTGACATGTGTACTACTACAGGTTATCAACTTTTCTATTTTATATGTCTGCTTGTTGGTATTTGACCTAAAGTCTGTTATTTTTCTGTCTTTCTTATTGGTGGATCTACAGGCTTTGCACTTTCCGCATCTATAAAATCCCTTCTGATTAAAAAAATTTGACAAACTTTTAGGAGGGTCTGGCACATTTTTGACTATTTTGTCCCTGATCCTTCTTGCTTTTCTATATATAAATGTTGGTTTTCGGGGTAGTACTTTGCTCAATTGTGGGTCGCTACTGATGATGGGCCAGTTGTTCTTTATAATATCTTCTAATTCCTTATATTGAGTATTAAAACCCGTGATAAATGGTATATTGTCATCCTGGTTGTTTTTCTTTGTTTTGTTACTGAGAATTGCTTCCCTATCAATGTTAGCCACTTTTTCTCGTGTATTCTCCAGTATACTCCTTTTATAACCTTTTTCTATGAACCTGTCTATCAGGATATTCGTTTGTCGGAAATAGTCCTCCATTTGGTCACAATTCCGTCTAATCCTGATAAACTGGCTCTTTGGAATGGATATTTTCCACTGGGGGTGGTGACAGCTCCCCATTGGTATGTACCCATTCCGGTCCGTTTCTTTGAAGTGTGTTCTGGTCCCAAGTGTGTTTTTATTTTTGTATATTTCTAAGTCCAAAAAATTAATTGTTTGTTGATGTACTGTAGCAGTGAATTTTATGTCATACTGGTTGCCACCAATATTCTGAATGAACTGTTCCAACTCTTCGTGGCTTCCCTTCCATATTATCAGGATATCGTCAATGTAGCGTTTGTATAGCAGCAAATGTGGCCAGCATCTTCCGTAAATTTCTTCCTCCTCCCATTTACTCAGGAAGATGTTGGCCACACTCGGTGCATACTTGTTCCCCATGCCTACCCCTTTAATTTGTCTATAGTATTTATGGTCGTGCCAGAAAAAATTATTCCCCATGGCCATTCTTAATCCCTCCAAAATAAACCTCCTTTGTTTTAATTTTAGGTCCGATAGGTTTTTCATTCCCCATGCTACTGCTGCCAGGGCATCGGTTTGTTTAATGTTGGTGTACAACGACTCCACATCTAGTGTTACCAATAGTGTGGAGTTGTCTACTTTTAGGTTTTTTAAATTGTTAATAACATCTTTACTGTCTTTAAGAAATGACTTCCCTTCTCCTGCTATAGGTTGGAGGAATACGTCTAGGTACTCTCCCAACCTAGAATGTATTGACTCAATGCCACTGATTATGGGTCTCCCTGGTGGCTTAGTTTTACTTTTGTGGATTTTGGGGACTTGGTATATCACTGGTATTCTTGGGGCCTCTGTCAATAAGTATCTTCCTTCTTTTTTGTTCAGGATTTTATCCGCTATACCCTTGTCTAGGTATTCTTTTAATTTCTTTTTTAACTCTCTGTTTGGATTCTTTTTGAGGGGTTGGTAGGTACTTGGATCCTTGACTAATCTTTCCAACTCTTTATAATAGTCTTCTTTTGTTAGGATCACTACACCCCCCCCCTTATCGGCCGGTCGTATTACTATGTTTTTCCTTTTTTCTAGTTTCCTTACTCCCTGCCATATTCTATCCTTACTACTTTTTGTTGGTTTAATGTTTCTTATCTCCTTTTCCACTAGCCTTTTGAACACCTCTATGTGTTGGTTAGTGGTAGACCTGGGGTTGAACGTGGATTTGTTCCTCAGCTTGCTATGTTTGTATACCGTATCGGTATGTTGATGTTGTGATTCTTCTTTTTCCAAAAAATATTTCTTTAAACTTAGTTTTCTGATAAACTTTTGTAAATCTATAAAAGCTTCAAATTGATTGAAAGTTGCCTTAGGTGCATATTTAATTCCACTGTCTAATACTAATAGTTCTTCCTGGGTAAAGGTTACATCTGTTAAATTAAAAATACCCTCCCCTAGTTTTCTCTTTTCCTTTTTGCCTCTCCCTCTACAACCTCTTTTTCTCTTTGGTTTGTACTTTCTCCAGATTCTTGGGGGTTCCTGCTCCAACTCCCCCTGTTGGTTTGGAATACTGGCATGGGTGGTTTGTACGGTTCTCTCCAGTCCCGCCATTCCCCCTGCCACATAGGTGGGCCATAGTTGGGATTATAATTTGAATAATATCCCCTTCCTCTACCCCTGTACCCTCCTCTCCAAGGCCTGGAATATTGACTCAAAGGAGGAGGGTAAGTGGGTGGATTCATCGTTCGATTTTCGTGTTCGGGTTTTTTATTCACCTTTCTCTGATTGGTAGTTGGGGTGTGTGCTGACTTCCCAATTTCTCTTCTTATTAGATTTGCCTTTGGGGTACCTGGTGTGTCATTGGTTCCTTTGTCTGCATCTACATCCCTGATGTTCACCTCCTCATTCAGGGATGTGTTTGCAGAGTTGGTGGGTGTTTCCTCCTCCTGCCACCTATATACTTTCCCTTCTACATAATCTTTTTTGTCCCTTTGATATTTCTTAACTTTTTTGTTCTTTACTTCATTATCCAATTTAGTTAAAAACTCTTGTAGTTTTGCCACTCTAGTTTTATACTCATTTGTTTCTACATGTGGTATCATGTTATCCCTAATGGTGCCAATGGTGGATTCAATCTTTTTCAATTTGGTTCTCCTTCTTTCAATTATGATTTCTAACAATTTATTTTCACAACCATTGAAAAAATCAAACCAAGTTCTGGATAGATTTTCATCTATTATTCCATCATTGGGGCCTAAGTCCCATCTGAGCCTTCTTGGGGTGATTTTAGCCTCTCTATATTGGTCCAATGTGTGGATATCCCACCATATTCTGATTTGCTTGTCCATGGCATTCTTTAAGTGTTTAAAGTTTTGCTCCAAGCTGAGTGCTGTGGTGTTATCATAATTATGGAAAACGTAAGCGGCAACGGAGACCATCTAGCACACACCAGACGAACCGGGCTGCAGTGCCCACCCGTCCTTAACTGCGGGAAAAGCTCGGTGCCGGCCTAATGGCACTTGGAAATGTGAGTGCAAAGTGTTTTTTATGTATGGAATAAAGGTTTTAAACGTTATTGCGCGATGATGGTTTTTTATCCGTTTGCATGAGGAACATTGAGGACCTGGTATAGATATTGGAGAAAGTTTCCTTTGAGTGGAGTGGTTATCCCTGTTAATGAACCAAAGGTGCAGTTTTAAAGATTAATCTGGTGAGTGGCAAATCTCACAGGTGGTGGTGAAGCACTAAGTCACTTTAATCTGATACCACACACAAGAGCACGCCGCCCACGGCAATTATAACGGATGATTTGCAACATATATGAAGAAGAGTCTATCATTATGTGACATATGTCACTGGACTTTTTATATGATTTAAAGTATTTGGATTAAGTTGTTGTTCACATGTGATGAATTATACAAACATATGATTATTGTATAAATGAGATATAACCTGTTAAGTGGATGGTGAACCAAATTAGGCTATTAAGATAGCACATACACAGGTAATATAGAGAGCACAGATGGGAGCAGCGCATCCACTCACATAGCACTTTTAATTTAATTTTTCTCTGAAAAATATTTTTTGGATGCAGCAGCTATAAATACCACTTACATTATTTTTGATAGGATAGGTTTTGCGCCAGTGACACATATATTTTCACAATTTTTTATCTATATATATTTATATATATATAATTTTTTTCACGGGCAGCATAACATGGAGGTTTTCTCATTTCTAGCTAATCGCAAGTTAGATCTGGGCGAACTTTTCCATAATTATGATAACACCACAGCACTCAGCTTGGAGCAAAACTTTAAACACTTAAAGAATGCCATGGACAAGCAAATCAGAATATGGTGGGATATCCACACATTGGACCAATATAGAGAGGCTAAAATCACCCCAAGAAGGCTCAGATGGGACTTAGGCCCCAATGATGGAATAATAGATGAAAATCTATCCAGAACTTGGTTTGATTTTTTCAATGGTTGTGAAAATAAATTGTTAGAAATCATAATTGAAAGAAGGAGAACCAAATTGAAAAAGATTGAATCCACCATTGGCACCATTAGGGATAACATGATACCACATGTAGAAACAAATGAGTATAAAACTAGAGTGGCAAAACTACAAGAGTTTTTAACTAAATTGGATAATGAAGTAAAGAACAAAAAAGTTAAGAAATATCAAAGGGACAAAAAAGATTATGTAGAAGGGAAAGTATATAGGTGGCAGGAGGAGGAAACACCCACCAACTCTGCAAACACATCCCTGAATGAGGAGGTGAACATCAGGGATGTAGATGCAGACAAAGGAACCAATGACACACCAGGTACCCCAAAGGCAAATCTAATAAGAAGAGAAATTGGGAAGTCAGCACACACCCCAACTACCAATCAGAGAAAGGTGAATAAAAAACCCGAACACGAAAATCGAACGATGAATCCACCCACTTACCCTCCTCCTTTGAGTCAATATTCCAGGCCTTGGAGAGGAGGGTACAGGGGTAGAGGAAGGGGATATTATTCAAATTATAATCCCAACTATGGCCCACCTATGTGGCAGGGGGAATGGCGGGACTGGAGAGAACCGTACAAACCACCCATGCCAGTATTCCAAACCAACAGGGGGAGTTGGAGCAGGAACCCCCAAGAATCTGGAGAAAGTACAAACCAAAGAGAAAAAGAGGTTGTAGAGGGAGAGGCAAAAAGGAAAAGAGAAAACTAGGGGAGGGTATTTTTAATTTAACAGATGTAACCTTTACCCAGGAAGAACTATTAGTATTAGACAGTGGAATTAAATATGCACCTAAGGCAACTTTCAATCAATTTGAAGCTTTTATAGATTTACAAAAGTTTATCAGAAAACTAAGTTTAAAGAAATATTTTTTGGAAAAAGAAGAATCACAACATCAACATACCGATACGGTATACAAACATAGCAAGCTGAGGAACAAATCCACGTTCAACCCCAGGTCTACCACTAACCAACACATAGAGGTGTTCAAAAGGCTAGTGGAAAAGGAGATAAGAAACATTAAACCAACAAAAAGTAGTAAGGATAGAATATGGCAGGGATTAAGGAAACTAGAAAAAAGGAAAAACATAGTAATACGACCGGCCGATAAGGGGGGGGGTGTAGTGATCCTAACAAAAGAAGACTATTATAAAGAGTTGGAAAGATTAGTCAAGGATCCAAGTACCTACCAACCCCTCAAAAAGAATCCAAACAGAGAGTTAAAAAAGAAATTAAAAGAATACCTAGACAAGGGTATAGCGGATAAAATCCTGAACAAAAAAGAAGGAAGATACTTATTGACAGAGGCCCCAAGAATACCAGTGATATACCAAGTCCCCAAAATCCACAAAAGTAAAACTAAGCCACCAGGGAGACCCATAATCAGTGGCATTGAGTCAATACATTCTAGGTTGGGAGAGTACCTAGACGTATTCCTCCAACCTATAGCAGGAGAAGGGAAGTCATTTCTTAAAGACAGTAAAGATGTTATTAACAATTTAAAAAACCTAAAAGTAGACAACTCCACACTATTGGTAACACTAGATGTGGAGTCGTTGTACACCAACATTAAACAAACCGATGCCCTGGCAGCAGTAGCATGGGGAATGAAAAACCTATCGGACCTAAAATTAAAACAAAGGAGGTTTATTTTGGAGGGATTAAGAATGGCCATGGGGAATAATTTTTTCTGGCACGACCATAAATACTATAGACAAATTAAAGGGGTAGGCATGGGGAACAAGTATGCACCGAGTGTGGCCAACATCTTCCTGAGTAAATGGGAGGAGGAAGAAATTTACGGAAGATGCTGGCCACATTTGCTGCTATACAAACGCTACATTGACGATATCCTGATAATATGGAAGGGAAGCCACGAAGAGTTGGAACAGTTCATTCAGAATATTGGTGGCAACCAGTATGACATAAAATTCACTGCTACAGTACATCAACAAACAATTAATTTTTTGGACTTAGAAATATACAAAAATAAAAACACACTTGGGACCAGAACACACTTCAAAGAAACGGACCGGAATGGGTACATACCAATGGGGAGCTGTCACCACCCCCAGTGGAAAATATCCATTCCAAAGAGCCAGTTTATCAGGATTAGACGGAATTGTGACCAAATGGAGGACTATTTCCGACAAACGAATATCCTGATAGACAGGTTCATAGAAAAAGGTTATAAAAGGAGTATACTGGAGAATACACGAGAAAAAGTGGCTAACATTGATAGGGAAGCAATTCTCAGTAACAAAACAAAGAAAAACAACCAGGATGACAATATACCATTTATCACGGGTTTTAATACTCAATATAAGGAATTAGAAGATATTATAAAGAACAACTGGCCCATCATCAGTAGCGACCCACAATTGAGCAAAGTACTACCCCGAAAACCAACATTTATATATAGAAAAGCAAGAAGGATCAGGGACAAAATAGTCAAAAATGTGCCAGACCCTCCTAAAAGTTTGTCAAATTTTTTTAATCAGAAGGGATTTTATAGATGCGGAAAGTGCAAAGCCTGTAGATCCACCAATAAGAAAGACAGAAAAATAACAGACTTTAGGTCAAATACCAACAAGCAGACATATAAAATAGAAAAGTTGATAACCTGTAGTAGTACACATGTCACCTACGTACTGGAGTGCAGTTGTGGACTACAGTACGTAGGCAGAACAACTAGAGCTTTGTCAATTAGAATAGGCGAACATGTCAGAAATATTAAAAAAGGATTTAAACACCATAGTGTATCTAAACATTTTAGGGACATACATGGCAGAAACCCCCAACATTTAAAATTTTATGGGATAGACAGAATAGAACGCAATTGGAGGAACACCAACATGAGAAGGGAGGTTTCAAAGAACGAAACCCACTGGATATTCAAAATGGACACGATGAGGCCACAGGGGTTGAACGTGGAACTAGACATCAACTGTTTTTTGGAAAATTACTAAAATCAATTTACATTCTATATCAGATTTTCACATTTTTAGCAATTTCATTTTTATTTTTATTTTATTTTATTTTTATTTTTATTTTTATTTTTATTTTTATTATTTTTTTATATTTTTTTATTTTTTTATTTATTTTATTTATATTTTTTATTTATATTTTTTATTTTATTTTTTATTTTCATTTTTATTTTCATTTTTATATTTTATTTTTTATTTTTAATTTAATTTCATTTTCTGGATAGTTGCTATGTAAAAAATTATTTTAGAAAGGGTAAGGATTTGCTGTTCCATATTACAGATCTAGCGGTAATCAATTATGGAATAACAATGTGCATAAAAAGTTTTTTTTAGTTAAAGCACATAAAGGCCAACAAAGGCCATGTATCTATGTATTTTTTAACATGTGAGAGCCTCTCCAGCAGATACGGACGGGTTAGTTTATAACCATTCATATACAACTAATATAACAATAGGTAAATTGGAATGAGTATTAACAATGGTAGAGGGGGGAAACAGCGGGTGCAATGAACAATCACGGAATGGGAGAATTGCCCATAAGCAAAATGGTGCTAAGAGAAAGAAAGCCCCAATAGAACGGAACTAAGGGAATTCCCACATCCAAGATGGCGGCAAAACAATTTCCGCCCGCACACAACATAAATAGAATGAGAACCAATCACACAGCAGCTTCCTGATGACGCAAATTTGATTGCGAAACGCGTAGAGGCTGCTGGGAGATTACCGTACCCACGTGACCGGGAACGAACGGGGTTTGGAGAGGACGCGAACGCAAACAGGGGGGAACGTAAGCGGCAACGGAGACCATCTAGCACACACCAGACGAACCGGGCTGCAGTGCCCACCCGTCCTTAACTGCGGGAAAAGCTCGGTGCCGGCCTAATGGCACTTGGAAATGTGAGTGCAAAGTGTTTTTTATGTATGGAATAAAGGTTTTAAACGTTATTGCGCGATGATGGTTTTTTATCCGTTTGCATGAGGAACATTGAGGACCTGGTATAGATATTGGAGAAAGTTTCCTTTGAGTGGAGTGGTTATCCCTGTTAATGAACCAAAGGTGCAGTTTTAAAGATTAATCTGGTGAGTGGCAAATCTCACAGGTGGTGGTGAAGCACTAAGTCACTTTAATCTGATACCACACACAAGAGCACGCCGCCCACGGCAATTATAACGGATGATTTGCAACATATATGAAGAAGAGTCTATCATTATGTGACATATGTCACTGGACTTTTTATATGATTTAAAGTATTTGGATTAAGTTGTTGTTCACATGTGATGAATTATACAAACATATGATTATTGTATAAATGAGATATAACCTGTTAAGTGGATGGTGAACCAAATTAGGCTATTAAGATAGCACATACACAGGTAATATAGAGAGCACAGATGGGAGCAGCGCATCCACTCACATAGCACTGGAAATCCCCATTGCTTATAGAACTCTTCCTCCATAGGAAAAGTATTAAAAGTATTGAAAACTTTTTTGGAGGAAAAAAAACTGTTTATCTGGGTGCTCCCACTCAATACATAAGCTTTTTTAGCCATGAATGGATAGGAAAAGCATGAACAGATTGAGGAGGCATCGATTGACTGCACTTATTGGCAGTCAAAATGTGGAGCGGACCAATTCAGTGAGAGACTGTACCAACCACCTTTCCTGTGCACCTGATCCTTTCGTATTAGGTTCTTTGGACATCAGCCTCTTCCTGGTCCCTCTTGAGAGAAATTAGTCATCTCTCGCCCCCTTGTTCCTCGGCACGAGGTTCCCAAGCAATGGACGGGGACCTGTTTATGCTTAGTCCCACTCTGGGATGCGATTAAAGCATCAATATTTTGCTCCAAACTTAGAATGGTTGGAGAAAAAACCTCCTTAGTCATATAAACAGGGGCTGCAATGCTAAAAGCAGCTGCATTACTTGCCCCTCCTGATGGCTCATTCTGACCAGCCATATTACTCTCAGGGGAGCATGCCATCTTTTCTGAGATGGGTCTAGGCTCCCTAGTGACTATAGTCTTTCTAGAGCCCCTTTTTTGAGGCGATTTTAACCTCCGTTCTGACCATAGCCCGATGCACAAAGCAGAGGTACTATCAGAAGGAATGCATGTATTGCTTAAGCAATAGTCCAGCTCTGCTGCTGCTATTAATGCTCAGACTGATGCAGTAGTAAATGTGTCAAAGGAATGCCTGTGTCACCAAACCTCATATATACCTTTCCTCTTGTGTCCCTCCACAGCTTGTCAGCAACAATGGTGCCTTTAAAACACATATTCCCTGCGCTGGGCATTGGAGGATGCCAACGCTGCGCTAAGCCCCCCCCGTCGCTATGGCCCTTCCTCTGTCCTTTCAAAAGACAGCTCTTCCCGCGCGAGCGCGAGCGCAAGCTCAGATCCTATGGGATCAACAGAGAGAAATGGCGGAGGGGGGGCCTGAAAGCCGCCCAGCGGCGTGCCGTTCGCGCTTTTTTTTTTTCTTTGAAGCGCTCCTTCCCTGAAGAAAAAACAGCAGAGGGGGGCGTCTGGTGGGGAGGCAAAACCCCACCAGACTTACGAGAGGTCTGCTGCTGGCTGAAGAGAAAACTGCTGTTTCCTGGACACATCCTGGGCTCTCTGAGAAGCATGAGATGCAAGTGCTCTATATAGCCCCCAGTTGTGACACATAGGCATGACAACATTTACTAATTAAAGGAGACATTTATAAGAAAATTTTGAAAATTTCTTAGAAAAACTCCACTTACCTTTCCCGCCGCAGGGTTTTCTGTGGTAAACCAACAGGCCCAAACTTCATCCTTCATGGTGGGTTCCATTAAACCTTCAGGAGCTGGGGATCCTTTAGGAAACCCACAATCCTGGACCTGTAATAGCACCACCGCCAGTAAAACTTTTTGGCCTTAATACCAAAAAAGTACTGGATCCCGGGGTCCATCTCTCCAAAAAGAGAAGCGTTACAGGCAAGACCTCGTTTCTTCAGATACCGGGCCCGGGTACCATTCAATTCGGCCAAAAAGACACTTTGAATTGATCCGGCTGCATGGCTAGCCCCAGCAAGGATTGCTCCAGTGGAGCTCAGCACAGCACATCTTTACTTGTGACCAACACCTTAGACACTGGCAAAAAAACTGAGGCATTCCCACCAGTGGGAGGGGTTATATAGGGAGTGCACTTTTTAATTTAGGGCGTGCCAGTGTCCATCACCTGAAGGTGTCCTATAACCCACATAGTAACTACTATGGCTCTGTGTCCCGTGATGTACGATAAGAAATATGGCTTTACTTTTATGGAGGATTAGCAATGCATGTCTTATAGCATTAGAAACATGAACAATGAGCATACAATACACTGAACGTAGACAAAACATCCTGTGATCACTTTACCATAGAATAACACACTAACACTGCAGTGCCACCTGCTGGATAGATAGGTATAATGCATACAGCATTGTCAGTTATTTAGCAACTATGCTGTTGTACTTCCAACAAATTCATGCCCAGAGGTCTTACCTTAAACTGCACAATTGCTTAATATTGATACATAGGAGAGATAATAATATACCACAGAACTACCTGCAAACGTGTGAATTTTTGCTCACAGCTCAGCTTTAATGTAACCCCAGAAAACACTAATGATTTTCTTGCCCAGGCACACTCTTTGTCCTAACTAAAGGTGATTTTTGAAACATGTTAAAAATAATTTTAATGTCATACCACACCAAATCTAGTAATGCAAGATAGAACTGGATAGTCAAAAAGTTCCTAATGGGGCTGCTAGATGATTATATTGAACAATGGGTAATGTTGATTGAACTTATCTTACTATAAACTTACATTAAAGAGCTGTTTGTCATCGTGAAGGGAATAAAACTGAAGATGACCAGGTTTACCATTGAGAACAAGAGCTTTGCTTCTAGGGTCAAAAATCAAACCAGTCTTTACATCCGTAGCTGAAAAACAATTTACAGCATTACATTAAATGATAAACTTTAAATGGTTAGAAACATCTGCAAAACTTACTGCAACAAAGCATTACAACCTAAGCTTTGTGAAACCCCACCTTGGACAGAAAAACTTAATAGAAACAAGAAAAGATTTGTGTAGATGTTATCCTACAGGTGACAGGAAGTAAGTCTGATAAGAGTTTGAAAATGGAAGTCTAGCACAAGAAGCAGAAAATTATACACAAGAAAGGTAAACTGTAGTATAAATGATGGAAGAAAAATCAGAGCAGATCTACAATACAATTTTACATACAGATGACATGTTTCATGTTTAAAGTGGACGCTGCATGAAAAATACAAGTGTTAGAAAAAACCCTGTAAAAGGGAAAAAAAAAAAAAAAAAAAAAAAGAAAACAGTAATATTCACCAACCCACCCTGACTTTTGCCCACGGCACCTTGGAGAGAGTGACATCATTCTACTACCAGCAAAATCTGAGAAAAGTAGAGTTCTTCAAACAGACACTTCCAGTCCAGAGCTACAGTGTCCTCTGGAGTACTCAGCATTACCTGGAATCTTGTTAGAGGTGGATGACTCCCCTGCACTACGGAAGTCAGAGCAAATAGTGTGTATAAGATTCTCTCCCCCCCTACAGATGCAGATTTTTGTATATTACATTTTTGTTGCTTGGAATTATATTCACTTTAAATACATATATTGTTTTTGTACACATACGAACTCAAAATTATGAAAGCATACCTTTTACTAGTCCTTGGATGATCCCTGTTGCTTTTAAACCCACATCAATAATTGTTATTTCTGTTGAAACAAAAAAAAAAAAAAAGTTGTGATTTTTGTTTTTGTACTTCCTGTAAAATGCTTTTCTAGGCGCACATTGAGGGACACGGGAAGTCTTTAAACTTTGGTTGTTTCTGCTGTTTGTAGGAGGACTGGACAGTGGCAAAAAAATAAACAAACCGTAGGCCACCCAAGGATAAATCTTCCTACTCCCATACCTCAGCTGCTGGAGCGGACATCAAAGAAGGCCGAAACATCCATTTAGCATTACTAAGAGCCGGGGTCGCCAACCCATCAATCATGGGAGGCCAACAGGTAAATAACAAACAGAGCAGTGCCGATGCTTCCCTCCAGCCTTTGCCACTCTTTTAATAGCAGAGCAGAGTGAGAGGCAAAACAGAGCTGGATAGAGTGTGGGAGCACAGGAGCTGCTTTAGTTAACCAGAAGGCGATTGGTTGCTAGTCGGTCCTAGCAAACAAGCAACAGTTTGTCAACATAAATTGTTAACTCTGGCAGCTCCTGCCCTCCAACCAGCACTGTGCTGCCTCTCGCTTCGCTCTGATGTTCAGCGGGTGGTAAGGTAGGAGTGCTAACTACACACAGCTGTGTGTTGTGAAGGAGGCAACTGTCCCTACTTGTGTGGGTATGTGTATGTGTGTAAAGGTTGGATGATGGTCTGCCTGAGCCACCTAGAAATGGTGGAAGAAGCTGAAGCACCCTTCTGGAGTCCATCTAGAATGCACACGATAAGAAAATCGGAAGTAAAATTTTGTCCAACAAAATCTGCCGATTTTCTGATCGTTAGTATGTTTCTTTCAACAGCCGATTCTGAATTTTCGGATGACAAAAGCTGGATGTGCAGGCTTTAAAATTTTTGTCGGACCTGAACACATATCCGATTTTATTTTAATTATTACAGTTTTCATCCAAAACAAAAAAAAATAAAAATCGCAAGGGCAAGACTACGTATGCTCAGAAACGAAAGAAAACATGCAAAACAATTTGACACATCACTTCTGAAGTTAAATTCTGTCGTAGGAGAATTTTTGTATGTTGAGTAACCAATTCACTTTCGATATGAGACTAGCATACACCAAAAACAAACGAAAATTCATGTGATCTCGCACCACGCACTGGTGTGAATGGGCACTGAAGGTAAATAAACCTTCAGTGAACCTGTAAATAGAAGAAGTTTGGAACCACCAGGACTCTTCCTAGAATGAAGCATGGTGGTGGCAGCATCATGATGTGGGGATATTTTTCAGCGGCAGGAGCTGGGAGACTAGTTAGGATCAGGGGAAAGATAAATGCAGCAATGTACAGAGACATCCTTGATGAAAACCTGCTCCAGAGTGCTCTGGACCTCAGACTAGGATAAAGGGTCATCTTCCAACAGGACAACAACCCTAAGCACACAGCCAAGATAACAAAGGAGTGGCTACGGGACAACTCTGTGAATGTCCTTGAGTAGCCCAGACAATTGGTGCCAAAGGTGCTTCAACAAAGTATTGAGCAAAGGCTATGAATACTTATGTACATGTTTTTTTTTTTTTCGTTTTTAATACATTTGCAAAGATTTCAAACAAATTTCTTTCACATTGTCATTGTGGGGTATTGCTTGTAGAATTTTGGAGGAAAATAATGCATTTAATCAATTTTGGAATAAGGCTGTAACACAACAAAATGTGGAAAAAGTGAAGCACTGTGAATACTTTCCGGATGCACTATATATCCTACATAATAATAATAATAATAATAATAAAATGTTATCTGACACTCATCTAAGTCACAGCAATAGACAAACTCAATGTGCTTAAGCTCATTACACACAAACAAAATTAAAATTTATTGCGTCTTTATTGAACACACATTAAAGTGATATTAAAGTGTTTGTAACCCTAAAAAAATAAAAAATAGAGCTCCTGTTCCCTTATAGCAGATTAAACAGCACAGTGCTGCCGGTCGACGTCAGAGGGAGATCTCGGCTCCTCCTACCTGGATCATAGTAGCAGAGCGTCCGGGAGTCACATGACTGGCCTGAAGATCACTGGAAAAGGGTATTTAGAGGCATCATTTTTAAACAAACACTTACAGAGTGTGTTATTGTTAGAGGGGCTGACAGTGAAAGCCTCTTTTATGGTTATAACCACTTTAAAGTATTTTTTAATGACAAACATGTTATACTTACCTGCGCTGCAATGGTTTTGCACAGAGCAGCCCATATGCTCCTCTTCTGAGGTCTGTCGATGCTCCTGGCCCCTCCCTCCTACAAAGTGAGACAGCAGCTTGCTCAGGGGGCAGCCAAGCAGGCTCTCTCCCTAGCCGTGGCTCTGCATGTCCATTCACACACAGAGCCACGGCTCAGCCTCACCCCTCCCTCTCCTGATTGGCTCACTGGCTGCAATTGACAATGGTGGAAGCCAGCTGCTCCCGCTGCTGTCTCATTCAATAAGGAGTGAGAGTCTCCGGAGAACCAAGGCTCTCGTGCAAATCGCTGGATTGAGCAGGGGCTCAGGTAAGTATTAGGGGAGGCTGCTGCACACAGAAAGTTTTTTACCTTCATGCATAGAATGCATGAAGGGGTAAAATCATTGAGCCCTTAGAACCACTTTAAACATTCATAGTGCTGTAGGAAAGAGTAAGTGAACCCACAGACTAATAAATTCAACAAAAGCTAATTGGAGTCAGTAGTTTGCACACCTGGAGTCCAATTAATGAAATGCATTTGGAGGTGTGGTTTAGAGCTACTTTGAATGATAAGAGACACCAAAAACATTTTATCTGCTTCCCATCCGCGCTATAGCCGAATGGTGGCTCGTTTTTTTTTTCTCCTTATGCTGACAACGCGAGGAGAAAAAAAAGCTGATCACTGGCTTCTGTGTAAGGGACATCAATCCGGAAGAGGCAAAGCCCCCTCACCTGTGCCCACCAGTGCCGCATGCCAGTACCCACAGTGCATATCAGTGCCACCTATCAATGCCCACGAGTGCCACCTATCAATGCCTCATCAGTGCCACCTAGCAGTGCTACCTATCAGTGTCACCTACCAGTGCCCATCACTACAACCCATCAGTGCCCACCAGTGCAGCCTATCGGTGCCCAACAGTGCAGCCTCATCAGCATACATCAATGAAGGAAAAAAATTACCTGTTTTCAACATGTTTTAAAAAATATAAAACCGTTTTGTATTTTTTAAAAAAATTTTTGGTCTTTTTTCTTTTTTTTAACAAAAAATAAAAAACCCAGAGGTAATTGAATACCACCAAAAGAGAGCTCTGTTTGTGGGGAAAAAAAAGGAGCTCTCTGAAGACATACGGTCAAGAGTTAATCTGCAGAAGGCTGGAAAGGGATACAAAGCAATCTCAAAGTGTTTAGGCATCCATCAGTCGACAAACTGTCTATAAATGGAGACAGTTTAGTACTGTGGCTTCTCTTCCTAGAAGTGGGTGCCCAGCTAAGATGACTCCCAAGGCACAATGCAAAATCCTCAATGAGCTAAAGAGGAACTCCTCCTTCTAAAGGCTTGAAGACATCACTTGGACTTGCAAAATCCCTGTTCATGAGTCTACCATATTTTAATCTTTAATAAAGTCGCTGCTCACAAAAAACAAACAAAAAACATTGCTGCATGCCTGACCTGGTCGGGGCCTGGACCACTTGCCATCATCAAGGGGAAAATGAATTCCCAAGTTTACCAAAATATTTTACAGGATAATGTCAGAGTGGCTGAAGCTTAGCAGAAATGAGTTTATACAGCAGGACCCTGACCCTAAGCATCGAAAAGCCCCAACAGACTGGTTTAAGAAAAAACAAAAATGCGCCTTTTGGAGTGGCCCAGACATTAAAGTGGAATTTTAATCGGAAAGTTCTGCTAGATTACTTAAAGCTGGCCCCTTTTGCAGGTATAGCTATATAAAAACACTAAAAATCAGTGCCTATACTGTTTAAAATTCAGTAATACTGTCTCACCCTGCTCTGCACATGCTCAGTTACTCTTTTTTCCAGCACTTTGTTGAAAATGTAAAGGCCAATCTGCTGACTGCGTAAAGATTTACTGCTGCTCAGGGCTCTGGGCTTTAGCAAAACAGCAGCCTCTGGCAAGAAGAAACAGGAACAATGCTGGAAGCAATTAACAGCACACAGTAATTATTGTAGCATAATTATTAATGTGAAAAGTGCGTTCCTTGCTAAAGAACATTTTTTTATCAAGTTATAGATAACGTTCCGCTTTAACCCCACAGGGATGCTGTGGAATGATCTCATAAGAGAAGTTCACACTACAGATTCACAACTGGACGTCGTGCAGGTCTGATCCAGAACTACCAAAAAGCGCTTGCTTTAATTTGGTGCCAAAAGAAGATTTGACCAGCTGTTAACTCCAAGGGTTCATGTCATCACTTTTTCCTCCAGCACTGCTACAATTAGAATTGTTTTGGGTGTTATCAGCTTAAGCACATTGTGTTGGGTCTACTGTGACTTAAAGTGGGAGTAAACTCTCATCTCTGACATTTACCTATAGGTAGGCTATTAATAAGGCTTACCTATAGGTAGTGTAAATATCTCCTAAACGTTCACCGTTTAGGAGATATTTACTGTGCATGCAGCCAGTGACATCACAGGCGCATACACTCTAAAGGAACGGCCAGCCGGACCATTCCTTCAGAGCCCTGTGCCATAAACTGCAACTCCCGAGGCAATGCGCGGAAGCGACATCATTGGCAAGTCACACAGCCAGTGTCCACAAACCTGGAAGGAAGATGGGTGAAGATGGGAACGCCTGCAGTGGTGACAGCTCGGCACCGGAAGGCCTTAATTTTAAGGTAAGTTTAACATATTGTTCTTGTGCATACTAGCACATTATGCCTTTACCTTGCAGGGTACAAAAAAACCAAAAACAAAAGTCCAGCGGTTTTCTCTAACTTTAAAGTGATTGTAAAGGATTTTTCTTTTTTTTTCTAAACAAACATGTCTCTACTTACCTGCTCTGTGTAATATAATTGCACAGAGGGGCCCTTGTCCTCCTCTTCTCAGGCCCCCCGCCAGCGCTCCTGGCTCTTCCTCTCTTACTGGTGCCCCCAATAGGAAACCGATTCCCATGGGGGCTCTCATACGGGGTCGCTCCCGAACCTGCTTCTGTGTCCATTTACACAGACAGCAGGACTCAGCCCCGCCACTGGAGTTAATTGACAGGAGAGGGAGCAAATGGCTCCCACTGCTATCAAACTGCCCAGGGAGGAGGGACAAAACCAGGAGAGACGCAGCTCTCATGCACAGAGCTGGATTGTGATGGGGTTCAGGTAAGTAGAAGGGGTTGAGTCGAACACAGAAGGTTTTTTACCTTAATGCATCAAAAAGATTAAAGTGGATGTAAACCCAATTCATGAAAATTTGAGCTGGGCACATATATCTGCAGTGTTTTCTTATCTCTCTTCAAAGCACTAAGTCATGTGGCTTTCTCCTGCTCCATTCTTCTGTCATCAGCATGATAACTTCTGACAAGTTCTCCAAAACTTGATAAAACCAGCCTGAATTTTGTGTCAGGGTGGGTGCTATAAATAGATCAGCAGAAAGCTGCTCTACTCACAGGACAGCTCTGGAAGTCTCTGCCTATGTGGAGGGGGGTATGTGCCTTTCCTCCAAATCAGCTGTCTCCCAGGGTAATCCAACACTACACTGCTACTGCTGAACCAGGAAGTGAAAATTCAAACACAATGTGCACTTTCTAAACCGTATATAAAGCTGAAGACAGCAGATATACATGAAAAACGTATGTAGGGAGATTTGTTTCATATCTGTGTATCATCTGAGGCTGTTAACTTCACTGGGTATATGTGAGGGTTTACATCAATTGTAAGGTAAAAAAAAACCTTGAGGCTTTAGAACCACTTTAAGCTGGCAATACATGGATCAGAATTCGGCCGTTTCAGCAGGGTCCAGCTGAGATTTGATCCACCTATGGGCAGGCGGATTGTACCAAAGTCGATCCATTGATTTACTTGGGTTCAACCAGCCTGTCAGATTTCTTACATGAGAACACTGCCAGTGTTTATAGCCGCTAGCAGTAATCATTGTGTTCTGCCAGCCAGGAAGGCTCCCTGCATTGTTGGGACAGAAGATCCTGAAGATCTTACAAGTCCATAGAACTTCTGGGGTTTATTCCAGGTCAATGTACATCTGCTTAGGCCAGTCCAAAGCCATAATTGCAGGAATGCCATCTGTCTTGATCTCGGTACCCAGAAAAAAAAAGCAGTTTAAAAGGAGAATAGCATAGGAAAGGGTGTACTGATCCCACAGAGCTAACAGAGTATCCACTACTTCCACTATAGAATCCAGATTGCATGATCCTCTCTCTCTGGTAGGATGGTCTAGTGCTGTAGAGACCGCTAAATCGCCTGAAGCTCCTGAATGTTGATCAGGAGATAAGACTCTCTAAAAGGGTGCCCAGGACCCCACCTTAGCTTGACTGGCTGACATTTATGGTGAGGATTCTCCAAAAGATAGGAAAGAAGGACCTACACAATGTCAGAGCTGGATTCCTGGGCCACCAAGCCAGGAACAATCTGGTCCTCAGTGAATCACTCCTTGACTTTTCCAATAAAGACAAAACACTGCATTGTAGAGGTCTGGAGTGAAAATAAGCAAATGGAACAGTCTCGAAGGAGGCTACCATCAGTCCCATGACAAAAGCGGAGAGTCGGACGACTCCCAGTGTGAAGCTAAGACTGAAGTTTATCCTATTGAAGGAATGAACGCTCTGGCCTGAGCTGTGCCCACGTCAAAAACTCCAAACCATGAGTTTGTTCTAGTTACAAATTCTTAAATGAAAAAATTCAGAGCTTTGGGATCAAAATGGGGATGATGCCTCCATTGGGTTTGGGGATTAACAGGTTGGAATAAAACCTCTGAAACTGTAGCCACAGGAACTGTGGCAAAGACACTTTGATCCAGAAGATCTAAGTGGGCTTCCTGCAGGTTTTCAAATCTGTGCAGTGACACAGGAAGGATGGAGGTGCGAAACAAAGGAGTTTGTAGCAGATTTTCAGACCAAGTTCCAGATCTTGTGTGTGGACTAGCAACCAGCCTTGAAGGGTCTCAACAAAGGAGTCGAGGGAGTGGAGAAACGAAAAGAGCACTTCCTAACAGTCATAGAAGGGGGAGACTTTGCATCTTGCTTCTTCTGGTGAGAAAGATGGGTGCCCTTACCATTAGTAGCATCCTCGAAGACAGTATCAAGAGTCAGTCGTAAGAGATTTGAAATCGATGTAGAAAAGAGCCTTGATTGACGGGTTGAAAGATTGATAGCAAAAAAGTAGGTTAGCCTTTCAAAACAGCAGAGCTGGAAAAAAAAATCCACGTCCATCCTCCTAGGACACTTGCATGGTTTCACATGCTAATTGCAAGAGCTTGATAGTTTATAAAGGAACCAATATGCAAACTTGCTGTATACATTCCAGATCACAGAAGGGATTTTTGGAACCCAAAGATGAGCATGAATTAAGAATTTATTTCTTCAGCAAATATGATATTTAAGGTTGGAGAGTTCACAATATACACCATCTCCTTTAAATAGATTCAAAAATTACCAAAAACACAATTGGGGTTTAAAAGGTGCAAACAATCAAACATTGCTATTACAAAAATAGATACATTTTATTAAGCAAACATATTTAAGAAAAACAATTTTATATATAAAAAAAAGAGCATACTAAAGCTCAGTGGTCACAATACAAAAGCATGGTTGCCTCTACGTTTAACCACTATCATGGCTTCTTCATATACTAGCAGCAAACTTCGAAGGAAATGTGCCATTTAGGCAATTCCTTCTTTAAAAGTACCAATGTTCACTAATTTGGTATTGCTATGATACCTTTTGAACCCAGGGAGATCCAAAACAATTGGTCTATCGCAGAGGAATTAACCCTTTTGAACTTGGTTAATCCCTCTGGGATAGACCAATTGTTTTGGATCGCCCTGGGTTCAAAGGTATCATAGCAATACCAAATGCTGCTAGTATATGAAGTTTGCGTCTTTGGGAAGATATTAGTATCAGTCCATTAATTCGTCAACCTCTCATTATAACAGGGTGTGATCTACACAGTTATTATTCCCCCTTCACTTTTGGCACAGACACCTCATTAGAGCTCTTGATGGGCCCTGAGGACTCCTTGGAAACATGATCTTTTAAAGGGTGATAATGTATTAAGGTCCTACAAAAGCTCCAGAAGAAGCCACGATAATGGTGAAACATGTAGAGGTAACCATTCTTTTGTATTGGGACCACTGAGCTTTGGTATGCTCTTTATAATATTAATATATATATATATATATATATATATATATATATATATATATATATAAATTGTTTTTCTTAACCACTTGCTTACAGGGCACTTAGACCCCCCTCCTAGCCAGACCAATTTTCAGCGCTGACGCACTTTGAATGACAATTGCGCGGTCATACAACACTGTACCCAAATGAGATTTTTATCATTTTTTCACCACAAATAGAGCTTTCTTTTGGTGGTATTTGATCACCTCTGCAGTTTTTACTTTTTGTTAAAAAAATGTAAAAAACTGAATTAAAAAAAAAAAAAAAAAAAAAAAAAATTTTTTTATTTTTTTATATTTTGTTATAAAAAATTTAAAACGGGTCATTTTTCTCCTTCATTGATGTATGCTGATGAGGCGGCAGTGATGGGCACCGATAGGCGGCAGTGATGGGCAGCACTGCCAGGTGGCATTGATTGGCACTTGTGGGCATTGATAGGTAGCACTTGTGGGCACTGTTAGGTGGCACTATTTGGTGGCACTGATGAGGCAGATGTGCCTCTTCCACTTGAGGACTGATGTCCCTTACATCCGAGCCGGTGATCGGCTTTTTTTTCTACTCACGCTGTCAAAAAAACGATTACCGATCTTTTGTTTACATCATGTGATCAGCTGTCATTAGCTGACAGCTGATCACATGGTAAGGGGCCGGGACCGGCCCCTTACTTGGATCGGTGATCAGCCGAGTCTCAGTGACTCGGTGATCACAGCGCGCTCGGCAGGGCGCGCGCAGGGAGCGTGCACAGGGGAGGCCGTCATATGACGGCCTCCCGGGAATTCAGGTCCGCGCTGTGACCGTCATTCGGCCATAGCGCGGATGTGTAGCGGTTAAATATGTTTAATAAAATGTATCTATTTTTGTAATATCAATTTTTATTGATTGTTTGCACCTTTAAACTCCAATTGTGTTTTGGTCATTTTTGAAAGTATTTCTTCAGTTTGCTTAACGCAAATGAATAATGACGTGTTTATAAGCACCCCACGAAATTAGGTCCAAGGGTCGGTTTTCAAAAAAGGATCAGAACATGTTACTGAGATATAGAATTTTGTGATACTTTAGGGAGATACATGGAATATTATCTTATTTAATGCAATATACTTTACTGGTACTTTCTAAAGGAACATATTACATTCTGAGGTTTACTTGTTTCAATACTGACAGACAACATGAAAATACTTTTCAGTACTTTCATGCAAGTCTTACTAAAACTAATATAAGCTTTCAGTGGATGATGTCATGTTCAACCACTCACCAGTTCAAAGTGAACCTGTGCTTTTCACATGTAAAGCAAACATGTTCACACTAATGTAGTCTCCACCAGTTTAAAATACCTACCTTTTGATCCCCATCTGTCTGTTTGGCCAGAGAGGTATAGAGGGAGAATTATGTCGCGTACACACGATCGGACTTCTCGTCGGAAAAAGATATGACGGCTTTTCCAACGGGATTCTGCTCAAGTTTGCCTTGCATACACACGGTCACGCAAAAGTTCCCTGAACTTACAACCGTCAAGAACGCGGTGACGTACAACACTACGACGAGCCGAGAAAATGAAGTTCAATGCTTCCGAGCATGCGTCAAATTGTTTCTGAGCATGCGAAGGAATTTTGCGCGTCAGAATTGCCACAGACGATTGCATTTTCGGATAGGAACTTTTCCTGACCGAAAAATTAAGAACATGCTCTCAATCTTTTTCTGGCTAGAATTCAGCCAGCAAAAGTCCGATGGAGCATACACACGGTCGCATTTTCCGACGAAAAACTCTCATCGGTCTTTTGCGGGCCGAAATTCCGATCGTGTGTACACGGCATTAGACGTGCATAAGGCTATCTATGCGACAATGCTAGGTGCCTGAGTAGCTGACCGCCATGCACCAACATTTTGACAGGTGAGGAGATTGCGTTATAAACTCCCCCATTGAAGTACTGAATATTTATTTTGCTCCTAGAAAATTCAAGTTAGGCTTACCGGTAACTTGTTTTCCAGGAGTCTTTCAGGACAGCACCTAATAGAGTGGCTCCTGCCACTTTCCAACAGGAAACACCTCTTCCACCAAACTTTAAAAAGGAGGCTCCTTCCCACATGTTGCCAGTAGTGGTAGAGAACCTCCAGCCCCAAGCTGGAACACATAATCACCATATGGTTAGTCACAGCATACAAAAAACAATGGGGCGAGTTGTTGCTGTCCTGGAAGACTCCTGGAAAACAAGTTACCGGTAAATCTAACTTGAATTTTCCCTTAACGTCTTTCAGGACAGCACCTGAGAGGATAAAAGAGACTATGCCCCGTAAACACGATCCGAAAGTCGTACGTAAAATGCCGCATTCGAAACGATCGTACGATAATCGGATCGTTAGTACAGAGCTTTCGAGAGCCGATCAGGACAGTTCATCCGATATTATTCTATCGGACATGCACGGAAATTTTTTCCGTACGATGCCAGATCGTACGATTTTCGTTTAATCGGTACAGCTATCGTTCGAAAATGCAATACAAATGCATTGCAACACATGACATCGCTTCCGAATTTTTATTCTGTCGTACGGGAATTTTCGGGACTTTAGTAAACTCATCAGATTCGATGTGAGATTAGCATGCAAACAAAAACGGACGATCATTCGTCCGATATTCGGATCGTGTGTATGGGGCTTAAGGCTCCATTCACACTAGCGCGTTTTTTGATGCATTTTGCAGAAATGCACGGGAATTTTTTAACATGGGTTCCTATGGAACATGTTCACATCAATGCCTTTTTGTTTCTCTGCATTTTTGGAAAGGGTCAGGGACTTTTTTTCATGCAAAATGCAGCGTTTTGCATGTAATAGAATTCAATGGACAAGCATCAAAAAACGCAAGTGCACCGTTTTTGCAGTGTTTTTGCAGCGTTTTTGCCGTTTTTTTTTTTTTTTTTAATTTTTTTTAAGACTGTAAAAAAAAAACTGTAAAAAAAAAAAAAAAAAAAAACGCAAATCGTGGCAAAACCGCGGCAAAATCGCGGCAAAAACGCTGCTCAAAAACGTGGCAAGCATGAAAAAAAAAACCTCCAAAAACGCTCAAAAGCAACATGCATAGGTGTGAATCGAGCCTCAGGGAGAGACCACAGCCTGCAGGACCTTTCTGCCAAAAGCCTGATCACCTGCTGAAAGAAGATCCAGTCTGTAATGAAGGACAAACATTAAGTAACTTGACCACGTAGTCACCTTACGAATTTGCTCTGGGGTGGCACCAGGTTTTTCTGCCCATGTAGTGGCTTGAGCCCTTGTAGACCGAGCTCCAATTTCCAGCGGGGGAGATAGACCCATCTGAGAGTAGGCTACCAAAATAGCCGATTTAAGCCATCTGGCAACTGACTTCTTTGATGCTTGGTGGCCTTTTTTGTTTCCAGAAAAAAGAACAAATAAAGAGTGAGGACCTGAAATTTTTCGTTACTTCCAAGTAATGCAATAGGGTTCATCTCACATCTAGGTTGTGAAACTGACCTTCCTTTTCTCTTGAAGGGTTTAAGCAAAAGGTTGGCAAGATGATCTGTGACCGGTTCTGCTACTTTTGGCAAAAAACCTGGATCTGTCTTAAGCATAATCCTATCTGGATAAATGGACAAAAAAGGTTCCTTTAACTGATAGCTCGAGCAGTTCACTGATTCTTCTTGCAGATGTGATTGCAACTAGAAATACAGGTTTTGAAAGTCAAATTCTTTAGAAAGACTGTTTGTTGTGATTCAAACGGTTCCTTTGAGAGGGCTTGCAGAACCACTGAAAGATCCCGTTTGGGAAAATGCTTAGCCGGAGCTGGTCTGCATCTGGTAAGTGCCTTGAAAAACCCTGTGACCAAAGTTTCTGAAGAAACTGATCTTTCAAGAAAAACCCCTAATGCAGCCACTTGCACTTTAAGAGTGCTGACTGCAAGACCCTTGTCTGCACCCTTTTGTAAGAGTTCTCATATTGAGACAATGTCTTTCACAGCTCTATTTTCTGAATGACACCAAGAGACGTAGACCTTCCACACTTTGGCATAAATAGCTCTAGTTACCTTCTTCCTACTGGAAAGTAACGTTGTTATTAAAGGTTCTGAAAAGCCTTTGTTCCTTAGCATCTGTTCTTCAGATACCAGGCAGTGAGACTTAACCTGGCTACATCCGGGTGATGCACTGGGCCTTGTAGAAGTAAATCCTGAGAGGAAGCTGCCAAAATGGTTTGATTGCCATTTGCAGAATTGTGGAAAACCAAGCCTCTCTTTGGCCAAAATGGAGTAATCAGAATTATCAACACTCTTTATTTCTGTATCTCCCTCAATACCAGTGGAATCAGCTGGAATGGGGGAAAGGCATACCCCAGGTGAAAACTCCAAGGGTGCGCCAATGCGTCTATTCCCCGATAACCGTCGTCTCTATGAAGGGAAAAGAATTGCGGGAGCTGTGTGTTTTGCCTTGATGCAAACAGGTCCACTTGTGGATGGCCCCGGGTCCTGGTGATCCATGCAAAAACCTCTTTAATCAGGCTCCACTCTGCCTCCTGAACCTTCTGCTTGCTCAAAAAATATGCCACTTTGTTTAATGTGCCTTTGAGATGAACTGCGGATAAGGACAGTAAATGGTTTTCTGCCCATTCCAGATTTTTTTCTGACAGAAACTGAAGAGTTTTGCTTCTCGTGCCTCCCTGTTTGTTCAGGTAGGCTACGGGTAGTGGCATTGTCCGATAGAATCTGGACATGGAAAACTAGGTTTGGAGAGAAGGCAGCCAACACAAAGGCGACTGCTTTTAACCCTTTCCAATTTGAGGATTTTTCTGCTTCAGTCTGTGACCATGTTCCCTGTGCCAAATCCTGACCCATGTGGGCCCCCCCCATCCCCACATACTGGCCTTGTGGTTCCATACTTTTAGAAGGAACCTATGTAGGTAAGCATCTCTCAAGTCGACCGATGCCAAAAAGCATTCCTTGGTCAGCATATTCCTGACTGTGAGGATCGAGTCCATACAAAACTTCTTGTATAGGACTGACCTGTTCAATGGTTTCAAGTTGAGAGTAAAACAGAAATTTCTGGATGGCTTTTTTATCAGGAATATGTGAGAATAGAAACCCTGATAATGTTCCTCTGGAGATAGAGGTGTCACAACCCTTTGATGCATCAGATCCTTTAACAGGTTCTTCATAGCCAGGGCCTTTGTTGAGTCCCTTGGTAGGTTTGTTACAAAGTATCTTTCTGGAGGAAGATCCAAAGACTCTATTTTGTAAACTTGGGACAGCATGCTCAGAATATATTGATTTTTTGTTACGCTGACCCAATGAGGGAGGAAGCTCTGAAGCCTTCCTCCCATTGGCAGTGACAAGTCATTGCGTTTTGTTGGTTGACGCAGGAGGATGGAAAAGGACATTTCCTTTGCCCTTTCCCTTCTGCGATGACCAATTTCTTCTCTTTTCCTGGGGTTTGGTATTTTGTTCTTGAGCGCTTTGAGATCGAAAAAGAACGCTTAACTGGCCGTTTTTCTTTTTAACAGGATATTACTTCTTTTTATCTGCTGTCCTATCTAGGATAGAATCTAAGTCAGGTCCAAACCCTAAATTCGAATCGATTCTGCTGAAGCATCTGAAATAAAGGCTACAGCAGCTGACAGTCAAGAAAGAATCCAAAATTTCTTGCTTTGGTGAGTCTGCTATAATATGGGCTTTGAGCCGATTCACCCAATATTCCATATTCCTGGAGACACAAGGAGTCCCATAGCTGGTTTGAGATTACCCATGATGGATTGCCAAGCCCTTTTAAGTTGTTGATCCATCCTTTTATCCATGGGATCGCTTAACACACCCATATCCTCAAATGTTAGGCCAGTTGATCTTGAGACCTGGGAAAAGGCTGCATCGAGTTTTGGGTTTTTATTCCAAAGTGCCTTTGGGTCTTCGTCAAATGGAAAGCGCCTTTTAAGGGCTTTAGGAAAAAAAGGCTTTCTTTCTGGTCCTGCCCATTCCTTCTTAATAGCCTCAGAAATTACTTAGTGCACAGGAAAAGTAAGATTTTTAGACTCACTGAGACCTGCGTACATCCGGTCATGCAGAGACAATTCTTTTCTCTCCTCTTCTAGGCCCAGAGTAGTATAAATTGCTTTAAGCAGGCCATCTACCTGTTCTAAAGGGGGAAAGTCCCTCTTGGGTAAGAGAACCTGCCTCAGTCTCCACCGCCGGGACTAATAGCGAGCCCTGAGAGGATTGTGAAGTAGCTGGCTGACTTAGGGATGGATTTGCTAGCGAAGAGAAAACGATTGAATGGTGGCGTCCAGTTCTTTTTTAACTGATGCAATCAAATCACTGCATGCTGAAGAAGCTTCTTCTTTAACTAGAGAATAAATACAAACACAAGGTCTTCTTCCAGCCCTCAGGTAGTTTTGCTTAACATGAAGGACACTTCTTTTTTGTCACCGGATCAGAGCTCTCGGTCTGCTGTGATACAAAAAAGGACACAAAAAAACCATCCCAGCAAGACAACCTGTCCTTTCAAAGAAGGCTCACCACAGGTGCACAGTGGGAAACCACAGCTGCCTCATGTGCCCAGACAGGCCCCTGCCACTGAGGGTGGGAAAGAAGAGAGAGAGAGACACAGAGACCGACCCCATAGTAAAAATAGGGCAGTATCACACCTGCCCCTTACCTGGGCCTTGCTGGTGCCTATGCCACTTGCCGCCATCGATTCCATCGAGGAGCGATGTGTGTGTGCGTGGCTGGACGCCGGTTCCGGACTCCAATAGCGCTGCTGCGCCGGATCAGAACCAGTAAGCACCAATCCCGTTCCTCCCCCTGCGACATCCGGTGGAAATGACGCCGCGCCCCTGCTCACTGGACGCCTCCCCTTCCGGATACCTCACTTCTGGTAGATGCAGTTACTAAATGCCATTCCCAAGATGGCAGCAGTGTTAGAGAAGGCAGGCGGAGAAAAAAAATAAAATGATGTCCGCCTGCACCTCTCGCCGCTGCCCAGGAGTGACGCCCACCGCAGTCCTGGCTCTCCCCGAGCACTCTGAAGAGGGAGAAGGAGCCCATCCAGCAGAACTCTGTGAAATGGGAGGAACAAGCTCTCTGAGGTAAAAAAGAAAAAAACGGTGGAACAGGAAGCCTGGCCTCTCAGGACAGCACCTAAGAGTTCCTGACTGCCCACTAAGTGTTCCCTTCTGGAAGAAACACAAAAACTGGCAACATGTGGGAACTAATAGTGAATAATGAAAAGTGTATACTGCGCTGTGACCCCGCAATCCAGCAGCCGGCATGGCTGTAGACAAAGAGCTAAGTAGGTAGAAAATAAATAAGTGCAGCGCTATGATTGCAAAAAAAAGGGAAAAATTGTATGCGATTCAAACATATATGTGACAAAATGACACAAACTCTAACATAATAGATGTGAATGGATATTAAGCAATGTGCCAATATAGTGACTGCATTACACACAAATGTCCAAGTTGAACGAAATGATGAAATACAGTCCAATTAGGTTTGTGATCCAATACACATGTGGGAAGTTCCTGGCATTCCTGGGAACCTTGGAGTGAAAAAATGAAAGGGGTGACTGTGCAGTCGAAACACGTTGGGTGGACCTTCCGCTAACATCGCCTCATGCTTTTATATGCTGTATCAATTTCTTCCAAATGTGAGCATTGAATTTATATTTTTAATAAACCACCTCCTTTTTAAACGGTATCACGCTATGTCAGCCCCCTTTTTCTATTACATGATACCCTTCCTGTGACAATAAGTTTTCATGCTCCCCGAGACTCCTGGAGCCTCCAGCTAACATCTCATGACCGTCTAAGGCTGATCGACTGACGGAGTTTCAGGATCTGCTGTCCCCCATTGGGTGGTTTGAACCCAACAAGCCCTGTTGACTTGGGTGGTATGTGCCCCAAGTCAATATTATCTGGTAAGCTTCCTCCCTCTTTCACGGTGGTGGTGTTTGCTTTCATTTTTTCACTCCAAGGTTCCCAGGAATGCCAGGAACTTCCCACATGTGTATTGGATCACAAATCTAATTGGACTGTATTTCATCATTTCGTTCAGCTTGGACATTTGTGTGTGGTGCAGTCACTATATTAGCACATTGCTCAATATCTATTCACATCTATTATGTTAGAGTTTGCGTCATTTTGTCACATATATGTTTGAATCACATACAATTTTTCCTTTTTTTTTTGCAATCAGCGCTGCACTTATTTATTTTCAACATGTGGGAACTAGCCTCCTTTTAAAGTTCGGTGGAAGAGGTGTTTTCTGTTGGCAAGGGGGAAGGAGCCACACTCTCAGAAGCTGTCCTGAAAGACGTTAAGGGAAAGGGAAGTTATGTATGCACTTGCTTGAGGGCTACCATTAATACTCTACCATTACTACCATTAAAAGCTTATCCCAGCTTCAATGATACAACAAAAAAAAGGTCCTATGCACTGCACATTACTGCAGGACCCTCCAGCTGGAGCCCGGGCTGAGGCTGCCACTTCACATATCCACAGGGTCTTGTAGTAATGTGTGGCACATAGGACCTTTTTTGTCAAATGACACACATTAACGTATGTATAAATACAGGTGTATTAAACAAGATGTTGATGCCCAAACACAGCCAATAATAGTTTTGTTTTCTAAGACCGTAAAATGTCTTCCTTCCATCCAATACACAAAAATTAAAAATATTCAATAAAATTGCTGAGAACAGTCAGGAACATGCAATGATCTTACTGTTATCTTCATGTGATGTGCAGTGCAGGGAGCCATCAGGTGAAGTTGAAATATGTTCAATAGCTGCACCTAAACGTGGCAGAAATTCCTTCTTCTGTTCCAGGCTGAAAGACCATTGTACCAGCACAGATTCAACACCGCCACTAAATAACACAGTACCTAAACATAGAAAATGGAAATGCTACAAAAATTAATTTGTGTGCCTACTGTTATTTTGTTAAAAAAGAACTGCAAAAAGAGTGTTAAATTAAATCAGATGTGTGCAATCAGCGCCACCTATAAATATATACTTTATTTTTATTGTAAACCCTACACTAAAGTGATCAAAAAATAACCATATACTGTATCTCTGTGTTCAGTAGCCTGCTGAACTAAGCAATAATCGATATATAAAACATATGGTGCAGCTCTGCTGAATATTCAATACTGTGAAAGACTTGTAATGAGTCACAAAAGACAATAATAATGAGTAAATAAACAAATAAATAGATGTGTAAAGTAGTGCTTTAGAAAAATATATTCCACCGCTGTGCTCAAATCTTAAATAAATGAATTAGTGCCACCACCAGGTGAATTGAACACACCTCACTCCTGTTAATAACAGACTTATTTTTTACAACTCCCTCCAGTCTCTTTAAAGTGGATGTAAAACTTCCTTCCTTAGATCCAGTACTCCCCATCTGAGCCAATACTCCTCACATGGACCACATGTAACACAAAGGCAACTCTATAGTGCTCTCCGTTTGAATCATTTATCTAAATGCCCCAATTAAAATACACTTACAAGAAATCTGATTAAAAACAGTATGTATAAATCAAACGATTGTCAGACTGCTCACCAAACCATTTGGTTTTCCGCAGCTGTGTGACGTCCTGGACTGAACTCCTCCCTCCGTCACAGAGCTGCTGAAAACCAAATGGTGTGGCAAGCAGTCCAACGATCGTTTGGTGATTTATACATGCTGTTTTTAATCTCATTTCTTGTAAGTATTTATATGAGGCACCTTGATAAATGATTCAAACAGAGAGCACTGTAGAGTTGCCTTTGTGTTACACGTGGTCTGTGTGAGGAGTATTGGCCCAGATGGGAGTACTAGATCTAAGGAAGGAAGTTTTACATCCACTTCAAAGAGACTGGCGGGAGTTGTAAAATAAGTCTGTTATTAACAGGAGTGAGGTGAGCGTTCAATTCACCTGGTGGTGGTGGCGGCACTAATGAATTTAAGATTTGAGCATGGCGGTGGACTATATATTTATATTTATAAAGGACTTTTACTTTACACATCTATATGTTTATTTACTCATTAGGAGTTGTTCACAGTATTGAATATTCAGCAGCGCTGCACCATATGTTTAAATTATTTGCAGAAAGAGTTACTACGTTTCCACACACACAGCAAACATTTTATTGAATACTGTTGGGATAGAGTCTCTAATAACAAACACCTTTGCTACATAGTTTAAGGCCTTGCCTCCATCCACGCTAGCTATAATACCGATTCCAAAAACACAGAGAACTTTGCACCCCCTAACACTTTAATTTTCCCTTTCTATTGACAGTGGCCAGGTCCCAATGAATCTTTTTTTTGCATATAATGCCCCAATTTCCCCACAAACCCTCTTTGTACCCATAGTGGCATAGCTTTTCCAAAGTTTGCAGGAGAGCAGTGCCTACATCACCAGTGACTAGGCTATAGGGCTAGTGAGTGGAGGTAAAGAGGACAGGTTTAAATGGGATTTTTTTTTTCTGGGTGGGGGTGTAGCATTTTTTGCATAGTGGAATAGGGTAGTAGTAGTAGCTGAATTGCAAATCAATGATCCATTTTCCAATTTTTCCCAAGTTTACTTTGGAGATTTAGGAATAAGAAACCTATGGTAACCCATGAGAGTTGAACAATCTTTTACATCAGAGCTGTATGTTGCTAGGACACAATCAGTATTCAAGGCTGGGTTCACACTAGCTGTGGCTGCGGCTCGCAGCAGGGGGCCCGGTGTTTCCCTGTTCTTCGTTTCAGGTCCGAATAATGTCGGAATATTTGCCTGAATTTGGACCTGAAACTGAGCCAAAGACGCACAGAACCCTTTTCCAGTGCGCACTGTGGCCACCCCGGAGGTGTGTGAACCGGCTCCATTGAGAGCCGGTCAGTGTCTCCTGTCATGCGAATAGGATGCGGGCAAACCCGTATCTAATTCGCATAAGTGTGAACCCCGTCTAAATGATAAATCTTTCAAGTCTTTTAAACTTTCTTTCTAACCATTCCAAGAGACTCTTGTCCTTTTCCTAGAGCCTCCAGCAAGGAGATTGCTGGATCACAGACTGGTTCTACAAAGTCGAATCCATATGAATACTAAAATGGCGAATGACCAATTTATGGTTTGAGATGATAACCCAGAACGCTGATGCCACAATGATCTCTGAAAGATTAATGACAATGTGAACTGACTTCACACCTTCCTATAAACACAGCAGCCCCGCTTAGGCCATTATGGTAGGGTTATTTTGACCACCACAGCTTTAAAGTTCTTGCTACCTGTATCTAAACTATGGCAAGCAATTACGTTTTGCCTACTTTGGCCAATAAAATCTTTTGCAGGTAAATTAAACTAAAAAACAATAAGTTAAATACACATGCAAAAGGGACAAATGTGTTTTCAATACAAACCATGCACGGAAAAGGCAAGATCAGCAACAGCATTGTGGTGCCAGTGAAGGGTGGAGTATGTGTATTCTTGATTGTGATTGAAATTTCTCCTATATAAAAACAGAAAGCAGTATATTTTGCAATCGGAAACATTGTTTTGGAAAACATTTATATTTTTTGTGTCCAGGATTAGGGATTCTTAACTACAAAATGTGTACTTGTATACCCTCAACCTATCAAAGCTACACTGTGGAATACAGGTTTCACCGCTTAAGGAACAGAGAACCGACTGACCAGCAATAACACTAATATGAATGTAAACACCAAAAACTTTTACTTGTTCTTTATTTTTTTAAATATACTTTTTAGATAGTATTGAACCGACCTAACAAAACAAGCAAAAACTATTGATCCTGCCAAAATCCTCCAAAGATACAGTAAGGTGAGTGAGCGTTTTCAACATAGTGTTATTGCAGGATCACCAGGTGAAAAGAATTGCCTAAAAAAAATAAACTACTGCAGCCACCACATCATAACACACCATTGTGCCGACGTAACGCAAATATGCGTCCTTCGGCTTCAAGGGGTTGTACCAGGGTGATGTCTGCAGCTGCACGCATCACCCCGATACCGTTTAGGGCGGATGGCCAACTTTCTTTTAACAACAGATGCGGCTAAGCAGCCGCTCGGATGTTATTACAGGCAGTTGGAGGGGACGTCCCCCCCCTTCTTGAGGCTCGCCTGGGCTCTCCTGTCCCACCGGGAGGCTCGAGCGACTAGCCGGGGCTAACTTTAGAGTTTAGTTTTTTATTATTCATAAAAGTGTATTGCTTTAAAAAAAAAATTGCATTTGAAAGATTGCTGCGCAAATTCAGTGTGACATAAAATATTGCAACGATCGCCATTTTGTTCTCTAGGGTCTCTGATAAAAAAAAAAAAAAATTTATATATATATATATTATATATATATATATATATATATATATATAAATATATAAAATGTTTGGGGGTTTAAGTAATTTTCTAGCAAAAAACGCTGTTTTTAACTTGTAAGCAACAAGTGTCAGAAAAAGGCTTAGGCATGTAGGTGTTAACAACGTGTCAGTTGTCCAATATTACATTTTTGTTCTTTGCTATGGTTACGCTTTAAGGCTAACTGGGATCACTGCATAGCAAAACCAGCTAATGGGAGAAAAAAAAGGGGGGGGGGGGGGGGGTAGAATTAACCACCTGCACCTAAAAATGGCTAAATGTCAGCTTTCTGTCCGACAAAGCTTTATTCGAGAAAGTGGCCCTTTCCTGAATATCAGTCTACTCATTTGTTTAACCGCTTCAATACCCTTCCTGCCCAGGCCAGTTTTCAGCTATGTGATGTCCTCTCAAAACAAGTGCTCCTGCCCAGCCGTTATTTTAAAATAGGCTGGGTGGGAAGAGGTTTGATGGGAACCTGTCAGAATAGAAATATGTGATCTGTTAAAGAGGACTTGATTTGAATATACATGTTCAGGGCTGCAAAAAAACTAGTAAAAACTGTTATACATATGCTTGCCCTAGGTTTGACATTCAAAGGTTGAAAAATATATCACTTTTTGCATCATATGGATTTTTTTTTCCTAAACCCACCGTCTTCTCTAAAGCAGGAAGATTTACTTAAGTAAATCCATGCCAGAAACATACATATACAAACATAAATGAAAATGCAAACTACGTAACACTGTATATTTAGGGTGATAAGCACTCACCAGAGTCTAATCTTGCCATCTTTGTGTCCTGTAGCTATGCAGTCTTCATTAGGATGGCATTTTACAACAGTGAATATGTTGTTGCCACCCTTTTTCCTTGCTGCACTTAAACTGAATCTGAACAAAAATAGAAACATTTGCCATTATGTAATTTACTATTTATAAATAGAAATATCACTATGCAGTACCAGCATTATAGTTTTTGTTCAATTACCTTTGTTCATTTTCTGATTAGCTAGAATATATGTAAGCTGATTTGTCTATTTTGCAAAGAATCCTCTAATTTATGGAAACACTTGATTCTCATCAGATTTGAGGTATGTTTGTCAAAACGCAACAGCAACAATATTTGACACTACGATAAATATACATGAAAACTGGTCTAGGGAATGTTTGGTGGTATGAAACAGATGTTTCATTAGATAAAACATGAGATAGAGTAAGAGATGGTAAAGTCAAAAAGTTGACTTTACCCTACTAAAGTCAACATTGTAGCAAAGTGTAATTTCTTCAGTGTTGCCACATGATAAAAATATAATAAAATATTTACAAAAATGTGAGGGGTGTACTCACTTTGAGATACTGTAGGGGTCCTTTTTTAACCACTTCCCGACCGCCGCACGTATATATACGTCCTAAGTTTGAACGGGGATATCGTTGTTATGGCAGCAGCTAGCTGCCATAACCCCGGTATCCCCGTTTTCGTGCGGCGGCCGGCTTTCAGATAAAAGTGGTCCCTGCGGCGGATTCGCCGCGAGATCACTTTTATCGGTGGCGGGAGAGGGGCCCCCCCCTCCCGCCACGATCCGGTGCCCTCCGCCGCTTACCGGAGCCGTCGGTAGCGGCGGAGGCGATCGCGTCCTTCTGCCTGGTGTGTCTGGAGACAAGTGAGGCCAAGATGGCGCTCACTCGTCTCCAAGATACTGCTGGGCGGAAGCGACGTCAAAACGTCACTTCTGTCCACGCCTCTTAAAGGCATATTTTTTCAAATGTCATTTTTCTAAATGACTTTTTTTTTTTTTTTTTTTTTTTTATTGCATTTTAGTGTACATATGAGATCTGAGGTCTTTTTGACCCCAGATCTCATATTTAAGAGGTCCTGCCATGCTTTTTTCTATTACAAGGGATGTTTACATTCCTTGTAATAGGAATAAAAGTGACACAATTTTTTTTTTTTTTTTAAACAGTGTAAAAATAAATAAAATATTTTAAAATAAATAATAAAAATTAAAAAAAAAATTTTTAAAACCCCCCTGTCCCGACGAGCTCGCGCGCAGAAGCGAACGCATACGCTAGTAGCGCCCGCATATGTAAACGGTGGTCAAACCACACATGTGAGGTATCACAGCAACCGGTAGAGCGAGAGCAATAATTCTAGCCCTAGACCTCCTCTGTAGCGCAAAATATGCAACCTGTAGAATTTTTTAAATGTCGCCTATGGAGATTTTTGAGGGTAAAAGTTTGACGCCATTCCACGAGCGGGCGCAATTTTCAAGCATGACTTGTTGGGTATCAATTTACTTGGCGTAACATTATATTTCACAATATAAAAAAAAATTGGGATAACTTTACTGTTGTTTTATTTTTTTATTCAAAAAAGTGAATTTTTTCCAAAAAAAGTGCGCTTATAAGACCGCTGCGCAAATACGGTGCAAAAAAAAGTATTGCAATGACCGCCATTGTATTCTCTAGGGTGTTAGAAGAAAAACCATATATAATGTTTGGGGGTTCTAAGTAATTTTCTAGCAGAAAAACCTGTTTTAAACATGTAAACACCTAAAATCCAAAACGAGGCTAGTCCTTAAGTGGTTAATGCAAAAGAAAAAAAAATACTTGTTTTCACCCTTTGTTGTATATCAGTGCTGCTGATCCCCTGCAGTCGAATGCACCCACTTCCTGCCAATATGTACGCACTTCAGCAATGGCTGCATGAAATGTATCAGTTTTTGTGAGTCACAGGTACATACAGCAGTCACAGGAGTCTCTTAGTTAACTTAAGCCAATCACAATGGTGTCATTAACCAAGCTATTTGAATAAGTGGCGAAACATCAATGACAAAGAACAAGTCCAATTGAATGTGAATACTGGTACGTATGTGTCACTGGCGCAAAACCTATCCTATCAGTCAATATAAAAGTGATAACTATAGCTGCTGCATCCAAAAAAATTTTTTTCCAAGGGAAAAATAAAAGTGCTATGTGTGTGGATGCGCTGCTCCCATTTATATCCTCTTCCCAATATTTGTGTGCCCTATCTGTTAAGCGTGATTATATTTTATATGCAACTACAAAAATACATCACATTAAACCAAAACCATATACAAATTATATAAATCATATATAAGTCCAGTGGTAAATATCACATAGTAATAAAGTCCCCTCATATGTGCTTGCAAATCTTCCGTTAAATTGCCATGATTGGCGTGCTCTTGTGTTTGTTCAATTTTAAAAGTGACTTAGTGCTCCACCACCACCTGTGAGATTGGCCACTCACCAGATGTTTCTTTAAAACTGCACCTTTGGTTCATTCATTGGGATAACCACTCCACTCAAAGGGGACTTCTCCAGTGGCTATGTTTAGACCTTAGCGTTCCTCATATAAAATGGATTGAAAACGATCATCGCATAATACCATTTAAAACCTTTTATTATATAAAATACAAAAACCATGCACTCACATTTCCAAGTGCCATCGAGCTGGCACAGAGCTTTTCCAGCAGTTAGGGACGGGTGGGCGCTGCAGCCCGGTTTCCCATCCCTCCTCCTCCCATTTACTCAGGAAGATGTTGGCCACACTCGGTGCATACTTGTTTCCCATCCCTACTCCTTTAATTTGTCTATAATATTTGTGGTTGTGCCAGAAAAAATTATTCCCCATAGTCATTCTAGGCCCTCCAAGATGAACCTCCTTTGTTTTAATTTTAGATCCGATAGGTTTTTCATTCCCCATGCTACTGCTGCCAGGGCATCTGTTTGTTTTATGTTGGTGTACAACGATTCCACATCTAGAGTCACCAGTAGTGTGGAGTTGTCTACCTGTAAATTTTTTAAATTATTAATAACATCTTTACTGTCTTTGAGAAATGACTTTCCCTCTCCTGCTATAGGTTGGAGGAATACATCTAAGTACTCTCCCAACCTGGAGTATACCGACTCAATGCCACTAATTATGGGCCTTCCTGGTGGCTTGGTTTTACTTTTATGAATCTTTGGGACTTGGTATATCACTGGTATTCTTGGGGCCTCTGTCAGCAGGTATCTTCCTTCCTTTTTGTTCAGGATTTTATCTGCTATGCCCTTATTCAGGTATTCTTTCAATTTCTTTTTTAACTCTCTATTTGGATTCTTTTTAAGGGATTGATATGTGCTTGGATCCTTGACTAATCTTTCCAGCTCCTTATAGTAGTCCTCTTTGGTTAGGACCACTACTCCTCCCCCCTTATCGGCTGGGCGTATCACTATGTTTTTCCTATTTTCCAGTTTCTTTAATCCCTGCCATATTCTGTCCTTGTTGCATTTTGTTGGTTTAATATTTTTTATCTCCTTTTCCACTAACCTACGGGAACCAATTGAACGGCAGCTTCCTGATGACGCATATTGGAATGCGAAACGCGTAGAGGCTGCTGGGAGTTTTTGCACCCACGTGACCGGGAACGAGCGTGGTTAGAGAGGACGCGCACGGACACGAGGGGTGGAACGCAAGCGGCAAACGGAGATTGCACAGCACAAACTAGGCGAACCGGGCTGCAGCGCCCACCCGTCCCTAACTGCTGGAAAAGCTCTGTGCCGGCTCGATGGCACTTGGAAATGTGAGTGCATGGTTTTTGTATTTTATATAATAAAAGGTTTTAAATGGTATTATGCGATAATCGTTTTCAATCCATTTTATATGAGGAACACTAAGGTCTAAACATAGCCACTGGAGAAGTCCCCTTTGAGTGGAGTGGTTATCCCAATGAATGAACCAAAGGTGCAGTTTTAAAGAAACATCTGGTGAGTGGCCAATCTCACAGGTGGTGGTGGAGCACTAAGTCACTTTTAAAATTGAACAAACACAAGAGCACGCCAATCATGGCAATTTAACGGAAGATTTGCAAGCACATATGAGGGGACTTTATTACTATGTGATATTTACCACTGGACTTATATATGATTTATATAATTTGTATATGGTTTTGGTTTAATGTGATGTATTTTTGTAGTTGCATATAAAATATAATCACGCTTAACAGATAGGGCACACAAATATTGGGAAGAGGATATAAATGGGAGCAGCGCATCCACACACATAGCACTTGAATGTGAATACTACTAGCTATACCATGATATGGATAAATGAGAATGTCCCCAGACAACAAACCATGTATGAGCACATGAAGTCTGTCTAAATTCGCCCTAGTATGTGTAAGTTGGGTACCTTAGATCGTAAGCTCCTTGAGGGCAGGGACTGATGTGAATTCATAATATATATGTAAAGTGCTGCATACATTGATGGTGCTATATAAGTATGTGAAATAAATAAAATAAATCCCTACCTGAAACATTTTTTGTTGTTGAAATAATAGACCAAGAGGCTTAATCCATTCACAGTGGCAACATATTCACCCTTCATAGAAAAAAGTAATACAATTTATAATTATATAGTATTTTAGTAAATTGTGTGGTATGCTATGGTACATAGTTTAGCAGAACACTTGTTATTGTATAAACTTGTTCATGCTGAACATACATATGGTAGTTGTCAAACAACCACTGCAACTTAACCAGGTTTCTAGTGTAAAGATGGTTAGTTAAACTGATTAAAGCAACTTATCACCAACTTTTTTTTATGGAAATTTTTAGTGGAAAATTGTCTTGCTCTCTGCTGTCATTTTTGCTAGTCGGCTGAAAAATAGGATTTTTATAACAGCTTACCTGTAAAATCCTTTTCTTTTGAAGTACATCACGGGACACAGAGCCATAGTAATTACTATGTGGGCTATAGTCCACCTTCAGGTGCTGGACACTGCCAAACCCTAAACAGGAAGTTGCCTCACTATATAACCCTCCCACTACTGGGAGTATCTCAGTTTTGCAGCAAAGCAATACACATGTATACTAGAAAGAGGGGCGGGACCTCTGTGTCCCGTGATGTACTTCAAAAGAAAAAGGATTTTACAGGTAAGCTGTTATAAAAATCCTATTTTCTTTAATCGTACATCACGGGACACGGAGCCATAGTAATTACTTTGTGGGATGTCCCAGAGCAACGCCAACTGAGGGGAGGGAGACACAACCAAAGTAGGGCACCATGAGAACAGAGGATTTATACTGCTGTCTGCAGTACACTGCGCCCAAAGGCGACCTCCTCATGTCTTTTTACATCCACCAGATAGAATCTGGTAAATGTATGGATTGAAGACCAAGTTGCGGCTTTGCAGAATTGAGCCATGGAGGCTTGGTGATGCACTGCCGACGAAACACTAACAGCCCTAGTGAAGTGCTTTTTGATTTGAGAGGGTGGAATCTACCTCTTTAAACCATAAGCTTGAATGATTACTTGTCAAACCTATTAGAATAGTAGATTTTGATGCTGCCTGTCCTCTTTTAGGACCTTCAGGCAACACGAACAAAACATCTGTTTTCCGAATCTGAGCAATCGCCTTTAAGCATCTCAACACAGGGCATTTTAACCCCCTTCCTGCCCAAGCCATTTTTCAGCTTTCAGCGCTGTCACACTTTGAATGACAATTGCGCGGTCATACAACACTGTACCCAAATGAAATTTTTATTATTTTTTCCCCACAAATAGAGCATTATTTTGGTGGTATTTGATCACATCTTTTATTTTTTGCGCTATAAACAAAAGAGGGACAAGTTTGAAAAAAAACCACAATATTTCTTACTTTTTGTTATAATAGATATCCATTTTTTTTTTTTAAACAAATTTTTTCCTCAGTTTAGGCCGATACTTATTCTTCTACATATTTTTGGAAAAAAAAAAAAAAAAATCACAATAAGCGTATATTATGCTAGCGGATCCTTTGTTCTTGACACAAAGTTGTCGATTTCCTTGTTGAATCCTGGACACAAACAGATCTATGTCCGGGATCCTCGATCTTTGACATATTGACAGGAAGATATCGGGGTGAAGGAACCATTTTCCCGGAAACAACTGTTGGCGACTCAAGTAGTCCGCCTGCCAATTTTCTATTCCTAGTATGAAGACTGCCGATAGGCAAAGTACATTGTTTTCTGCCCAAGATAGGATGTGATTCATCTTTCTCAGGGCCGCACAACTTCTTGTGCTCCCTTGGTGATTAATATAGGCCATTGCTGTGGTATTGCCGGATAGAATCCTGGCAGGACAATACAATAAACTGAACGTTCAGGCCCTTAGGACCAAGTGCTCTCTCGGACAGTTGCCTCTTTCAGGACTGTTCCCCAACCTAAACAAAAAAGGTTGGCATATGCTTGTTACTATTTCCCAGGTAACTGAAGGAAGGATTTTCCCCTTTGCAGATTTTTGGATATTAACCATAAACTGAGGCTCTGGCGCACCCAGCCTACAGCACCTGGAATTTCCAGGTGGTCTTTCATGTGGGTACTAACCAGGCCTGACCCAGCTTAGCCTCCAAGATCAGACGAGATCGGGCGCTATCAGGGTGATGTGGCCATAGGCTTTGGAGTCAGACACATTGGGAATGTAGAGCTTGAACCCTTTTGTTTCAAGCCGATAGGATACCGTTTTGCAGCAGTCTTGATGAAACTGAGCACAAGAAACGGCCTCGAATGAAGCCACCATCTTTCCTAACAACCTCATGCAAGGTTGAATAGGAGAAATTCATCTTGCTTCAACCACCTAAATCAGTTCCTTTATGCCACTGATCTTTGCCTGGGGTATAAATACCTTTTCCTGCATGTACCTATGATAAGAACCAAGTATTTACCCTTCTTCATGGTTTTAAAGGAAATTTTCCTAGGTTGAGAATCCAACCTAGATATTCCAGGAAGTCGAATGTGCTGACCATACTTTGGTCTAAGCGGGCTACCGACTGGTCTAACAAGAACAGAACGACTTAGGTAAACCATAATCGTTATACCTTGGGTCCTCAATCTGGCTAGAAGAGGAGCCAGAACCTTTGTACTCGAGGTGCAGTAGCTAGATCGGAAGCAGAGCTACACACTGAAAATGAAGATTTTCCACTTTGAAAAGTAGAGATTACTAGAGCGAGTCGATTGACACCAGAAGTTCTCCTCCTTGTAGGATGGAGATAACTGATTGGATTGACTTCATGCAAAAAAAAGAGTGGTTATATTCAGGAACTGAATTTAGATTTTTTGAGATCCAGAATGTCCATTTGGATTTAACCAAACCCCAACCTCTGCTCATACATGGGGGCCACCATGAACACTTTTTGCCAAAAGATGGTCCAATGCTTGAGAGAAAGACTTCTTTTTCTCTGGATCCTTAGAAACGTTTGATCTGAGAAAACGAGGAGACGGAAACTCTTGGAACTCCAGTTTGTACCTTGGAGCTATTGCGGAAGTCCCCCATTCGTCTTGACACTCCTTCTGCCAGATCCCTGAGAACTGCAGAAGAATTCTCCCTGTTGAGCAAGCGGGGGCACCTCCTCAAAGAGGTTTCAGTATCTTGTAGGCTTCCTCCCCCAAGACCTCTTTTGTCCCTGGGGTTAACCCTGAGGATTACCTTTTGAACCTGACAGCGGAAGCCGTCAGACTGCCTGGAGGCTGATGCCCCTGGCACAGAAGAAGGAGCTTTGAAACAAAAATACATTTACTCGTTCACATAAATGGCAAAAGGGGTACTTCTTCACTAGAAATTCTTTGGATATATTATCCAAAATATCCCCAGATAGCTGTTTCACCGCAAAAGGAAGACTAGCCTGGAGCTTCTTGCATGACGAAGGGCGCAAGACCTAAAGGATAGAATCTGTCATAGCAACTATTGCAAACATAAAGCTGCCTCCTGGGCCTGCTGAGCAGGATAACCTTGAACACCTGTTTTTTTTTTTTTTTTAATAGGAATTCCAACCTTTTATCCGTTGGATCCTTAAGTATTTGAGTATTGTCTGCCGGACAAGTCAAACGTATTCACAAAGGATATAGTAGCGTCAATTGCCGGTATACCCTACTTAGTGAAATTTCTCTACCATAGGATAAAGCGTTAAAACTTTTAGAAAGGAAAAACGGAAAATTGTATACTCACCTTTCCGTAATTTTCCTTTCCTGTCGCATCTTCATGGCAGCATACACGTTGGGTTGTGACTCCGCCTCCACAACCTGATAGGACCACATAGCTATAAATTAGAGAGTAGACACCTGCCCCAGTATTCTCTGTAAATATATACACGTCACCTCAGAGGGTGGGTGATTGTATGCTGCCATGAAGATGCGACAGGAAAGGAAAATTACGGAAAGGTGAGTATACAATTTTCCGTTTTCCTGTCGCATCATGGCAGCATACACGTTGGGGAGTAACTCGCCAAACTGGGTGGGAATGCAAAATTAAATTTATTGACAAGAAACAGAAGAGTTGGCCTGTATGACGGCCCTCCCAAATTCAACTGCTGCTAAGCGTGCAGCGTCTATTCTATAATGGGAAATGAAGGTGTTTCTCGAAGACCAAGTGGCCGCTCTACAAATGGTTTCCGCTGAAACTTTACAGTAAGCTGCCCATGAAGTAACCATTGCCCTGGTGGAATGCGCTCTTAGATCTTCCGGAATCTGTAAGGTGCTTAAGGAGTAGGCCTTCTTGATAGCTTTCACGAGCCATGAGGCGATGGTACGGGCAGAAGCTGCCTGGCCCTTCCTGAACCCATGTGGGATGACTAAAAGGTTCTCGCATTTTCTGAATGACTTGGTTACCGAGAGGTAATGCAGGATGTTGCCCTTGACATCCAGGGGATGAGGGACGCCCTGATCTGTGGTCAAAGCCGGGAGGTCAATCTCCTGGTTAAAGTGGAACGAGGAGGAAACTTTTGGGATAAACCTGTCTGAAGGCTTCAGGGTTAGCCTGTCTGGGTAAATCATCAGATACGGTTCTTTGATCAGCAAAGCTTGCATTTCTGAGACCCTCTTCGCCGATGTGATGGCAATTAGGAATGATACCTTTAGAGTCAGGTCCCAGAGGGAGGTATCCTCAAGTGGGAAGAATGGCTCTTCGGATAAAATCTCTAGGACAGTTGACAGATCCCATTTTGGAAATGAAGGCTTTCTGGGAGGCCTTAGCTTCAGGCAGGCTTTCTGAAATTGAACCACGAGAGGGTTAAGTGCCCACCTAACCCCTGTCAAAGCAGAGATGGCAGAGACTTGGACTTACAGGGTGCTGGACCTAAGGCCTTTGTCTAGACCTGACTGGAGGAACTCAAGCACCTGTATTGCTGACGGGGAAGAAGGGTCCCAACCTTGTTCCTGGGCAAAGGAAGAGAAGAGAACTTTCCCCAGATTCTCTCGTAGGTGCTATTCGTGGAGGATTTCCTGGCTTGAAGCAGGGTATCAACTACCTTCTGAGAACAGCCTTGATCTAGGAACCTAGACCTTTCAGTCTCCAGGCCGCTAGGTGCAATCTCTCTGGATTCGGATGTAGTAGCTGGCCCTGGGTTAGTAGATCCGTTGTCACCGGGAGTGGAAGTGGATCCGCTGTGCTCAGTTGCAGGAGGGTGGTGAACCAAGGCCTCCGTGGCCAAAAGGGAATCACAGCCAGTATTAGAGCTGTTGAACGTTTGAGCCTCAGAAGGAACTTGGCTATCAGTGGGGTTGGTGGAAAAATGTAGCCTAGGCGGAAGTTCCAGGCGTGCTGGAGACAATCCGTTCCCTCCGCTGAGGGGAAGGGGTTCCTTGACAGAAACCTCTGACACTTCTTGTTCTCTGGTGTTGCTGTGAGGTCTATGTCTGGATGACCCCATGTCTGGCATATGAGGGCAAAGGCCTGCGGGCTTAGACACCACTCGTTGTTGGAAACGAATGTCCTGCTGAGAGAATCCGCCAGTAGGTTCTGAACCCCCGGAATATAGGCCGCCTTCAGGTCCCGCAGGTTCAGTTGAGCCCATCGCATCACCGGACCAACTTCCCGCATCATGGAGATGCTCTTGGTACCCCCCTGCCTGTTGATGTAGGCTACAGCCACTCGGTTGTCCATTCGAATGAGGACCTGTTTCCCTCTCAGAAGTGAGCTGAATGCCAAGAGGGCTTGGAAGGCTGCCTTCATCTCTAGGACGTTTGATACTTCACCCTTGGTTTTGAAGTGCCAGCGGCCCTGAGCTGCATAATGTAGGTAGTGTGCCCCCCATCCCTCCAGACTGGCGTCCGAAGTTATCACCTCCTGGTGGAGGATGACTATCTGCTTGCACCTGCTGAGGTTGTCGGGGTGGGTCCACCACCGTAGAGATAGCCTGGCTTCTTCTGAGATGCGAATCAATTGGGACATGGACCATCCATTCCACTGGCGCAGGAAGGAGGCTTGCAGAGGTCTGGTATTCCATTGCGCCCATCTGACCATTGGAATGGTTGCTGATAGGGAACCCAGGAGGCTGAGGTATGCTCTGGTCGGTAGGCATGACGCTGGAATCGCATCCTTCACTTTCTGAACTATTAGGGACAACTTTTCCCTTGGCAGTTCCACCGTGTTGGCTCGGGTGTCTAATTCGGCTCCCAGGAAGACCATCCTTTGAGTAGGCTGAATGTTGCTCTTCTGCCAGTTGATTATCCAACCCAGACTCGTTAGGGTGGAAACTAAGACCTCGCGATGTTGCACGAGTGATTCCTGGCTGTTTTTAAGAGGAGGAGAATGTCGTCCAGGTAATGGTGGACCCTTAGACCCTTCTCCCTCAAAGAGGCTATCACCGGAAGCAGAACTTTCATAAACGTTCTGGGGGCTGTAGAGATTCCGAAAGGGAGGCTTCGAAATTGGAAGTGCCCCTGACCCACCGAGAATCGCAGGAACTTTTGGAATGCCACGTGGATTGGTATGTGCAGGTAGGCATCCTGGAGATCTATGGAGAGCATCCAGTCTCCTAAGTTTATGGCCTGGAGGACTCTGATGGACTTGTTGAGGTTCTTCAGGTCTAGAACCGGCCGAAAGTCCCCTGACTTCTTCTTGACGAGGAATAGTGGAGAATAGAATCCCCTGCCTTGTTGTGCTGGCGGAACCTCTGTTATCGCTCGTTTTTGAAGAAGTTCTAGGACGTAGTTTAGAAGGGACAACCTCTTCTCCCCGGGTGGAGGAATACGGGTTGGGCAGAATTGATCCCTTGGGGGTCGATTCTTGAAGGACCATCTGTGGCCGAAATTGACAGTGGCCAGGGTCCAAGTATCGTGTATGGTCTCCGCCCAGGCCAGCTTGAAACTGGAGAGTCTTGCTCCCACTACCGCTGGCCGGACGGGCGCACCTTCAAAAAGGCTTCTGGTCACTGGAAACAGGGGGTCTTAGGCTTCTGGAATTTCATGAAAGAGGTTTGAGGATTCTTCCAGTTCCTTCGGTACTCCTTCCCTGGTCTGTACGCTTTCGCGTCCCTATACCTTTCTGGGAGATTCTGCTTAAAGGGAGGAGGTCTCTGTTTAGGCCTCCTATCCGAGGGAATGAGCCCGGATTTGCCACCAGTTACTTTGGAGATAGCCGTGTCTAACTTTGTTCCGAAGAGGTGCTCACCGTTGAACGGAATACGGCACCAGTTAGACTTGGATGCCGGATCCGCCGTCCAGGGCTTCAGCCACAAAGCTCTTCTGGCCATCACTGAGGCCAACATAGACTTTGATGCAGACCTGATGATGTCGACCGAGGCTTCAGCCACGAAATCACCAGCCAAGCTTAGTTCTTGTAATGCCTTCACTATTTTCTCTTGGTCTGCACCCTCTGATACCAGCTTCTCCGTGCTTGAAGACCAGCTCGAGATGGCCCTTCCTACTGCCGCGAGTGCTATTGCAGGCCTGCATGCGCCTCCAGCTGATAGGTAAGCCCGCTTAAGATCCGTGTCGATCTTTCTGTCGAGAACGTCTCTAAATGTTACCGCATCTTCTAGCGGGAGGGTAACATGCCTGGCGAGGCGCATCAAAGATGCGTCCACTACCGGAGGGGACACCAGAGGGTTCACTTTAGGCTCCCTGAGCGGGTATAGCTTCTGGAGTCTGTTATTCAGACTAGATTTTTGTTCCGGTCTCTGCCACTCCTCTTTGATTAAGTCTTCCAGTTCGTCGATGAACGGAAAAGTTTCTGGTTCCTTCTTAAGCTGAGGAAAATATTTTCTTTGCTTTGGCTGGACTTCCTGGGGTTCCTCCCATCCTATTGCCTCCTTAACCGATTTAACAAACGGCTCTATCAGACCGAAGTCGAATCCGGCCGACACCTCCAGACCCTCATTATCAGACAGGGAGTCTTACTCCTTTGATGTGCTGGCCCGGGCTGGAGAGGTAGTGGTGGAGAAATTCACATCTGATATCGAGGCCTGAGGGGCTGAGTCCCCAACTTCCGAGGCTCTCTCTCTTGTGGCCTCTTCCAGGCATTTCTGACAGACCAGTTTATCCGGAAGAGCCACTGCGCCGCAAATCCAGCATGCGTTCCCGGCGGGACGGGAATGGCGCGCAGGGGAACGGTGTCTGCATGAGGACAACCTTCATGGCGGGATCGACCATGTTGGGAATGCGACCTGGAGCGGCTTCTTCTTGTACGGCTTCTTCTATGGTAGGAGCGGCTCCGTCTATGTCTGGAGCGGCTTCTCCTGCGTGAGGACTCTCTTCGTCTTGACGCAGACGTTCTTGAGGACCTGGTAGGGCTGACCAATTTAGGCAGCGTTAGAAGTGCTCTCTTTTTTCAACCTTCACTACTTACCCTTGTCTTCCCCCCCTTACCTAGTAGGCTGGCGGTGATCTGCTGGGGCAGCGGTCTCCATGGTGAGTGGGCTGGAAACCTGCAGGGGAAAAAAAAAAAAACACAAGCAGCAATGCAGAGAGAAAAAGAGAGAGAGCAGGGATCCTGACACAGAGCTGAATAGGAGAAGGTCACCCACCTTTGTAGAGCGTTTTTTCTTCTCTGCTTAGCAATGACAGGCAATTTGTAGCATGCAGCAACCAGCAGCAGCATCTCAGCTAGTGCTGGGTTTTTAAATCCGCCGCCATCAGCGTCGGACGCTCGCGCATGCGCAGTAGCGCCGCGAGACATCCGGCGCCATCTTGGAAGCTGGAAAACGGCATAGAGGCGCCCAGAGAGCCGTACTGCGCATGCGCGAGGACTCCGAGAACGCTCGGCGATCCCACACAGCAGCTATGGGACAACAGAGCCCAGCAGAGCACGAACACGGTAGGAGAGGAGGGGAGGGGAGAGGGGGGGGGGGGGGAGAGGGGGGGGGGGGGGGAGAGGGGGGGAGAGGGGAGGGGAGAGGGGAGGGGAGAGGGGGGATGGAGACCGCTGCACACAACTAAGTCTGTTTAAGGCTTATTTCATGAGGCCATACTGAAGCTTCCCTGGCCAATCCTCCAGCAAGCCTGTTTAAGGCTTTTGCGGGCTGTTGCACTTGAAGCCTGTTTAAGGCTTATATTATGGCAAACAGTTGAGTTGAGATGAGTGCCCCTGAGATCACCAGAGTGGGGCTCCTTCCATTTAGCTCGTTTAGAGGCTGTACAAGAAGGACTTCCACCCAGGAGAGGCTAGAACCTGGCTGGGGCGAAGCGGTAAGGGGGTGCTGATCCGTGCGGTCCTAAAAGGTGAGGAAAAATAAGAGAATACTGGGGCAGGTGTCTACTCTCTAATTTATAGCTATGTGGTCCTATCAGGTTGTGGAGGCGGAGTCACAACCCAACGTGTATGCTGCCATGATGCGACAGGAAATAATGCTTATCTGGGTGATCCTCCGGTTACAAAAAAAATTTCCAACAAAGAATGGACAGGAAAAGGCATGCACAGCTTCAGGAGGCTTTAGTGAACCCAAACGCTCAGTTAAGGTAACATAAATGTGGAGCAGATCATTCAGCAAGAAATTGTACCATCAATCTTACAGATTGTGAAAGCTGACTCTCGCATTTGACACCTCAGAAGAGGAGTCATCAGCCTCACCACGGTCCCCTGAGGGAATTCATCTTCTCCTGCCCCTAGTTCCTCAGTTTGAGGGTCCTAGGAAAATGGAAGAGAACTTGTCATATATTGACCACACTGGGATGCGAATAAAGTCGCTAAAACGTATTTTTTTTTTTTAAAACCTACCACAGCTGAGGTAAAAGAGATCTTTAGTAAAATGAACAGGGGCTGCAGTGTTGAAAACAGTTGCAAACATTTCATGGCCCCAATCTCACTCTGACCAGCCACCCCATCTCAGGGGAGAATGCCATTTGTAGAGTAGGCTTTCCAGAGCTTGAGGGAAACCCTTTTAGCTCTTTTTTGGGGGTGTTTCAACCCCCACTTCTGACCATAGTCCGATGCACAAAGCAGAGGTACTACCAGAAGAAATCGCATCCATTGCTTGAGCAAGTCCAGCCCTGCCGCTGCTATTAATACTCAGCCTGATGCAATAGTAAATGTGTCAAAAGGAATGCTTGTGTCACCAAACCTCTTTCATGCCTCTCTACACTCTTGTGTCCCTCCGTCAGTCTGCAGCAGTAATAATGGTGCATTAAAAAAAACACATTCCGGCGCTGGACGTTGGAGGACGTCAATGCCGCGCTAAGCTCCGCCCTTCTCCGTCGCCTTCGGCCCCCCTCCTTTTTTTTTTTTTTTTTTTTAAAAAAAGAACTTTCCCACGCAATCACGGGCCTCTGATCCTACAGGATCCTTATGTGAGGGGAAAAAAATGGCGAGGAGGGAGCCTGGAAGCCGCCGAGTAGAGTGGCATGCTGATCTTTTTTTTTTTTTTTTTTTTCCGTTTTTCTCCTGACACTCTTCCTCGAGGGGGAGAATACAGCACAGGTGGGGGGTGTCTGGTGAGGAGGAAACCCCCCTCCCCAGACTTACCGGAGGTCTGCCTGCCAGCTGGAGAGAAAAAGCAGCCTGCTGCTCCAGACACAGAGTGATCTCTTGAGGAAGCATGAGAAGGTATGTGCTCCATACAGCCCCCAGTGGTGACACTTAGGCATGACAACATTTACTAATTAAATGAGAAATTTCATAACAAAATTAAAATTACTTAGAAAACTCCACTTACCTTTCCCACCGCAGGGTTTTCTGTGGTAAAAACCAACAGACCCAACCTTCACCCTTCACGGTGGGTTCCCTTAACAAATCTTCAAGAGCTGGGGACCCTCGGGGAAATCCTGGACCTGTAATAGCACCACCTTCAGTAAAACTTTATGGCCTTAATACCAAAAAGTACTGGATCCCAGGGTCCAGCTCTCTAAAAAGAGAAGCGTTTACAGGCAAAACCTTGTTTCTTCGAACACGAGGCCCGGGTACCAATCAATTCGGCCTAAAAGACACTTTGAATGGATCCAGCTGCATAGCTAGCCCCAGCAAGGATTGCTCCAGAGGAGCACAGCACATCTTCACTTGTGACCAACACCTTAGACGCTGGCGAAAAAAACTGAGATACTCCCAGTAGTGGGAGGGGTTATATAGGGAGGCAACTTCCTGTTCAGGGTGTGCCAGTGTCCAGCACCTGAAGGTGGACTATAACCCACATAGTAATTACTATGGCTTTTTGTCCCGTGATGTACGATTAAAGAAATTTCTGTTTGTACTGTATATACAGCAAAAGGTCAACTGGTCAGGTTAGAAATATGGACGCTGCCATTTTAACGTGATCTTTAAAAGGTTGTGCTTCCGCGCAGTTATCCTTTTACTTCACTCTCTAGCAAATCACTGATCCAGAACACGTACAGTGTGGAGTATATGAATGTGCAAATAATCAGTAAGTAATTAGATCGTAAAACCAGAATCAGTATTACAATCTTGGAGCAAAAATGTACTTGTTTCAAGGGTGAATGGGAAGAGTCTATTTTGGAAGCAAGTTTAGTTTTTTAGGTTTTAGATAGTAGGAGGCAAAGTGTTAGGGTCAGCTTAAGGGTTATGTTAAGGGTAAAGGACACAAAATACTTATTTTTAATTTCCTGATAAAAAGCTGCCACACAAATGCCAGGTAAAAACCATAGACCTCTTATGAAATTTAAGCACAGGATTTGACCAGGTAAGACTATACTGCTGCATCTTCAGAATAACAAAAGCAGACATGATGTCCTTAATAATAGAAAAGATAATAGATGCAAAAAAAACAAACACCAGAGACTGATATTGCAATAGATAAAATCAACAATTTATACAAGTTAATTTAACACTCACCTCTCTCCCAACTGCTGTACATTTTGGTGATTTACTAATATTCTCAAATATTACTGACATTTCTTTGGCTTCACATTCATGTTCCACTGATTTTGGTAACTTTATGGAAACCAGCTGAAAAGCATCTGAAGAGAAATAAAATTGTTTACTGAAACTAAAAAAAAAAATAAAAAAAATAAAAATGTAATCAAGCAAAATAAAAAAATGATTACTTAGGTTCTGTAAACAATGATTTTTTGGCAGTGTTATGCCCACTGCTTGACCACTCTTATGCCGGGAGAAGCAATAGATTACATCAAGCCATCATCAACACTGTAGACAGCATTTCAGCAGCCATATCTCACCACTCCGCACCCCAATTGCAAAGTGCAAAGCATAGTACACACTTTTAGAATATTTGTGCATTTCAGCAATTTGGGCAAGAGCCGCCAGCGGCTCACTTCCGCTGTGATTTTACACAGCCGATCCCACAGACCCAATGTCTGCCGAAATCCGCCGATCGTTCGGTACTCTGACCGAATGACTGTCTGCTTATGTAAACAAGGCAGACTATCATTTTGTGAGTACAGAGGACATGGATCCTGTGTTTCTGTGAAGCAGGATCCATGTCTTCAAGTAGTAAAAGCACCTCCCCCCCAGTTAGTAAGCACTCCCTATGAACACAGTTAACCCTTTGATCGCCCCTGATGTTAACCCCCTCACTGCCAGTGTCATTAGCACAGTGATAGTGCATATTTTTAGAACTGATCGCTGTGTTAGCGTCACTGGTCCCCCAAAAAAGTGTCGAAAGTGTCAGTTAGGTGTCCGATTTGTCCACCGCAATATCGTAGTCCTGCTATAAGTCGCTGATCTCCGCCATTACTAGTAAAAAAAATGACCTGGTCAGAAAGGGGGGTAAATCTTCTACAGCTGAAGTGGTTAAATCGAGGGGCAGGTACAGTGTCCAAAAATGGAAGTGTGGAAGGCAGTGGGTCAGAGATTTGCATATTTTAGCACACTGCTTGTTTAGGCTTTTAGAGAACTCAGGAAGATACTAAAAGGTATGTGCAAGCACAACAGTGTGACTGCATTTGGTTTACATTTTGTGGGTTGTAAGCAAGTTAATACTTTACTAGAAATCCATACGGAAAGAAATACACACGTAGCCATTGCTCATCGGGGTACAGTTTTACTAAATTTTACCATAGGAGTCCTTCTTCAGTAATGTATCTAACCACGTAAGAATACTTAGCTCTGTCATCCAAGGCGCTATACTACTGAAATTATAAAAAGAATCTTTGCCATTCTTAACCAAATTATAATAAATTGTATAGCCATAAAAATAAAAAACCATGTACAAGATGCAACAAACCTGAAGCTTCACTGTTATTCTTCGGTACAATTATGTACACATTGTCTTCTTTGATTGTAGTATAAAACCCAAACATTTTGACATCTATTAAATAATTCTGAAATAGAAGGTAAAAAAAAAATAATAATAATAAAAAAACACCAGTGACCAGAAAAAGACAAGTAAAAACAGAAATGTAAAATACATTTACCTTTATTAGTATACCATCCATGAAGTCCCATAATTTAATAGTACCATCCAAAGAACAGGAGTAAAGCTGAGAAATAAAAATAATATATTTTTATTAAAATTATACAACACAAAGATCCAAAGACAATGGTGCTTGTTACATTATGGTGTCTAAAGAGCAACCATTTTATGCTTCTTATGCAGAAAAATGCAAGTGCTAGACTAAAGTGAAATATCCAAGTTGAATTCATCATACAGTATCCACCATAAATCCATAAGCAACCCCATACAAAATATGTTCTTAAAATAACAATGCATAATCAGAATGTAATTAGAAACCAGATAACTGAAAAGGAAATTCACCAAAACACTGAAAGAATATACAAACCTCATTCAAGTTTTTGGCAGAACTTGAACATGAAACTGGAGTGCATAACCACTTTGGCACTAGATATTTTTGTTTTCTTCATTTTTTGCACATGTAAAAATCTAAATTTTTGGCTATAAAATTACTTAACCCCCAAAACATTATATATTTTCTAAAAGCAGAGGCCTTGTAGAATACAGGGACAGTAGTCATAATCTTTTTATGTTGCAGAATATCTGCGCAACTGTTTATACAAACACAAATACCCAATTTTTTGGTAACAACTGGAAACAATGGCATTGTGTCGAGTAAATAGATACCAAACATGCCAAGTCTAAAAACTGTATTCGACCCAGATATCGCAAAAAAAAAAAAAAAAAAAAAAAAAGTTACCCAAAAATCTCCATAGGGAACCCTTTAAAAGCCATTAGCTCATCAGTTCGAAGTTAACCACAAGCTATGGCACTAGAATTACTGCTCTCAATCTGATGCTTGTGAAGATACCTCAGATGTGTAGTGCAATTATGGTTTACATTCAAATGTGCACCCTGGAATCTTACATTTGTGGTTGACCCCAAGCTGTGTCTGTTGGGATGGTTAGACGAGGAACTACATACACCGCACACTTATATAGCCATTACCAGAATATTGTTTATTGCCAGAAAACTTATAGCTAAAAAATGGCTTTCAGTGTTACCGCCAACACATGCAGAATGGGTTAATACCATAAATGACACCCTATTGAGGGAAAAGTTGACATATCAGCACAGAGGCAGCCCAGCAAAGTTTGAACGTATATGGGATCCATGGTTGGTGGTACCTGGTTTAGCCCCCTTCCAACTAGTCCAAAATAAAATACTTGGTGGCAGGGCATAGACGCCTACTCCCCTTATCTGAGGAAGGAGGCTGTCTACGCTAGGTGGGTAAGGGGTGATATGGTGACATAGAGACTCAGAATGTGGATCAATCTGACATAATATTCTTGATGAGAAGTTGTCTTACTCTGCAGTGATGAGTTATATGGTTTACTTATATATTAGTTAAAGAAAGAACACTGGAATCCCCCCCCTCACTGTTTAGGGGGGAGGGGTACCTCTACACCGACCGATTGTCCTTTCAAGGGCCGGGAGCGGGGTAGGGGTACAAAGTACTAAAAGGACACGCTCACCAAACGTAGAAAATAAGTGATATGGCAGAAACTGTTATGGATATGTAGAGATTTGTCTTCTTAAGTTGATTGTACGCTCATATATACCGTGTATATACCGTCCGAAAATAAGGCCTACTTCCACTTTTGCCTCTCGTTGTAATATAAGGCATCCCCCGAACAAAAGGCATCCCCCGAACAAAAGGCATCCACACGATAACAAGGCATCCACACGATAACAAGGCATCCACACGATAACAAGGCATCCACACGATAACAAGGCATCCACACGATAATAAGGCATCCACACGATAATAAGGTGTCTGACTCTGGACCGTAGCGGCAGGCGCCGCCGTGCGAGGTCTCTTTAAATCAGTGAGCTGCGGCGGGCTCTCTGGATGACGAGTGACGTCCCTGATGTTGCACAGGGGAACATCGCCCGTCAGAGAGCCCGCGCCGCCGCTGCCAGGCACAGGAGTCGGGCACAATGTGTGGAATCTCACCACCACAGGGGTGACTGAGGTGAGGAGGGGATGTCTGGTGAAGGTAGGAGGGGGGAGAGACTAAACTGTCCACTGGCACAGGGGTAGGGGGAGGGGGACTTAAAATTACTTAAGATGACACATGGTGGATTTGAGGAGGGGGAATCAAATCGGCACAGGAGGATCAGAAGGGGGAATCAAAATGGCACAGGAGGTACTAAAATGGTAATCCCCCCCGCCCTCTGATCCTCCTGTGCCATTTTTTATTGATTCCCCCCTCTGATCCCCCCTGTGTCATTTGAAGTGATCCCCCCATTTCAATCCCCCCCCTCTGATCCAGTGTGTCACTTTAGGGGGTGACTGCTTTTCTGCTGAAGGGTCTAAAGTACAAGAAATGCTGGTAAACAGTGCTGGTAGTCTTCTTCATTGAAAAATAAGACATCCCCTGAAAATAAGACCTAGCGCATCTTTGGGAGCAAAAATTAATATAAGACGCTGTTTTATTTTCGGGGAAACAGGGTACCATAACAATGCAGGAGAAGCAATCCGATTGGTTGTACATTTGGATAATAATATGTCCTTGGCAATGTAATTTGATGTATGTCTTTGTTTTTGTTTTAAAGGAAGAGTTTTTTTTCTCTTCCTATGTTTTATAAATAAAAAAAATCTGATTTAAAAAAAATGTGCACCCTGGGCGTGTTTTCATTTGCAGGTGTGTGCGGGGCAACTGGGGTTAAGGTTAATTTTTTTTTGTTTTAAATTCTTTTTTATTAGTTTTCCATAGAAAATACATTACATTACTTTGACATTCAACAAATACTCCTTGAGTTTACATATCCTTTAAAATACCCCTTAGTGTGTGTGTGTATATATATATATATATATATATATATATATATATATATATATATATATATATATATATATATATATATATATATATATATTTATTTTTATTTTTTTTTTTACACAGAAAATGTTTATTGAATAATCTGTACATTACACTTGAGTTTGATGAACATATTTACAGGAGCATATGCAGTCAGTTACCACACTGCAAGATGATACAAAATTCAAGATATATTTAAATCGATCAGGGCCTAGAGCTATCTACTTATCTTATTTGTTAGTAGACTTTGCTGGAAATAAACAAAATGAGTCTCATTCTCATCTACTCTGAATTTGACATCAACCTTTTATGCATTATATCATCGCTAATATTAGGTTTATTCCCCGTAAAGTTCCGTTTGTCCTAGGAATATTTCGTTAGGAAGAGGGGGGGGGGGGGGGGGGGTGAAGACAAGAAAGAGTTAAAGGGTTAAAGAAGATGTAGAGGAAATCGTCTGCAGGGATAGAAGAGGGAGTGAGGGAGGAAAAGAGGAAACAAAAGGAATATGGTCTCCATGGAAGCACACTAGTGTCTTTTGAAGAGTACCTGCGCCATAAAAGGAAAGGGGAGGGAGAGAGAGGGGGTGACGAGGATTATACAACCTCACCTTTTAGAATTAGGGGTAGTGATTCTACAGCCCATTTCCAGCCAGTCAGCCTCACAGGGTCCAACCTACCAGTGAACTCACACCACCAGGTGCCGAGCTGCAACCCAAGCCGCCCAAATTTTGTCGAACTTCTTGGGACAGTTCCTGCCCATGTAAGTGAGCTTATATATTGGCAGTACTGTATTTATCTGTGTCCTCCACGCCCCGACAGTGGAGGGGGTCCGACAACTTCCAGCGCAACAGAATAATTTTCCTGGCATAGTAAGCTGCATAAAACACAAATAGTTTGGTATGTTTGGCTGCATTCAAATTATCTGTGATACCCAATAGGAACACCATCGGGTCAACTTTTAACTGCAGTCCTGCCACTCCATTTATATCTGTCACTATGTCGTGCCAATAAGTCTGGAGAACTGGACACGAGCATACAACATGAAAGAAGGTCCCCACCGACTGTCTGCATTTGGGACACCCATCATCAAGCCCTGGGTAGATTTTAGATTTTAGTCTTTGTGGGGTATAGTATACCCTATGAAGGAACTTCAGTTGCACAAACCTGTCCCTTGCTGAAATCATAAAAGGGATGCATTGCTGTAGGCCTTCTGACCAGTCTTCCTCAGTCAGAGCCGGGATGTCCAACTGCCATTTATGAAAAAGGGGAAGCATTTTGGAAGTATCTTTTTTTTTTTTTAACATAAATTTTATTTAAAGAACTCAGATATATATATATATATATATATATATATATATATATATATATATATATATATATATGTGTATGTATGTATGTATGTATATGGAGTGAAGGTTATAAAAGGGTAAACTATGTGAGGGGATCCCCCTCATTTTCATATATCATTCATTCTATGGTTAAATGTTTTGCCTTTACCCAGACTGCCCAGATTTTTTCAAACTTTTTAGGACAGTTTCTGCCCAGATATGTTAATTTATATAATGGCAATGCCGTATTGACTAAAGATTGCCATAATTGTTTAGTAGGCGGAGCAGGCTGGTTCCATTGCAGTAATATCGCCTTCCTGGCGTAAAATGTGGTGTAAAAAATAAATAGCTTTTTCCCCAAGGGGATTTCCAGAAAGTCACAGATTCCCAACAAAAGAGGGATCGGGCTATATGGGACTGACATTTTCCCCACCATATTGATGTCCGCCAGGATATCTTTCCAGAAGGTGACCACTCCTGGACAAGACCAAACCATATGAAAGAAATCCGCCCCATCCGTCCCACATCTGGGACAGTCAGCCGAGCGATCAGGATAGATTTTCCTCAAATGTGCTGGGGAATAGTATGCCCGGTGAATAAATTTCAGTTGTATAAATCTGTCCTTTGCCGAGACTACCAGAGGTAGATATTGCTGGATACCCTCCTCCCAGTCATCACCTGTCAACTCTGGGATGTCACTTTGCCAAAGGTCAAATAGCCTAGATACTCTAGAAGTGTCAAGAATATTATATAAGGTAGATAAGGTTTTTACAGCATCAGGGGATCTAAGCTCAGACTCCATCACTGACATGTCTAGGGTCATCCGAGAAGGGAATTGGGAGTGAAAGGCATGCCTTAGTTGGAGAAACCTAAAGAACATATGATTTGGTAGGTCACGCTCTCTCCTGAGAGTGTCAAAAGAGAGCAGTTGTCCTTGAGAGACCACATCCCCCAATGCTACTATCCCATACCTGGCCCAAGCCACCGGATCAGGAATGGTACGAAAGTGAGGAAGACGGGGATTACCCCATAGGGGTGTTGTCGGGGACCATTCTTCTAATTTAATCAACTGTTTGTTAACAGTATCCCATATTTTAAGCGTCGCTTTCATAGGAAGGGTTATCTTTGGGTTCGACCTGGGACCCCTGTGGATCAGATTCCTCAGTTCCGTATATGAACCCAGGATTGCCGGCTCTAATGAAGAAGCGGGGTTAGCAGGGTCGTCCGAAAGCCACCATTTAATGGTCACCAGGACCGCAGCCCAATAGTATTTTATAAGACACGGTAACGCCAGTCCTCCTAAATTACAGGGTAATTGAAGTGTCGCTCTTGCTATTCTAGGGATCTTCCCATTCCAAACAAAGGAGGTTATAATTCCATCTAAATTTTTTAAAAAAGCTTTTTGGTATGTGGACAGGGGTCTGACGAAAAAGATAGGTGAATTTAGGTAGAGTTGACATCTTTATTAGATTGGCCCTTCCCACTGGAGTTAGGGGTAAGGATTTCCATATGTTGCATTTTTTGGGATAGTTGTTTAACTACCGGGTTGAGATTTAGGGGAATGAACTGCTTCATATCTCGGTGTATTTCCACTCCTAAATATCTAAATTGGGAGACTCTGCGCAACTGCCCGTCTGCTCTCCCGGGACCAGTCCGAGAATGCAGAGGGAACAAAACCGACTTCCCCCAGTTCACACATATTTCGGAGAAATGTCCGAACTTATTAATAACAGCGAGAGCCTCTTGCAATGAGTCCCTGTCGTCTCTAAGATACAGCAAGGTGTCGTCTGCATATAACGACACCTTTTCCTGTAGTGATCCCCTGAAAATCCCTCTGACCTTAGCCGTGGAGCGAAGCAGAGCCGCCATGGGTTCAATATCCAGTGCGAAGAGGCCCGGTGAAAGAGGGCACCCCTGCCTAGTACCCCTATTTAAAGAGAAGGACCGGGAGAGGACTGTACCAGTACGTACTCTAGCTGTCAGGGATTTGTAGATTGCACGGACCCAAAGAGATGAAGGTCGGGCCAAACCCGAATTTGAGGAGGACTCCCCAGAGATAGGCCCACTCAACAGAGTCAAAGGCCTTCTCTGCATCAAGGGAGGCCACTACTTCCTCCTCTCCATCTTCATCTCCAGAAGTCAGGACTGTGTACAACCTTCGAATATTGATGTCTGTACCCTTACCCGGCATGAAGCCAGATTGGTCGTCATGAATTAGGGTGAGTATCACTTCGTTCAGCCATCTAGCAAGGATTTTAGTTAATATTTTTGCGTCAGAATTGAGAAGGGAAATGGGTCTGTAAGAAGAGTATAATTGAGGATCTTTCCCAGTTTTGGGAATCACCACTATAATGGCTTGTGCCATAGAAGGTGGGAGATCATCACTTGACAAAAGTCTTTGATAACATGTCATGCATTTTGGTGACCACCTCCTCCATATATCTTTTATAGAATTCAGGTGGGAGTCCATCTAATCCCGAGGTCTTCCCAGTTTGCATGGAGTTTACTGCTCGCCTAACCTCCTCTATGGTGATTGGGGCTTCTAGTTGTTCTCTTGCCTCAGGGGAGGGGAGCTTCAACTCGTTCAAAAACTCAGCTAGCTCCTTAGATGAATATTGCGTTCTAGAGGAATACAACGTCTTATAAAAGTCAGCAAAGCACAGATTTATATCAACAGGGTCTGTCAACAACTCACCATCATTTTTCCATATACTGGCAATAGTTGAGGTTGGGGAATGATCTTTAGAGATCCAAGCCAATAGCCTGCCCGTTTTTTCCCCTTGTTCAAAAATTTTTTGCGTTTGGGCCAACTGCCTCTTATTTGCTTTGGCCACTCTAAGCAGCATCACTTCCCGATAAGCTACCTTCATATCTTGAGCAACTATAGGATTAGCGGTAAGGGAGAACTGGGACTCCAAGTCTCGGGCCTTAGCCTCTGCTTCTTCCAGTGTGATCCTATCCTTCCTCCTTTCCTGAGCTATAGAGGAGAGGTAGCAGCCCCTTATTTAAGCCTTAAAAGCGTCCCAGACAATCCCCTCCTAGGAAGTGTTAGTATTAGTTGCCCAATAGTCTTTAATAGCTTTAGCCATTTCTATTTCTATAGTGGGATGTTCAATCCAATACCTGGATAAGCGCCAGATTCTATCTGCCTGGGGGTTAGCGGAGTGTAATGTGCATAACAGGGGGGAGTGATCCGATATGCCCCGAGGAAGCATCCCAATATTTGTAATTTTGGGGAGCATAGTTGCACTGGCATAAATCAGGTCTATACAGGACAGTGTGTTATGGGACATAGAGTGGCAGGTGTAGAGGTGGTCCAACGGGTGCTTCCACCTCCACACATCCTCCAGTCCAAAAGCCTCCGCCCACCGGGAGAGAACTGACTCCGACCCTGAGTCAGGGGACATTTTGTCTAGGGACGGATTAGGGGGAATATTAAAGTCCCCCGCTAAAATCACATTATCCGTATGAAACTGGGCCACTAAGGTGGTCAATTTGTGTAGTATGGAAACATTAGCAGGGGGCGGCAAATATAGGCCTACCAATACCATCTCTATCATATCTATTTTAACATGTAACAGTATATAACGACCCTCCGGGTCTGTTACAATGTCTAGAAGTTCAAAGTTAAGAGACTTGTGCACCAACACACTGACTTCCCTGGCATAGTTAGTATGGGTTGCATGATAGTGGTGGCCTACCCATGGTTTCTTCAGACCCAACACTCTCCCGCCTACCAAGTGCGTCTCTTGGAAAATACAGATATGTGGAACATATTTCTTGAGGTAGTTGAAGACCAGGGAGCGTTTAATGCCTTGGTTAAGTGTTCCTGACGTTCCAGGATAATATTTTTATCGGGGCCATATCTCTAGAAGCCAAATGGGACTACCGAGCTTCCCGGTCTTCAAGAACGTGCCAACAAATAACATATTAGTCTGCTTAATGGTATGTGTAACGCATTCGCTGCAATAAATCCAGATATAATGCGAGACATGTGAACCAATAATAAGTGAACCAAAACAACAAAAGAAAACGAAAAAGAAAACAAACCAACCCTCCCATCCCACCCCACACCCCGATAAATCAAAACTACGGGGTGTCTGATTACCCAAACATAACTCAAAATTAGGAGATTACTCCACTGGGGGCAGTGTGTAACAAACGGCGCACCTAGGACACCAGTCTTAACCTGAATCGCAGGGATGCCTAAGCAGCTCCAGTAGGCAGCATAGAACTAAAATTATTAATTATATAGGAACAAGGCGCATATTAAAGTGTGAGCTGCACTTTCACTCTTGGAAAACTCCAAGGGCACATTCTTGGTTACATTGTATAGAAAAAATAAAAAGGAATAATAAACTGAAGACGTCCATCCTCACAGCCTAGAGTCTCCATACATAATATAACTTGCTGGCCCAGTCTCGTATATGTCCAATGAGGGACGAAGAAATTCCAGTAGCCTCAAATAGCAGGGGTAGTAAACTAAAACAGGAACCATAAGGGGGGCACCCCTCCTCCACGCATGAGTGCAGGTGAACAAAAGCCTCCCGCCCCCCCCCCCCCCCACCCACCCCCAGCCAATGCTTTAGATGTGAGAGGCACCAAGTCTCCATATTAAGGACAGGGAGAAAAGCGGGAGAGGGGGGAGAAACTCCAGTATCGGAAAAACACAACACCCCAGTGAATATAGTTCAACAGCCCCCTCCCCGTCACCATAGGAGCTCGGGTATGTAAACCAACATTAAATGGTCCTCCCAGTCCAGGAACCCCAAAGTTTGGGAGCAATGTGAGGGTACAGCAGTCATCAGGTCTCCAAAATCAGCACATGCGGAGGGGGGAAGCAAAAAAAAAAAAAAAAAAAAAAAAAAAAAAAAAGGGGGGGGGGGGGGGTTGGGTAAGACCAAAATCTTCATGCTCACCACTGGACACGGCCGAGGACACACAAGCACATCAGCAGGAGACATCTCCACTAAGAATTCAGCGGGGTCTGCACAGGGATTCCACCCAGTTGGACGCCTCCTCCGGAGATGTGAAGAACTTGGTAGCTCCTCCGTCGATCACTCTGAGGCGAGCAGGAAACATCATACTGTACTTGATCCCCTTGGCTCTCAGCTGGGCCTTGACCGGATCAAATGTTCTGCGTTGTCTCTGTGTCTCCACCGAGTAGTCCGGGAATAACAAAATCTTTGTGTTCTCAAATCGCAGTTCTCCCAGTTTCCTTGCCTCCCGCAGAACCAGATCTCTGTCTTTAAAGTTCAACAGGCGAAAAATAAACGTGCGGGGAGGGGCACCTGGTGGGCCTGGAGCGGACGGCATTCTGTGTGCCCGCTCGACCGCAAAATGTTGGGAGAATGGTGCCTGGGGAAGGAGTGTACGAAGCAGGTGTTCTGTATAGGCCTCCGGATCTCTCCCCTCAACACCCTCAGGAAGGCCCACCATTTGCAGGTTGTTCCTGCGATTTCTATTCTCCTGATCTTCGGCACGAGATTCCAGCACTTTCACTTTCATCTGCAGCGTGCGGAGGGAGACTGTGTTCATGAACTGCATCCTCAGTCTCCCCTACCCTCCGCTCCGCCTCAGTCGCTCTCTGTGCTTATCCATATCTCGTCTTATAAGTCCCATCTCGAGCTGCATCTGCTCAATTTTTGTGGTTAGGGTAGTTTGGCAGCCCGTGATGGCTTGCATGAGCGCCAGGAATTGGTCGGGTTCGAGCGGAGGTGCTGCGGCCTGCTCCGACGGGGCTGCCATCTTAGCCTGGTCCTGATCCACGTGTGTCCCTGACCCGTGGCGGGGTTACAGGCGCCGGGTTCCGCTTCTTGTGGGATCCGTGACCTCCCCTTCTCATACCCAGCTCACTCCTCAGCAGTGTGTGTGATAGGGTAGCCTCAAGACCCGTTCCACCGGATTCTGTGCCTACTAGGTGCGGAGTTCTCTTTCCCCACGTCCTACTCGGTTGCAATCTTGACCACGCCCCCTTGGAAGTGTCTTTACATGTGAGTCTGATGTATATAGAGGATAGTGTTCGATCTAGGTGATCGGTCAGCAATAGAGATTCAACTGAGTGGGTGGACAGCTCTATCCCATGCGGGAACTACGCTCGAACCGCATGCCTTAGTTGCATGAAGCAGAAAAACATCCACGGGGGTAAGTTATATCTAGCTCTCAGCTCCGCAAAGGTGAGAAGCTGACCTTCTCTAAATATGTGTCGCAATGTTCGAACCTCGTGTCTGGCCCAGACCTGAGGGTCCGGAACAGATTGGAGGTGCGACATTGTTGGGTTGCCCCACAGCGGAGTATGTGGGGAGATAGTATTGCCACTGGTAAGATATGAGGAGACCTGTTGCCACACCCCCACCGTCGTTTTCATGGGCGTAGTAACTTGAGAGCTGTATCTCGGGCCTCTGTAGACCAAATTGCTAAGTTCAGAGTATGAGCCTAAAATCGCAGCCTCCAGATTAACCGCCGGATTATTGTTGTCCTGAGCAAACCACCAACGTACGGTAACCAGTAGCGCCGCCCAATAATATTTCTTAAAATTTGGCAGGGATAAGCCTCCCTCTGTAAGCGATAACTGCAGTGTTTGTTTGGCTACCCTGGGTGTTGTCCTAGCCCATACAAAGGAGGTGATGGCTTGATCTAATTTGAGGAAAAATGAGTTTGGAATGGGAACCGGGGTGTGACGGAAAACATATAAGAATTTGGGGAGGAAGGACATCTTAAGCAAATTCACTCCCCCACCGGGGTTAGTGGCAATGTTTTCCACACCGCACAACGTTGAATGAGTTGATTTAGGATGGGATAGACATTATCAGCTAGGTAACATTGCAGGTCAGATTGAATCTGAATGCCTAAATATTTAAATTTAGCAACTTTTTTAAGGGGAAGGGGGGGGTCCGCCACTATTAAGCTGTCCATCAGGGGGAATAGGAGAGATTTCTCCCAGTTCACTCTGATCCCTGAGAAAGCACCAAATCTGTCAATAATGGATAGGGCTGCTCTAAGCGATTGCTGGGAGTCACGAAGATACAATAATATATCATCCACGTAGAGGGAAACCTTTTCCACTAGGGGCGGGAACGAAATGCCGCCCACCTCAGAGGATGTCCTAAGGAGTTCCGCCAGCGGCTCGATCGCAAGAGCAAAGAGAGCCGGTGATAGCGGACAGCCCTGCCTGGTGCCTCGGTGGAGGGGAATAGAGGCCGATAGAACCCTACCCGTACGAACCCTAGCCGATGGACCAGAGTACAGCAGCCGGATCCACTGTATGAATTTGGGCCCTATCCCGAACTTGTGTAGGATCAGCCATAGGTATTCCCACTCCACTGAGTCAAAGGCTTTCTCTGCATCCAGAGAAGTCACCACACCAGCCCCCCTCTCAGCAATTGGACTTGCTAGGATAGTATAGAGTCTACGTAAGTTAATGTCTGTTCCTTTGCCCGGCATGAAGCCAGTCTGGTCTCCATGTATTAGTGATAGGATAACCGTGTTAAGTCTGGTAGCCAAGACTTTTGCAAGTATTTTTGCATCCACGTTTAACAGCGATATAGGCCTATACGAGGAGCAAAGCTCAGGGTCCTTACCAGTTTTGGGTATCACAACTATCACAGCTCTGGACATAGAGGGGGGCAGAGAATTTAGTTCAAAGGAGGCAGATAGGATCTCCAGTAGTCTAACAGCTATAGTCTCCATATGTGACTTATAGAATTCCACTGGAAGTCCATCATCCCCCGGGGCTTTCCCAGATTGTAAGGAGCTAATGGCATTTTGGAGTTCTTTGAGGGTGAGCGGAGCATCGAGCCTCCCACGGGCCCCTTCCGACAGGGAGGGCAATGTAATAGTCTCCACATACGCTTGGAGATCTGCATTAGAATATCTCACTTTGGGATGTATATAAGTCCTCATAATATGAGGCAAAACAGGTATTTATGTCTCTGGGGTTAGACAACAATCGCCCCGACACATCTTTGATATTAGCCACTGTAGTTGTTACCGATTGCTCCCTAGAAAGCCACGCCAGAAGTCTCCCGGTCCGCTCACCCTGCTCAAATATACGTTGTGACTGATGTAATAGGTGTGTTTTCGTGGCCGCTACCCTAAGGAGCGCCACCTCGCGCACTGCACACTGCAAATCTGCTCTGAGTACCTCGTCTCTAGTATTGGTATATTGAGTTTCTAAGTTGGCCGCCCTTCGCTCAGCCTGGAGCAGAGCTGCCCCAGTCTGACGTCAGGCGCGAGCAATCGCTGTCCGATAATAATCCTGAGCATGAAACTTAAAGGACTCCCAACTGGAGGCAGGTGTCGTAGCAGGGGGATTGTCAGCCCAGAAGTCCCTCATTGCAACCTCAGCATCCTGCTCTATACGGTCATTTGAAATCCAAAAACGTGATAGGCGCCAAAGACGTTGGGGACAGGATTCACATTTAAACTAAGTAAAAGAGGAGAGTGGTCGGATATGCCCCTGGGCAGGCGAGAGATTTCATGAACCAAGTTAAGAACACTGGTGGTGGCAAACACTAGATCAATGCGGGACATAGCCCTATAGGAGGCCGACTGGCAGGTGTAGGATCTCAGCAGGGGATTCTTCCAACGCCAAACGTCCGTAAGGGCAAACGTAGAGGCCCATCTGGACAATGGGGATTCCATAGCCGTATCGGGCGTCAGTCTATCTAGACTCGGGCATGGTGGCATGTTGAAATCCCCCGCCAAGATCACATTGTCAGTGGAGTATCCTGCAATAAGGGTGGTAATCTTACGGAGAACCGCCAAGGATGCTGGTGGGGGTATATAGAGTCCCACAATTATCATGCTTACATTGGCAATAACCGCATGCAAAACTATGAATCTACCCTCGGGATCCAGATGCAGGTCTAGCAATGTAAAAGATAAGGTCTTGCGTACCAGTATACTGACTCCCCTGGCATATGATGAGAATGTGGCATGATAATAGTGGCCCACCCACGGCTTTTTAAGACTCAGAACCCGACCTCCAGTGAGGTGGGTCTCCTGTAATATACAAACATCCAGGGAATGTGATTTGAGAAAGTTAAAGATCAGTGAGCGCTTTATTCGGGAATTCATACCCCGAACGTTCCAAGAAATTAGCTTTACGGGGGCCATAGGGAGTCAGAACACATTGCGGTAGTGTTTAAATTGAGGGGCGCACCTGAACCTCTAGGAGGGAGGACCCAGGCCCACCTCCCATAGCACATCTTGAGACATTACATATATTGGCATCAAATAGCATAAGTCTGTGTAGTATACTGTAAAACATTTCTGTGTATAACCCCCCTTTCCCTAACAAACAACCCCCCACCCCCACCCCGCACACCCCCCCCCCGAACTTGGGTATGCCTGTTCCCCGGAACCAAAAAAGGTCGGGGTCATGTACTAGATGAGAAGTAGATAACGTCCACTTAATGAACAGAGTTTCCAGTCTAAGGAAGATGCTGCCATCAGCGGGAATAGACGTGTATTTCACCTGGCCAATGCCAGGGGCTCAAACTTGACATAAATAAAGTCATTAAGAATTTTCCCCCTTACCCCCCTCCCCCCCCCCAGAAGCACATCCAACCAGAGCAGAATAGTAGTCTCTACCCACGATCTCGAGGGCAGAGGGCGATCAGCCAAATAGCGGTAAAATCAACCGGTAACAGCCCTTTTGCAAGTGTTCTCAACGATCCAGTCTCGCCCCGCTATACCTAGACAGAGTGGGAGAAGTATTCAGGCGTCCAGGAACTAGGGCAGCCTTTACCTTCCCATATCAAACATGGGGTAGCCACAACCCGGTTAGTGGATGTCCAACACATTTTGTAAAGGCCAGTTTGTAATCAAATTAAGGGGTGCAGTCCCTTCAAGGTTTCCATACCCAACGTTAGACTCCCTTTGCAGCGCCAGCAGGGCATAAGAGCAGCTCGTGGGATGTAAGCATGAATATTCCATATCGGCGAAAAGCTCCACATCACCATGCCGCCAGCTCAGTCAATAGGTTAGGGGTTAGGGTCATGAAGCAGCATGCACGAAGAAGGGATATCCACATACCTAATGTCTGGGCAGGGTGTTCAGCCAGCGCGAGGCCTCATCTGGGGACGTAAAAAACCGGACACTCTCGCCATCTTGCACACGGAGTCGGGCAGGGAACAGCATGCTGTAGCGTATGCCCTGAGCTCTCAGGGCCTGCTTCACCTGGTCAAATGACTTTCTCTGCTTCTGGGTTCTCACGGAAAAATCCGGGAAAAACATCAGGCGGGCCGCCTCGTGGCGGATGTCAGCCATTTTCCAGGCCTCAAGCAGTATCAGATCCCGGTCCTTGCAATTGAGCAATCAGAATATAAAATGTGCGAGGCGGGGTTCCAGGCTGGCCACGGTTCGGTGGCATCCGATGAGCCCTCTCAATTACAAATTGGGGTGAAAAGCTCGCCTGAGGGAACAGTGTGCGAAGGAGTTTCTCCGTGTAGGTAGTGGTATCAGAGCCCTCCAATCCCTCAGGGAGTCCTATGATCCTCAAGTTATTGCGACAATTACGATTTTCAGAATCCTCGGCTCTCGCTTCTAGGTGCTTAACCCTTACTTGCAGTGTGTGCAGAGAGGCCGAGTGATCTCTAATCGTATCTTCAGCTTCCCCCACCCGACATTCAACTTCGGTCACCCGCTGCCTCCCCTTTTCAAAGTCTTGTCTAATGCGCCCAATGTCCAGCTGCACAGTATCAATCTTTGTTGTAAGTGTGGACAGGGAGGATTGACATCCCGTTATAGCTTGCATCAGAGCAGCTAAATTGCTCTGTTCAGTGAGAGCAGGGTCCGGGTCCTCCGTCTGAGTCGCCATATTGCTTGCTGCCTCCACGTGTGCGGCCGCTCCAGATGAACTATTCCGGCTATTATTCTGGCTGTGTTAAATCCAGGCGGCGCCGGTTCCGCGTCCGCATCAGCAGGGGGGGGAGCGGGAAGCACCTCAGGAGAGTTTGGAGAAGTTCAGGATGGGTTAGAAGGATCAATTCCCTGCGATGGCTGCAGAGCTCCCTGACTAGACGTCCTGCACCATTCGCCATCTTGGACACGCCCCTGATATAGATATATAATATACCCCAAAATCTCTCCAACCAATCACAGAGGGGGAAAAAATCTAAATAAAACCCCCTCCCCCCAAAAAAAACCCCTAAACCCCCCTCTTTTTTTTTTTTTTAATTAACATTTAACTTTACTGCTATCACTGGGGGTTAACAAACCCCTGTATGATAGCATTGGGCAGGTGACATGTACTCTGTATTTAGACCCCACTGTCTTCCCTGCACTTCAAAGCATGTAAGCGAGCACAGATCTCGGCTCTGAAACTGGAAGTGACAAAATCATTGTCGCTTCTGGTTTCATTCCAAGCAGGGAAGATCGAGAAACAGAAGTTCTTCAGTCTCCTCCCACTCGCCATCCTAAAACTGGTGGATGTGGTCCGGGGGTTCCAGTAGAGCGGGAGAGCCAAGGAACCATACAAAGTGGGGAGGGGGGAGACAGTGCCTCACACACACTGTGAAAGTGATCGGCAGCTATAGAGTGGCTGGATCACTTTCATTTCTGGGAGCCAGTTGAAGAACACAGGCACAAGCTGATGGCTGCTACTGCAGTGATCAGCTTGTGCTTAACCCCGTACTCTTTAGACGTACCACATAAGCCCAAAGAGCTTAAGTAGTTAAAGTGGAACTAAACCCTCCAAGCATTTACCTACCTAGAAAGCTGTCATCCTAGCCTCTGTTTGAGTTGCAGTTGCCATGGTGCTGCATGTGTGATCTGTTATGACACCAGCCATTCGTTAGTTTAACAGTATTTATATTATTTATCACAGCCTTATTGGTTACCTGCAGGTGATTCTTTGGGTTCAGCTCAATTCCAGTCACCAGAGCAGTATGGCCCTGTAGTACATGAATGCATTCCTGTGTGGAAGTGCTAAAGACTTTGATGAAGTCCCCAGAGACACAGATGAGAAACCTGTAAGAAGAAAAAAGGAACACAGCACATTAACTGCTGTTGGTAAAAGTGCACAGAAACACCACCAACTCCTCATGCCTGTTCATAAAGTTTGAAATTCTGGGCCTTTTGTGCCTTTTTACAACTGTCAAGGTTTTCAATTTTTTATTACAAATCAAATGCCATCTCCTTTTTTCTGACATTTTCCTGCAAAAATAGTTCAGCTAATTTAACTTAAAGTGACATTTTTTTTTTTTTTTCTTTTAACCACTTGACCACTGGGCACTTAAACCCCCTTCCTAACCAGACCAATTTTCAGCTTTCGGTGCTCTCACACTTTGAATGACAATTACTCAGTCATACAACACTTTACCCATATGAAATTTTTATCCTTTTTTTCACACAAATAGAGCTTTCTTTTGGTGGTATTTAATCACCGTTGGGTTTTTTATTTTTTGCGCTATAAAAGAAAAAAGACTGAAAATTTGGTAAAAAAATGAATTTTTCTTTGTTTCTGTTATAAAATTTAGCAAATTAGTAATTTTTCTTCGTAAATTTTGGCCAAAATTTATACCGCTACATATCTTTGGTAAAAATAAGTACAACTTGGTGTATATTATTTGGTCTTTGTGAATGTTAGAGAGTCCAAAAGCTACGGTGCCAATATCTGAAAATTGATCACACCTGAATTACTGACGGCCTATCTCATTTCTTGAGACCCTAACATGCCAGAAAAGTACAAATACCCCTCAAATGACCCCTTTTTGGAAAGAAGACATTCCAAGGTATTTAGAAAGATGCATGGTGAGTTTTTTTGAAATTGTCATCTTTTCCCACAATTCTTTGCAAAATCAAGATTTTTTTTTTCTTTTTTTTTTTTTTCACAAAATTGTCATATTAGAAGGTTATTTCTCACACACAGCATATGCATACCACAAATTACACCCCAAAACACATTCTGCTATTACTCCCGAGTATGGTGATACCACATGTGTGAGACTTTTACACAGCATGGCCACATACAGAGGCCCAACATGCAGGGGAGCACCTCCAGGCGTTCTGGAGCGCCCAGGCCAATTCTGACCTTTCTCTCCTACATGTAAAAATCATAATTTATTTGCTAGAAAATTACATAGAACCCCAAAACATTATATATATTTTTTTTAGCAAAGACCCTAGAGAATACAATGGCGGTTGTTGCAACTTTTTATCTCGCACGGTATTTGTGCAGCAATTTTTCGAACGCGTTTTTTTGGGGAAAGAAACAGTTTTGTGCTTTAAAAAAAAACAAAACAGTAAAGTTAGCCCAATGTTTTTGCATAATATGAAAGATGAAGTTACGCCGAGTAAATAGATACCCAACATGTCACCCTTCAAAATTGCACACTCTCGTGGAATGGTGCCAAACGTCGCTACTTAAAAATCTCCATAGGTGACGCTTTAAAATTTTTTCCTGGTTACATGTTTTGAGTTACAGAGGAGGTCTAGGGCCAAAATTATTGCTCTCGCTCTACCGATCGCAGCGATACCTCACATGTGTGGTTTGAACACCGTTTTCATATGTGGGCGGGACTTACGTATGTGTTCGCTTCTGCATGCGAGCACACGGACATGGGCGCTTTAAATTTTTTTTTTTTTTTTTTTATTGTTTATTTTACTTTATTTATTTTAGTTTGACACTTTTTCCCCCCAAAAAAATTTTTTGATCACTTTTATTTCTATTACAAGGAATGTAAACATCCTTGTAATAGGAATATGGCATGACAGGTCCTCTTTACAGTGAGATATGGGGTCAATAAGACCCCACATCTCACCTCTAGGCTGGGAAGCCTGAAATAATAATAAAAAAAAAACGATCTTGGCTTCGATCGTAGCGGTGAGTCGGTAGAAGCACCGGAGGGTGGCGGGAAGGGGGGGGGCGTCCCCTCTCGCCTCCCATAAGAATGATCAAGCAGTGGAACAGCAGCTATGATCATTCCTATGGTGTAGGAAATCGCCGGCTGAAAAAGCTGATATCTGAATGATGCCTGTAGCTGCACCCATCATTCAGATATACCCGCTCAAAGTCAGGGATGTCATATGACTGTGGGCGGGAACTGGTTAAAAATTGCGGAGTATTGCGGGGTATATTGCAGAGTATTGCGGGGTATATTGCAGAGTATTGCAGGGTATATTGCAGAGTAGTGCCCGCGTATATTGCAGAGTAGTGCCCGCGTATATTGCAGAGTAGTGCCGGGTATAATGCAGAGTAGTGCCCGCGTATATTGCAGAGTAGTGCCGGGTATAATGCAGAGTAGTGCCGGGTATAATGCAGAGTAGTGCCGGGTGTTATGCAGAGTATTGCAGGGTATAGTGCAGAGTATTGCAGGGTATAGTGCAGAGTATTGCAGGGTATAGTGCAGAGTATTGCAGGGTGTTATGCAGAGTATTGCAGGGTGTTATGCAGAGTATTGCAGGGTGTTATGCAGAGTATTGCAGGGTATAGTGCAGAGTATTGCAGGGTGTTATGCAGAGTATTGCGGGGTGTTATGCAGAGTATTGCAGGGTATAGTGCAGAGTATTGCAGGGTGTTATGCAGAGTATTGCGGGGTATTATGCAGAGTATTGCAGGGTATTATGCAGAGTATTGCAGGGTGTTATGCAGAGTATTGCAGGGTATAGTGCAGAGTATTGCGGGGTATAGTGCAGAGTATTGCGGGGTGTTATGCAGAGTATTGCGGGGTGTTATGCAGAGTATTGCGGGGTATAGTGCAGAGTATTGCGGGGTATAGTGCAGAGTATTGCGGGGTATTATGCAGAGTATTGCAGGGTGTTATGCAGAGTATTGCAGGGTGTTATGCAGAGTATTGTGGGGTATAGTGCAGAGTATTGCGGGGTATTGTGCAGAGTATTGTGGGGTATTATGCAGAGTATTGCGGGGTGTTATGCAGAGTATTGCAGGGTGTTATGCAGAGTATTGCGGGGTATAGTGCAGAGTATTGCGGGGTATAGTGCAGAGTATTGCAGGGTGTTATGCAGAGTATTGCAGAGTATTGCAGGGTATAGTGCAGAGTATTGCAGGGTATAGTGCAGAGTATTGCAGGGTGTTATGCAGAGTATTGCAGGGTGTTATGCAGAGTATTGCAGGGTATAGTGCAGAGTATTGCAGGGTGTTATGCAGAGTATTGCAGGGTATAGTGCAGAGTATTGCAGGGTATAGTGCAGAGTATTGCAGGGTATAGTGCAGAGTATTGCAGGGTGTTATGCAGAGTATAGTGCAGAGTATTGCAGGGTATAGTGCAGAGTATTGCAGGGTGTTATGCAGAGTATTGCAGGGTGTTATGCAGAGTATAGTGCAGAGTATTGCAGGGTATAGTGCAGAGTATTGCAGGGTATAGTGCAGAGTATTGCAGGGTGTTATGCAGAGTATTGCAGGGTGTTATGCAGAGTATAGTGCAGAGTATTGCAGGGTATAGTGCAGAGTATTGCAGGGTATAGTGCAGAGTATTGCAGGGTATAGTGCAGAGTATTGCAGGGTTGGCTGAGCATTGAGGGATGGATGGATGTGACAGCAATTGTCACTGAGCACCGCTGTGGGCACTACACATCCAGCCCACAGCGGTGCTGCCATCCGATCCCTCCCCCTCTCCCCTCGCACTGTACCGATCGGTACAGAGAGGGGCGGGAGGAACCGGCGTCATGAGATGACGCCAGTCTGTTGACATGTGATCGCTCCGTCATTTGACGGAGCGATCACATAGTAAACGGCCGCGATGAGCGGCCGTTTACCGTGATCCGTGATGCGTCGGGTCCTCTGGACCCGGCGGTCACGGAAGTTCTCGGGTGCGCGCCCCAGGGGGCGCGCGAGAGCAGTATTCTGGGAGGACGTCCATGGACGTCCACCCAGAACTAGCCGACCGCGCTGTTGCCGTCTTTCGGCTATGGCCCGGTCGGCAAGTGGTTAAATTAAAAAAACTTTAAAGAGTATACTTGCAATGGTGTTACACCAAGCGGTCTGTTACCTTTGCTGCGCCGCTTGCCCCCTCTTCTTCTGAGTACCCCCAGGCAAGCTGTGTACTAAGGGGCACCTGATCGGGCATGCTCTTAAGCTGGACTGTCTGCATGTAAGCCATGCCCCCACTTCCTCCTCACAGGAGTTTGACAAACTGCAGCAGGAACCTATGGCTCCCGCTGTCCTCAGTGCCTCCCGTGAGGCATGAAGAGTGAAGCAAAAGGTTTGCATTAATGCTGTAACCAGCAACTGTTCAGCTCTTCCCCTCATGAAAAAGATCAAATTTACACTTCTGCCATGGGCCTATTGATTCAGCAACAAACTTGCCATAACTTGGTAACAAAGTAATATACACATTGTTTTTTGGAGACAAAGATTTCTTCTTGTCAGCATTGTCTTACAAAATTTTATAAGAAACAGCAAAATGCTGCTGTTGCATTGTATTTCTTAACCCCTTGTCGACATCTAATGCTGGTCCTTTAGTGAATTCTGAATGATGGAAGACGGCGGCAGAGTTCCCGATCATGTGACCGCTCTGACTGGCAGTCCAATCCCACCACCATCTTTTAGTTAATGGTGACAGAGTTGTCAGTGTGCTGGGAATGACCAGTGAGCGCGCTCTCAGCGCAAAGCAACCGCACACCATGGAAGCACATGAGTTATGAGGCGCACCCCTCCACCGTTGCGCATATACATTGGGCAGTCAACAAGAGGTCTGACCGCCTGTCAGTATCTGCAACTTGAACTACAAACTGTGCACAGCAAAGCATCACACCTGCGGCGTGTACAGATCTGTCAGGCTGTAACGTTAACATTTAGGGGGGTGGCCAGGGAAGCAGTAAAACCATGTCTCAGCCGTCTGTTTTTATCGCCCTCTTAGGCCATCCGTATGAAAAAAAACTTTAATTTTTTCATCTAAAATAAAAAAAAAAAAAAAATGGTTTTGCCTTTAGTTCTCCTTTAACCACGTGACCTCCGGAAGATTTCTTTTGGTGGCATTTGATCACCACTGCATTTTTTTTTTTTTGCCCTATAATCAAAAAAGACCGACAATTTAAAAAAAAAAAAAAAAAAGAAAAAACACATTATATATATATATATATATATATATATATATATATATATATATATATATATATTATTTTTTTTTTTTTTTTTACTTGTAGAGGAGAACCGCACTCTGCTTACAGTTTAGTGCCAGAAATCAGGTCTTCCCACCGACCTTGTATATAGAAAAAAAGTCCAAGAGGTCGCTGCACTTAAAAACTTCTTTGCTTTATTTCACAATATCTTCAGGAGAGATTTACAAAGCAAGTATAATCCTTTCAAGCAATATCAAAGGCAACAAATGCCTACACAGTTTCAGACATGAGTAGTTTCAGATATGGATGGATGGATTACGTTTTGGGCTAGTCAGCTTACGTCCTTCCTGAGATCTATTGAAGCACATCTGAAGGTTTCATTGCAATCATTCATTTAAATACAGGTTAAGTGAAGTACTTAACAAATGGAATCAATATGGCTAATAGTTCAAATCGCATACCATTTAACATCTATATATGCATATGTTTATCTATAACATGCCATTAAAGCAAGGATAAGCAGCAGGTGTCAAATCTCTCATTCTCCTCACTCGCATTTTAATATATTCAGAATACCTATAAAAATGCAGGGAAATGGTACATTCATGAGTAAAAACAAAAAGATATCCCCATCATAAAGTTATTTTATCTGGCTACTTTTAAATGCTTATTCCAGCAATTAAACAAATAAATAAAGATCTAAATCAACATTTAAGCCATATGGAGCAATTGTATTTAAAAAATGTATCCAGTATACTTCTCTTTTTCTTAGAATCAATTCACGGTTGCCCCCTCTCCAATTTTTCTCAATACCTTCTAGGACCATATATTTTAATTGTGATACATTGTGGCCAAATTCCAAAAAGTGTCTCGAACAACGGTAATTGGGTTAGTTTATCTCGTATTGAGTATTTGTGTCTCGCTATCCTGTCTTTTATTTTTTTGTGTAGTCTCCCCTACATAAACTAAACCGCACGGGCACTTTATGGTATAAATTACATATGAGGATTGGCATGTATAGTAACCCCGTATGGGGATACTGAAACCCCTATGTGGATGTGTAAAGTATTTACCTTTAATCATAGAGTTACATTGTATGCATGACAAGCAGGGATACGATCCCAGATTTTTTGGTCCCAGAAAGGTTAGTTTGGCTGCTGCAGCCACAGGTTGATCAGATTTAATCAATTGATCTCGTATCGTTCTACCTTTTCTATAGGAGGACATGGGTGGATTCCAGAATTCCTGTACCATGGGGTAACTGGATCTTAAAAGATTCCAATGTCTTTTTACGATTTGGTTGATTTTGTTGGAGAAGGGATGATACTGCATAATAAAGGGGATTCTCTTGCTTTCCTTTTGGGGTGATCTATTATAATCTGTATTAGTGAGTTTGTTTTTCATTTCATTAAGTCTCTAATCACGGCACAGCGGGTCACTCACGATCCGCTGTACCCTCATCATCTGACTCTTTGGGATGGATGAAAAAACGTTTGGGGGATGAAAGCTATTAAAATGTAGCAATTGGTTACGGTCCGTGGGTTTCACATATAAGTCGGTAGTAATCTGCCCATTGTTCAATTTAAGTAAAGTATCAAGAAAGGAGATCTCATTTTTACCAATTTCAATGTTAAACTTTAATCCAGGTACTAAATGGTTAATGTATTTATCAAATAAGCATAGGCTTTCCATGTTACCATCCCATATAGCGAAAATATCGTCCACAAATCTGTACCAACATTGGCAATGTTTTAAAAATAAATCATTGACATAAATAAAGGACGTCTCTATCATATTCATAAATGCGTTCGCATATGGGGGTGCAACCTTTGAACCCATCGCTGCTCCGTTCAGTTGCAAGAAATGAGTATCCCTGAAAAGAAAATAGTTCTCCTCAAGAGTAATTTTCAAAAGGTCAAGCAGAAATGAAATTTGTTCGGTTTTGTAGATGCCTGATTGAATAAACAATCGCTGACATGACTCTATTCCTAAATCATGTGGAATAATAGTAAATAAACTAGAGACGTCCCATGATATCAGGATGGAATCTGATGACAAGTTTATATCTTGAATTTTTGACAAAAAAATCAGTAGTATCTCTTATAAATGATTTAGTGTTTAATAGCAATGGTGTCAAACACTTATCCAGGTATTGTGCTAGATGTGTTGTCACAGATTCCATCCCTGATACAATGGGACCTCCCGGGGGATTTTTGGGGTCTTTGTGGATTTTTGGTAACATATACAGTACCGGTGTAACCGGATGTTCACATATCAAAAACTCCATAGTTTCATCATCAATGATTTTTTGTTTAACTGCCTTAGTTAAGGTTGTTTTTATCCTTTTTTGTATTTTAAAAACAGGACAGCAATCAAGTCTTTTATAAGTAAGAGTATCACTAAGATGTTTCATAACTTCATTTTCATACATGGATGTGTCCATTACCACAATAGCTCCCCCCTTGTCAGCCGGCTTGATAGTGATTTATATATGTTTTTTCTTTTTTTTTTTTTTTTTTACTGCTATAAAATACATCAAATAAAAAAAATTGAAAACAGATTTAACTTGTACGAAGTATTCTCGCTCTAGTGTTCTATCTGTAAGTTTCTGTATTTAAGGCCAAATAAGAGTCAAGAAGTGAACCATTGCTGGCAGGTAGGCTTTTAACAAAGAGATTCTGTATACTTCTACAATAAAAGCTCTTCTGCCTGCCAGCAATGTATCTCCTATATGTACATTGAGCTCTGAATACTTCTGCTGTACATACCTTGGTACCGGGATAAAATTAAATCAGAATTAAACTCTGCTGCTGATGGGAAAGGTTTTTGCTATATTGTGCAAGTATGCACCTCATATTTGCACTTTGGCATAATTACCTGTGAAAGGGACACCTACAGAGACTTAACAGCCAAAGTGTCATCACAACTGACCTCTTTGCCTGATCTTTCAGGTTCAGCATTTTTGGTTATCTGATTGGCCAGCCTGGATGACTTAACTGAGACACTTCACCTGGTCCAAGCATTCTTGGTATGGTGCCCATGTTGAGCAGATGACTTCCTTTAGTTACAATGCATCAGGCCGTCCGCCCAGGACCGAACCCAGAAGAAAGTGGGGATCACTGAAGTAGCGGTGTCTATTTCAGTGATTTCCAGCTTGCGGGGGGGATCAGACAGGTACGGCATATTCTAATTTCTTAATAAATTTAGGTAAATATGTATTCTGCTACATATTTTTGGTAAAAAAATCACAATAAGCATATACTGATTGATTTGCGCTAAAGTGATAGCGTCTTCAAATTTTGGGATATTTTTATAAAAATGTATTTATTTTTTTTTAAAGAGAAGAAGTATGAGTTTTTATTTTTTTGCCCAATTATACTTACCTAGGAGGATGCTGCATCTATCCCTCGGCGCCTATACACTGAGAACCGAGCAATTGAACACCACCGATGGCTCAGTTCTCACAGATCCCCGAGCGAAGAGCTGCTGAGTGTCAATCAGCAGCTCTCCTTTCTGCTCCTCCATGCTCAGTGGAGTGCTGAGCTGTGGAGGGGCGGGGGGCGGCTCTATCAGTCTCTCAATGTCTTGCTGAGAGGCTGAAACGGGCATCAGCCCAGGCACCTGGCGGATCCAGACTTTATTGACGCAATGACACGGTGCCTGGACTGATGTGTGTGACTTACATGCTGACGTCAGCAGAGAGCGGACGGGTCACAGGAGTGCAATTGCACTCCTGTGACCCATAGGAGAAGCCCAGCCAAACGAGCTTAGGCTGGACTTGTCCTTTAACTAGTAATGATGGTGATCAGCTACGACTGCAATATTTTGGCGGACATTCTGACACATTTTGGGAACCAGTGACACTAATACAGTAATCAGAGCTAAAATATGTACTGTCACTGTACTAATGGCACTGGCTGGGAAGGGATTAACATCAGGGGCAATCAAAGGCTTAACTGTGTGCCTAACCTGTGTTTATGTGAACTGTGTGAGGTGCTTTTACTAGGGGAAGAGATAACATTTATTATACAAGCTCTATCCCTTCCCCCCATCAGAACTGAGATCCGCCTTGTTCACATTAGCAGATCGCAGTTCTGCGTCTCTGCCTGAGAATCGGCGGGTGACAGGATTACACACACACACACACACACACACACATATATACATATACACACACACATACATATACACACACACACACACACACACACATACGTATTCTGGTGCACAGCTGCTGCCCGGGAGCAGAAAAACTGCTATAGGGCGGATGGCATGTGGTTAAAGCCTTTAGTTTTGGGTAGAGAGGAGAGGGATTAGAATACCTGTCAGTTATCTACTGAGGTCTGTGCCCCCGTTAGAGAGAGATTCACCCTCTCTATTTACCATCATCATGAAACGTAAAAGAAAATCCCAAATTTCAGGTTGCCACCAGAACAGGATTAGTGGGGATCTCTTCCAATGGGGCCACTAGTTCTGGTAACCCCAGTGACAACCAGGAATTTACTAATTTTAGAGGGTTTTTCTCTCACTTCCTTGGCTATAGAACAGGAAATGAAGAGAAATCTACTTAATTGGACACTGATGGCAAAAATAGGGGGTTATAACCCTCCCTTACACTTACTAAAGGATTTTGCCTTTAGCTCTCATTTAATCACTAGGGGACCAGCGATGTACCTGTAAGTCGCTGGATTGGAAGGGTGATATTTTTTTCAGACGGCGATTCTGAAAAAAGCTAGTAAAAGTAATCCAAGCAACTAAAGCGCTGCTGGATTACCTTTACATGCAGCAGAAGGGGGTCTGCTCCTCCCACCGCTGCTTTTACTGGGCTGCTGTCACTTTTGGTTTCGGTCCCATGTAAACAAGCCATTACCGGCTTGCATAAGCATCAGATCAAATCAATCCTGATTTGATCTGATGCTTTGGAGGGCAGAGGAGAGATCTGAGGTCTAATAGATTCCAGATCTCTTCATAAAGAGGACCTGTTGTTCATCCCCTGTGATAGCAATAAAAGTGATCAAAATAAATAGCAATAAAAAAATTCCCCCTCCTGCTTGAGTGAAGATGTGAATGCGTACGTCAGTCCCACACGCAATGTAAACAGCGACTGCGCTACATATGCAAGGTATCGCCACAAAAGTCTGAGCGAGAACAATAATTTGGTTCAAGAAATACTATGTACCTACCTGTAAAAGCTTTTAAAGCGTTGCTTAGAGAGATTTTTAGACACTGTAGTTTGCAGTTGTTCCACAGGCATATGCATTTTTAAAGCATGACATGATGACATGTTTGACATATATTTACTCAGAGTAACATCTTTTATGTTTTACTAAAAATAAAATGGGCATTATGTAGTGTTTGTGTGCACTAATATTCATTAAAGTGTATCCCCCCCAAAAAAAGTGTTTAAAAACCCCCGCGTAAATACCGTGTGACATAAAAAATTGCAACACCCACCATATATAGAGGCTCTGCTAAAATAAATAAATATATATATATATATATATATATATATATATATATATATACACACACACACATTATATATATATATATATATATATATATATATATATATATATATATATATATATATATAAATATAGAATGCTTGGGGGTTCTAGGTACATTTCTAACAAAAAAGAAATGTAGATATTTACATATATGTGAGAAGTGTGAGAACTGGCTCGGAGCTGAAGTGGTTAAACATATTCATACACCATGAAGCACTGGCAAATATGCCAGCACTGTGCACCTGAAAAAGAAACTGTTACCTACCAAACTAATACAAATAGTCGTGCAGAACATGAGCCTGGAGTATCAGCTTCCACTTACTTGGCATCAGCAGAGAACACGGCTCTCCGGTTATTAATCCTGCTCCCCCCGCATCGAACAACACGAACTTCTTCCCCCTCCATCACTCAGCTGTACAATCCCCACACAACGCACATGTGTCTCCCAGGGAGAACAGGAAGCCACAGACACCAACAGGAAGCCGGAAACACCATAGAGTACAGACGGAGAGCGAGAGTCTCCACACAGACATTCTCACGTCTACGTGCTCGTCTCCGCCACTAGAGTGCACACTCCCGGGATTCAGGGTGGCAGACTAGTCACTTGGAGGTCCGGTGTTCTGTCAAAATAGCCAACACTGTGCTGTCTTACTCCATCACAATGAAATAGAATGTGCTTTCCCTTTGTATTCTGCAGCAGCAATAGACATTGTTTTATTATTATAATAAATAAAATGCGATTATGTCACTTAGTACTAATTGTAAGAGATATTGGTCATGAGTATAAAAGGTCAATGCGTTTTTCCAGACGTCTAATATTTATTAATAGAGTTTATGAGACAAATGTCACATTTCAATGTAATTTTAACTATATCCCAGCATGCCATATTTTACTGCGCTCCAGCATGCCATATTAACCATGATCATATCACCATGTCTTAGCAAGTGAAGTTTTACTGCATTCCAGCATGCCATATTAACCATGATCATATCACCATGTCTTAGCAAGTGAAGTTTAACTATCATTTTCACCTTATCCCAGCATGTTGTAGTACACTATTAACACATTTCAGCATGCCATATTTCACCATCGCTTTCATGCCGCCCCAGCACATTGTAGCTCACCCTGACTTTCACCATGTTCCAGAATGCCATTGAAAAAAGGAAGGGCTAGAACAACAGCCAAAATCATTGTGATTGTGCTAGCTATATTTCTTTGCAGGGATGAAAAACACAGAGATCGTTCCCTGTGTACAGAGCGCCCAGTTGAACTTCAACACAGCGCTCTGGGCTGATTGTTCACAACTGACCAGCAGGTCCCGGTTGTGAATTATTGGCCTGGAGTCGACAGTCTTCCGCTGTGTACATTGACAGTGGGAGCTGGTCAGGGGGTGCACATGCGCGTGACTGATACCCAGTAGCCGCCCATCCACAATACATTGCAGGCAGTTGGTCGTTAAGTGGTTAAGGCAGAATACAGAGTTCAAGAGTATTGTTTGTGAATAGAGAAGACAGGCTTTTCAGTGTTCTCCAGGTCTGCTAGTCCCAGATCAGGGTCTGGAGCTTGGAGACTTTGAAGAAATTTGTGTGGGAAGAAGCCTCCAATCGTGTGTCCCCGGTCTTCCTGGAGGCCTGCAGGCTGTGTGAGTATGCAGGTGTGCATGCTCATTATAAGCCAAGCCTGGGCCTAGTTCATATCACCCATTAGCAGACAAAGCCCTTGTTGGAAGATAGAGATGCCAGGAAAGGTGACCTACTTAGGAGATGAGACTCTATCCATGTTGGGGAGATTCCCTTACCCACAGGGCTGGGAGAGTTGGGACAGCTAAGTGAATCAGCAGAAAACATAGCTGAGGCAACTAGCAAGTCCAGGGGTTTGGATGGGGATCTATAAGTCTCTGGAAGAATGAGAGAGCCCGGGATGCTGCGCGAATCTATCTAGAGGCCAGGAGCGGGCCCATGCAGCAAAATTCTGTAGCAAAAGGCTGAGTGAACCAAGAGAGCCAGGGAGCTGGGTGAAGTAACTTGACAAGAGCAGCAGTGCTGCTGAAGAGAGCAAGGGGGCCTAGTCTCTACTCTAATTCATCCCAAAGGTGTTCTATTGGGTTGAGGTCATGACTCTGTGCAGGCCAGTCAAGTTCCTCCACCCCAAACTCACTCATCCATATTCTTATGGACCTTGTTTGTGCACTGGTGCGCAGTCATGTTGGAACAGGAAGGGGCCATCCTCAAACTGTTCCCACAAAGTTAGGAGCATGAAGTTGTTTAAAATGTCTTGGTATGCTGACGCCTTAGGAGTTCCCTTCACTGGAACCAAGGTGCAAAGCCCTACCCCTGAAAAACAACCCCACGCCGTAATCCCCTCCTCCACCAAATGATCTGGACCAGTGCACAAAGCAAGGTCCACAAAGACATGGATGAGCGAGTTTGAGGTGGAGGAACTTTACTGCCCTGCGCAGTGTCCTGACCTCAACCCGATAGAACACTTTTTGGATGAATTTGAGCGGAGACTGCGAGTCAGGCCTTCTTGTCCACATCCGTGCCTGACCTCACAAATGCACTTCTGGAAGAATGGTCAAACATTCCCATAGACACACTCCTAAACCTTGTGGACAGCCTTCCCAGAAGAGTTGAAGCTGTTATAGCTGCAAAGGGTGGGCCAACTCAATATTGAACCCTACAGACTAAGACTGGAATGCCATTAAAGTTCATGTGTATGTAAAGGCAGGTGTCCCAATACTTTTGGTAATATAGTGTATATAGACCATGATGATATCTCTGTAGGTCTCATGGACAGTGTTCACATCCTCAGGAGATGTGTGGACAGTAGATGGATATCCAGCCTTTCATTAAAATCCCTTCCACCCATTTGTAGGGTGGAACATGTAACATGTTCCAGCATCTGCAGCCTTTCCCCACCAGTGACAGTGGACCGGGGATCTTCTGCCCACAACCACTGTCACAATTTGAAACCAGCGTGGCAGTGGGGGGGCTCCACCCACATGGCCGTGTCATGCATTCACAGTTTCCTGTGAATAAATGCCTACAAGTACCATCAGCCATTGAGGCTGTACAAGCAGACCGCTATCCTGAGAATGTGCAGGAGCTGATCGTGAGTGCAATGTTCTGCAGGCTCCTTTGGAAAAAAATTAATGCACATTTTTTTTTATCTGCACAAAAAAATGCAAGTTAGACTTACCAGTAACTTGTTTTCCAATAGGCTTTCAGGACAGCACCCAAGAGATCATGGCTTCTCCTCCCAGAGGAAACACCTCATCAATCAAGTCTTTAATAGGAGGCCTGCATGTTGCTTCCATCAATTGTTTGTAGAGAACCTCCAGCCCCAGCTGCAACACATAAGCGACAGTTATATCATAGTATTACAGCAACAGAATAAATAGGGCGGCTTACTGCTGTCCTGAAAGCCTATTGGAAAACAAGCTACCGGTAAGTCTAACTTGCGCTTTTTCCAAAACGTCTTTCAGGACAGCACCCAAGTGGATTATCAAGACTTACACCATTTAGGGTGGGACAACAGCCTGTAAGACTTTCCTTCCGAAAGCCTGGTCCCCAGCCGTCATGAGGTCTAACCTATAATGACGGGCACAGGTCGTCAGGCTTGTCCAAGTAGCTGCCTTACAGATTTGTTTGGGGGTGGCACCAGCTTTTTCTGCCCAACTCACCGCCGAAGCTCTTGTAGAATGAGCCCGGATACTCACTGGACTCTCTTGGCCTGTAAGGGAATAGGCTTCTAAAATAGCCATTCTCAACCATCTGGCAATGGTTCCTCTGGAAGCTTGTCTTCCTTTTTTATTACCAACAAATAAAATGAATAATGCGTCTGAATGTCTAAAGTCTTTAGTGGCTTTCATGTAACTCAAGACTGCTCTTTTAACATCCAGCGTATGGAATTCTTCTTCCTTCTTACCCGATGGATTAGAACAAAATGTAGGAAGTATTATCTCCCTGGTTCGATTCTGGATCGAAGCGACCTTCGGCAAAAAATTAGGATCCGTCTTCAGAACAATTCTGTCTGAAAAAATAGAAAAATATGGCTCCCTGATTGATAAGGCTTGCAGCTCGCTGACTCTTCGAGCTGTTGTAATAACTGTTTTCAAAGTAACTAGTTTCAGGGAGGCTAAATTAATGGGTTCAAATGGTTCCCTGGTCAGGGCCTGTAGAACAACTGATAAGTCCCATACTGGACAACTTTTGATCACCATTGGTCTAGACCAGGTGAGAGCCTTGAAGAATCTGATCACTAAGGGTTCTGATGAAATAGATTTTTCCAAAAATACCCCCAGTGCAGCAACTTGCACTTGAACTTGAACTTGAACCTTGAGAGTGCTGACCGCTAGGCCCTTGTCCGCTCCATCTTGCAGGAATTTCAGAATAGAGAAAATCTGTTTTAATCATCTGCTGGATGCTATGCACCAGGAGTTGAAGACTTTGGAATATATTGTTCTTGTAACCTTTTTTCTGCTAGATAGGAGGGTAGTCACCAATCTATCCGAGAAACCTTTTCTCCTGAAGAGCTGCTCCTCAGAAGCCAAGCCGTGAGTTTTAGCTTTGCTACTTCCTGGTGAAGTAACAGGAGGTCTTGTCTTAACGAAAGGTGCCAATACGGTTTTAGTTGCATCTGTAGAATTGATGAAAACCAAGGCCTTTTGGGCCAGAAGGGAGTGATGAGGATCACCGTCGTATCCTCTTTCCAGGTTTTTGTTATGACCTGAGGGATAAGCTGAAACGGGGGGAATGCGTAACAGAGGTGAAATTTCCAACTGTGCGCCAGAGCGTCTACTCCCAGTGCTGACACGTTCCTGTTCAGGGAGAAGAAGCGAGACACTTTCCTGAGTCGCAAAGAGATCCACTCTTGGCCGCCCCCATTTCTTAACGATCAAATGGAAGACATCTGAATTCAATTGCCACTCCGCTTCGAATACCTGGTTCCTGCTGAGGAAGTCCGCTACCCTATTTAGAGTCCCCTTTAAGTGGACCGCGGACAAGGATAGAGTATGGAGCTCTGCCCAACTTAGAATGCCTCTTGCTAGGTCTTGCAGAACTCTGCTTCTGGTTCCCTCCTGTCTATTTATGTAGGCCACCGCCGTGGCATTGTCTAACATGATCTCAGTATGCTGTCCCTGGACTTCTGCAAAGGTCAGTAAGGCCATTTCTACCGCCTTTAATTTCCTCCAATTTGAGGACCTCAGTGCTTCTTTTGTGGACCACGAGCCGTGGGCGTGGGCCCACCGACCGTTCATGTAAACCCCCCAACCCCAGGAGCTGGCATCGGTTGTTAACCTTACCTGGGTTGGGAAGGACCATAACAGGCCTTCTGAATACCTTGTCTGGTTCTTCCACCACCAAAGACTCCTTTTTACTGTGATGGGGATCTTCAGTAGTGAATCCAGTGAATCTTGCTGGTGATCCCAGGTTTTTAACAAAAAAAACTTTGCAGAGGTCTGAAGTGGAGATTTGCCCACTGAACTGCCGGTATGGAAGAGGTCAGGGTTCCCAACGCTGACATGATCTTCCTGATGGACAGAAGCTGACTGGACTGTAACAGTGACACCACTTCTACCAACGTTTTCTGTTTTTCTTCTGGAAGAAAAATTTTTTGCTCCAAAGAGTTGATATGGAAACCCTGCAATAACACTTCCTGTGAGGGAATCAGATTTGACTTTTGGAGGTTTAAGATCCACCCTATAGATTCTAGGTGAACACGGGCTCTGACCAAGTTTTCCTGAAGACCTTCTCTGGTTTGAGCAAAAAACAGCAGGTCGCCCAGATTAGGAATCACCGAGATTCCTTCTAGGCGCAGAGGCGCCAATGCTTCGGCCATTATTTTCGTGAACACCCTTGGGGATGATGACAGACCGAATGGGAGTGCTCTGAATTGAAGATGTACCACCTTCTTCCCTTATTTCAGTGCTAACCTCAGATATTTATGGGACCTGGCGGCAATAGGAATGTGGAGGTAGGCATCTTGTAAATCTATTGATGCCATGTAGCACCCTTGATTCAGGAGGTTTTTTACTGAGAAAATGAAATGCATCCAAAATCTTCTGTACTCTAAAGATTTGTTCAGCATTTTGAGATTTATGATGAGGTGGAATTTTCCTGAAGGTTTCCGAACCAGGAATACATGTGAGTAGAAACCCTGGAAGAACTCGCCTGTCGGGACCGGAACAATGACTCTGGAATTTCACCTCCTGAATTAGGGACTTCATGGCGAAAGCCTTGACCGGATCCCTTGGGATGTTTGTCACCAAGAATCTTTTTTGGAGGTTCTTCCGTGAATTCTATCACGTATCCCTGGGAGAGCATATTCACAATAAACTGGTTTTAAGTAATGGCTCTCCACTGAGGAAGAAACTCCTGGAGTCTTCCTCCGACCTTAAGAGGGGAGTCATTGCAGTTTTCCAGAGGTTGTAGGAGGATGGAAGAGCACTCCACTCCTACCTTTGGGCTTCTGGGAAGACCATGGCTTCCTCTTGCTCTGCGTTTTTCCTTCCTGCTGTCCTTTTTGAGGCCGAAAAAAACGCTTACGGGTCTGCACCGGTTTCTTCTTGACTGGAAATTACTTCTTTTTTTCAGCCATACGGTCAAGAATGGACTCTAGCTCCGAACCAAACAGCAAATCTACTACACAATCGGTTTTTAGATGCAGCATCCAGCGGGGAACAGAGAACAACCACCTGTCTGCAGAGAAAAGAGGGGCAGCACTCCCAGGCGTACAGGCTCTCCCTGAGCACAGAAGAGGGAGCCCACAGGACCGTCCTACAGGAGGCAAGTGGGAGGATCACTCTCCTAGAAAAAAAGACTGATAGGTAGGGTTGCCACCTTTTCTTCAAGCCAAACCCGAACACTTTCACGTCGCACGGCAATTTTTTTGTAGTACACTCTATAGAATTGTAAAATACCTGGGACACCTCTTGGGTTACCCAAAGTGAGTAGTAATGAGGTGTGCTACGGTGAACATTGGCCAAATTGCATTAGAAGTGTGGGGGGGGGGGACTTAAAAGGGCATGGTTAAATAAAACAAAAGCATTTGTGTACTCATAAAATGTGATTTGATTAATAAAAGAATTGTCAGTTAAAATTGTCAGTTAAAATATGAAACTAGCCTACCTTAAAAGTGGACACTGTCAGCCAGTAGAGCACTGGACGGTGTCAGTAGAGCACTGGACGGTGTCAGTAGGGCAGTGGACGGTGTCAGTAGGGCAGTGGACGGTGTCAGTAGGGCAGTGGACGGTGTCAGTAGGGCAGTGGACGGTGTCAGTAGGGCAGAGGACGGTGTCAGTAGGGCAGTGGACGGTGTCAGTAGGGCAGTGGACGGTGTCAGTAGGGCAGTGGACGGTGTCAGTAGGGCAGAGGACGGTGTCAGTAGGGCAGAGGACGGTGTCAGTAGGGCAGAGGACGGTGTCAGTAGGGCAGAGGACGGTGTCAGTAGGGCAGAGGACGGTGTCAGTAGGGCAGAGGACGGTGTCAGTAGGGCAGAGGACGGTGTCAGTAGGGCAGAGGACGGTGTCAGTAGGGCAGTGGACGGTGTCAGTAGAGCAGTGGACGGTGTCAGTAGGGCAGTGGACGGTATCAGTAGAGCAGTGGACGGTGTCAGTAGGGCAGAGGACGGTGTCAGTAGGGCAGTGGAGAGTAACAGATTAAATATCAGACAGTGTCTGTGGCCCCCCAATAGAGAACTCCATTACAGCGAGACAAAAAAACCCTTACCTTCCAGGAGCCGCTGCAAAGATGTGTGTGTGAACCTGTTAGGGGCGGAGTCTGTAATACCATGCTTTCTCCTGCAAAAGTGTCCCTGTTTGCTAGGATACCAGTCCAGTGGCCCTCCATTCACTGTCTCTGGCGGCATCAGTGCCGGCGCCGGTGGCTGGGTGGGAGAGAGAGCGCGCACAGACAGTGCAGTGTGACCTGGCTGCAGGACATTAGCCCCACTGAAGCTGGGGGAAGTGCGTGCTGCTTGGGGTAGCTGGCAGAGGAGGGGGGCTGACAGAGAGGAGGGGGCTGACAGAGAGGAGGGGGGTGGCTGACAGAGGAGGGGGGCAGACAGAGAGGAGGGGGAGCTGACAGAGAGGAAGGGGAGCTGACAGAGAGGAAGGGGAGCTGACAGAGAGGAGGGGGGGCTGACAGAGAGGAGGGGGGCTGACAGAGAGGAGGGGGGCTGACAGAGAGGAGGGGGGCTGACAGAGGAGGGGAGCTGAAGCTGACAGAGAGGAGGGGGCTGACAGAGAGGAGGGTGGCTGAAAGAGGAGGGGTGGCTGACAGAGGAGGGGGGGTGGCTGACAGAGGAGGAGGGGGGCTGACAGAGGAGGAGAGGGTGGTTGACAGAGGAGAGGGGGGCAGACAGAGAGGAGGGGGGCTGACAGAGGAGGGGGGCTGACAGAGGGGAGGGGGGCTGACAGAGGAGGGAGGCTGACAGAGAGGAGGGGCTGACAGAGGAGGGAGGCTGACAGAGAGGAGGGGCTGACAGAGGAGAAGGTGGCTGACAGAGGAGGGGGTGGCTGACAGAGGAGGTGGGCTGACAGAGAGGAGGGGGGCTGACAGCTGACAGAGGAGGGGGGCTGACAGCTGACAGAGGAGGGGGTGGCTGACAGAGAGGAGGGGGGCTGACAGAGGAGGGGGGCTGACAGAGAGGAGGGGGGCTAACAGAGGAGGGGGGGTGGCTGACAGAGGAGGAGGGGGGCTGACAGAGGAGGAGGGGGCTGACAGAGAGGAGGGGGGCTGACAGAGGAGGGGGGGTGGCTGACAGAGGAGGGGAGCTGAAGCTGACAGAGAGGAGGGTGGCTGAAAGAGGAGGGGTGGCTGACAGAGGAGGGGGGGTGGCTGACAGAGGAGGGGGGGTGGCTGACAGAGGAGGAGGGGGTGGTTGACAGAGGAGAGGGGGGCAGACAGAGAGGAGGGGGGCAGACAGAGAGGAGGGGGGCAGACAGAAAGGAGGGGGACTGACAGAGGGGAGGGGGGCTGACAGAGGGGAGGGGGGCTGACAGAGGAGGGAGGCTGACAGAGAGGAGGGGCTGACAGAGGAGGGAGGCTGACAGAGAGGAGGGGCTGACAGAGGAGAAGGTGGCTGACAGAGGAGGGGGTGGCTGACAGAGGAGGTGGGCTGACAGAGAGGAGGGGGGCTGACAGAGAGGAGGGGGGCTGACAGCTGACAGAGGAGGGGGGCTGACAGCTGACAGAGGAGGGGGTGGCTGACAGAGAGGAGGGGGGCTGACAGAGAGGAGGGGGGGGCTGACAGAGGAGGGGGGCTGACAGAGAGGAGGGGGGCTAACAGAGGAGGGGGGGTGGCTGACAGAGGAGGAGGGGGGCTGACAGAGGAGGAGGGGGGCTGACAGAGAGGAGGGGGGCTGACAGAGGAGGGGGGGTGGCTGACAGAGGAGGAGGTGGGCTGACAGAGAGGAGGGGGGGCTGACAGAGAGGAGGGGGAGCTGACAGAGAGGAGGGGGGCTGACAGAGAGGAGGGGGAGCTGACAGAGAGGAGGGGGGCTGACAGAGAGGAGGGGGGGCTGACAGAGGAGGGGGAGCTGACAGAGGAGGGGGAGCTGACAGAGAGGAGGGGGGCTGACAGAGGAGGGGAGCTGAAGCTGACAGAGAGGAGGGGGCTGACAGAGAGGAGGGTGGCTGAAAGAGGAGGGGTGGCTGACAGAGGAGGGGGGGTGGCTGACAGAGGAGGAGGGGGGCTGACAGAGGAGGAGGGGGTGGTTGACAGAGGAGAGGGGGGCAGACAGAGAGGAGGGGGGCAGACAGAGAGGAGGGGAGCTGACAGAGGAGGGGGGCTGACAGAGAGGAGGGGGGCTGACAGAGGAGGGAGGCTGACAGAGGAGGGAGGCTGACAGAGGAGGGAGGCTGACAGAGAGGAGGGGCTGACAGAGGAGAAGGTGGCTGACAGAGGAGGGGGTGGCTGACAGAGGAGGTGGGCTGACAGAGAGGAGGGGGGCTGACAGCTGACAGAGGAGGGGGGCTGACAGCTGACAGAGGAGGGGGGGCTGACAGAGAGGAGGGGGGCTGACAGAGAGGAGGGGGGCTGACAGAGAGGAGGGGGGCTGACAGAGGAGGGGGGCTGACAGAGAGGAGGGGGGCTGACAGAGGAGGGGGGCTGACAGAGGAGGGGGGCTGACAGAGGAGGGGGGGTGGCTGACAGAGGAGGAGGGGGGCGGCTGACAGAGAGGAGGGGGGCTAACAGAGAGGAGGGGGGGCTAACAGAGAGGAGGGGGAGCTGACAGAGAGGAGGGGGAGCTGACAGAGAGGAGGGGGGCTGACAGAGAGGGGGGAGCTGAGGAGGGGGGCTGACAGAGAGGAGGGGGGCTGACAGAGAGAAGGGGGGCTGACAGAGAGAAGGGGAGGCTGCCAGAGAGGAGGGAGGCTGCCAGAGAGGAGGGGGGCTGACAGAGAGGAGGGGAGGCTGACAGAGAGGAGGGGAGGTTGACAGAGATGAGGGGGGGCTGACAGAGAGGAGGGGGGCTGAAGCTGACAGAGAGGAGGGGGCTGACAGAGAGGAGGGTGGCTGAAAGAGGAGGGGGGGCTGACAGAGAGGAGGGGGGCTGACAGATGGGGGGGCTGACAGAGGGGAGGATGGGCTGAAAGAGAGGAGGAGGGGCTGAAAGAGAGGAGGAGGGGGAGCTGACAGAGAGGAGGGGGGCTGACAGAGAGGAGGGGGAGCTGACAGAGAGGAGGGGGGCTGACAGAGAGGAGGGGGGGCTGACAGAGGAGGGGGAGCTGACAGAGGAGGGGGAGCTGACAGAGAGGAGGGGGGCTGACAGAGGAGGGGAGCTGAAGCTGACAGAGAGGAGGGGGCTGACAGAGAGGAGGGTGGCTGAAAGAGGAGGGGTGGCTGACAGAGGAGGGGGGGTGGCTGACAGAGGAGGAGGGGGGCTGACAGAGGAGGAGGGGGTGGTTGACAGAGGAGAGGGGGGCAGACAGAGAGGAGGGGGGCAGACAGAGAGGAGGGGAGCTGACAGAGGAGGGGGGCTGACAGAGAGGAGGGGGGCTGACAGAGGAGGGAGGCTGACAGAGGAGGGAGGCTGACAGAGGAGAAGGTGGCTGACAGAGGAGGGGGTGGCTGACAGAGGAGGTGGGCTGACAGAGAGGAGGGGGGCTGACAGCTGACAGAGGAGGGGGGCTGACAGCTGACAGAGGAGGGGGGCTGACAGCTGACAGAGGAGGGGGGGCTGACAGAGAGGAGGGGGGCTGACAGAGAGGAGGGGGGCTGACAGAGAGGAGGGGGGCTGACAGAGGAGGGGGGCTGACAGAGAGGAGGGGGGCTGACAGAGAGGAGGGGGGCTGACAGAGGAGGGGGGCTGACAGAGGAGGGGGGCTGACAGAGGAGGGGGGGTGGCTGACAGAGGAGGAGGGGGGCGGCTGACAGAGAGGAGGGGGGCTAACAGAGAGGAGGGGGGGCTAACAGAGAGGAGGGGGAGCTGACAGAGAGGAGGGGGAGCTGACAGAGAGGAGGGGGGCTGACAGAGAGGGGGGAGCTGAGGAGGGGGGCTGACAGAGAGGAGGGGGGCTGACAGAGAGAAGGGGGGCTGACAGAGAGAAGGGGAGGCTGACAGAGAGGAGGGAGGCTGCCAGAGAGGAGGGGGGCTGACAGAGAGGAGGGGAGGCTGACAGAGAGGAGGGGAGGTTGACAGAGATGAGGGGGGGCTGACAGAGAGGAGGGGGGCTGAAGCTGACAGAGAGGAGGGGGCTGACAGAGAGGAGGGTGGCTGAAAGAGGAGGGGGGGCTGACAGAGAGGAGGGGGGCTGACAGATGGGGGGGCTGACAGAGGGGAGGATGGGCTGAAAGAGAGGAGGAGGGGCTGAAAGAGAGGAGGAGGGGGAGCTGACAGAGAGGAGGAGGGGGAGCTGACAGAGAGGAGGAGGGGGGCTGACAGAGAGGAGGAGGGGGCTGACAGAGAGCAGGAGGGGAGGTTGACAGAGAGGAGGGGAGGTTGACAGAGAGGAGGGGAGGTTGACAGAGAGGAGGGGGGCTGACAGAGAGGAGGGGGGGGCTGACAGAGAGCAGGAGGGGGGGCTGACAGAGAGGAGGGGGGCTGACAGAGAGGAGGAGGGGGGGCTGACAGAGAGGAGGGGGGGCTGACAGAGAGGAGGGGAAGTTGACAGGAGGGGGGGCTGACAGAGAGGAGGGGGGGCTGACAGAGAGGAGGGGGGCTGACAAAAAGGAGGGGGGCTGACAGAGAGGAGGGGGGCTGACAGAGAGGAGGGGGGGTCTGACAGAGAGGAGGGGGGGCTGACAGAGAGGGGGGGGCTGACAGAGAGGAGGGGGCTGACAGAGAGGAGGGGGGGCTGACAGAGAGGAGGGGGGGCTGACAGAGAGGAGGGGGGGCTGACAGAGAGGAGGGGGGGCTGACACAGAGGAGGGGGGCTGACACAGAGGAGGGGGGCTGGCTTGGTGCTGGGGGAAGAGAGCACACAGTGAGCTGCAGCATTCAGGATTCATTAGCCTAGCGCTGCATTGACAGGGGTGAGGGGGATCGGACTGGGACCGACTCACCACTGTCACCATTCACCAGTGGCAGTGAAACTGCCAAAAATCATTAGCCCTGCTGGAGCAGGGAAAGGAGGGGGGAAGTGTGCTGCTGGCGGGAGAGAGCGCATTCAGGGCAGGCTGCATTTGCCGATCGGCATTGGCACACTGACGGGGGGAGAGGTGGATGGAGGGGAACGCTCACCACTGAAGACACACAGGACAGGAGCCGTCCGGGGAGCAGGTGCTATTTGAGAGTGAGCATCCAGCGACAGGAGGGGGTCACGCTGCTAGCGGGACACAGGACGGAGCGCAGTCTCAGCTACAGGAGTGTGTGTGTGTGGGGGGTGCGCTAAACTGTTAGAGGTATGAACACTCACTTCCCACACTGGCTGGAGCCTATGCTGCTGTGTCCGGGTTTCAGGAGGAGAGAAACCCGGGCACAGCTGTCAAAACCCGGACTGTCCGGGTCATTCCCGTACAGGTGGCAACCCTACTGATAGGTGAGAACCTCTTGTCTCCCAGGAAAGCCCTGAGAGATCATGGCTCCCACCAGAGGCGTTCCTCCAGCTGGAGGAAACACAAAAAAACTGATGGAAGCAACGTGGAGGCCTCCTATTAAAGACTTGATTAATGAGGTGTTTACATGAGAGGAGGAGCCATGATCTCTCGGGTGCTGTCCTGAAAGACGTTTTGGAAATGTGCATTTATTTTTTATTCTTTAACCACTTAAGCCCCGGACCATTTGGCTGGCCAAAGACCAGAGCACTTTTTGCGATTCGGCACTGCGTCGTTTTAACTGACAATTGCGCGGTCGTGCGACGTGGCTCCAAAACAAAATTGACGTCCTTTTTTTCCCACAAATAGAGCTTTCTTTTGGTGGTATTTGATCACCTCTGCGGTTTTTATTTTTTGCGCTATAAACAAAAAAATAGCGACAATTTTGAAAAAAATTCATTATTTTTTACTTTTTGCTATAATAAATATCCCCAAAAAATATATAAAAAAATTTTTTTTTCCTCAGTGTAGGCCGATACATATTCTTCTACATATTTTTGGTAAAAAAAAAATAAAAATCGCAATAAGCGTTAGTATTTTGGTTTGCGCAAAAGTTATAGCGTCTACAAAATAGGGGATAGTTTTATGGCATTTTTATTAATTTTTTATTTTTACTAGTAATGGCAGTGATCAGCGATTTTTATCATGACTGCGACATTATGGAGGACAGAATGGACACTTTTGGCGCTATTTTGGGATCATTCACATTTTTACAGCTATCAGTGTGATTAAAAATGCATTGATTACTGTGTAAATGTTCAAAGGGGGGAGAGCAAGGGGGCGGGACTTTGAGTGAAGCATGTGGTAGCAAAAACATCATTTGGTGAATATAAATGGAGTTTATTGGTTGCCATAAGATAAAAAGCAAGGTACATTGATAAATATGCATATACATGGTGGTAATGCATGGGTAATACAATACATCTCAATCATGACTTGAATATCACAAGAAACAGCAAGCAACAACTTCCCAAAGTGCACCAAAAATATCATAAGGATAAAATTATAAAATATAATAATGCCTGCAGAGACTCGGGCCTCTTGGATCCTTGGGTAGGGTGTATGGTTAGCTAACAAAGCTATATGGATATTTAGTAGCAAGGCGTATGGCAGCTCTACGCGTTTCGTGGCTGAAAGGCCACTCGTCAGGAGCCAGCACTTGATGTTTCTAAAAGTAGAGATATTGGCATTAACTTAGGTAATAAATAATAGAATGAGTGCAGAGGTGAGCGGGGGTGAAACTAAAACGGCCCCCATATCCAATGCATTCTAACTTACTCGAGTTCAAAAAGAAGGCGGTGTGATGTCGGGCGACACGAGCCATCCAGGCGTACTCCCCACTGGGAGCCGCAGCGGGCAGACCAGCAGCGGCGCCCCACAGGTGCCAACCAGGGTGGGCACGGAACCAGGCAACCTAGGTGTGAGGTGAGAGGTAAGGTGAACCAGGGTGTTCACAAGAGGAAAGTGAGAAGCATGAGGGAATGAAGAGAAGAAGAATGGTGGAAGGGGGAAGAGGGGAAAAAAGGTGAAGGTGAAAGCTAACGCCACAAAGGTGATGGGAAGAATGAGTGAAGAAGAGGAAAAGAAGGAAAGAGTGCCACCAATGAAGGAAAAGAATATAGTGTAGAAAACAATTGTGATGATTGGATACCTGGGATCAAGGTTAGAGTGGTTGGAGAGAAAGAGAACCTGAGTTGTGTGTTGACCGGTGTGAAGAGGAGCCTCGTATGCCGAGCACCGCCCGGAAGGCGCCAATATGAGCACCGCAACAGGACCGCCCACTGACGTTACGCCGCATAGCATTACAAGGGGAGGGGTAGGACGTGCCGGGCGTCAGGTCCGGCCAGCCCGCACCAACAATCCCTTAGTATGCTTGCGAGCGTGGCTCCCACGTGTCAAGGCGTGACGGCGCTCGAACGGGCGCCGCACGTCCAACATGGGATGCGTGACGCTGATGCGTTGTGGCGGTGCCCACACCCCCCCAGGGCACACAAGGGGCAGGGAGTGGGAGGAGGCCCGCCAGACACATCACAGCTCCCGGGTAGGAAAAATAAAACCCAGACGGCAAGCTAGCCCGGCCAGATCTCACACCACCACCATAAATGAACCGAGACATAATAGCAGATACACTATGAGTAAGAAGGAGATACTACAATTCAATAAATTAATAACAATGTTACTATGGATAAAACAGTAATTAGGTAAATCTCCAAGGGCAATTCTGGAGTCAAACTTAGTTGCAAGATGGAAGACAAAGGCTCGAGCGCCGTCACGCCTTGACATGTGGGAGCCACGCTGGCAAGCATACTGAGGGATTGTTGGTGCGGGCTGGTGCACTCTAACCTTGATCCCAGGTATCCAATCATCATCACAATTGTTTTCTACGCTATTCTTTTACCTTTTCCTTCATTGGTGGCACTCTTTCCTTCTTTTCTCTTCTTCACTCATTCTTCCCATCACCTTTGTGGCGTTAGCTTTCACCTTCACCTTTTTTCCCCTCTTCCCCCTTCCACCATTCTTCTTCTCTTCATTCCCTCACACTTCTCACTTTCCTCTTGTGAACACCCTGGTTCACCTTACCTCTCACCTCACACCTAGGTTGCCTGGTTCCGTGCCCGCCCTGGTTGGCGCCTGTGGGGCGCCGCTGCTGGTCTGCCCGCTGCAGCTCCCAGTGGGGAGTACGCCTGGATGGCTCGTGTCGCCCGACATCACGCCGCCTTCTTTTTGAACTCGAGTAAGTTAGAATGCATTGGATATGGGGGCCGTTTTAGTTTCACCCCCGCTCACCTCTGCACCTATTCTATTATTTATTACCTAAGTTAATGCCAATATCTCTACTTTTAGAAACATCAAGTACTGGCTCCTGATGAGTGGCCTTTCAGCCACGAAACGCGTAGAGCTGCCATACGCCTTGCTACTAAATATCCATATAGCTTTGTTAGCTAACCATACACCCTACCCAAGGATCCAAGAGGCCCGAGTCTCTGCAGGCATTATTATATTTTATAATTTTATCCTTATATTTTTGGTGCACTTTGGGAAGTTGTTGCTTGCTGTTTCTTGTGATATTCAAGTCATGATTGAGATGTATTGTATTACCCATGCATTACCACCATGTATATGCATATTTATCAATGTACCTTGCTTTTTATCTTATGGCAACCAATAAACTCCATTTATATTCACCAAATGATGTTTTTGCTACCACATGCTTCACTCAAAGTCCCGCCCCGTTGCTCTCCCCCCTTTGAATATAACAGGGATGGAAATATGTGACCCTACCGGACCACAATTTCATTTAAAGTCCCGTGGGATGGAAGAACTGGCCTTACCAGGTCATGCCTTCATTTAAAGTCCCGTAAACCAGTTTCGCTATTAATACTGTGTAAATGTGACTGGCAGTGAAGGAGTTAACCACTAGGTGGCGCTGTAGGGGTTAAGTGTGTCCTAGGGAGTGATTCTAACTGTGGGGGGGAGGGGCTGTGTGTGACACAACATTGATCACTGCTCCCAATTACAGGGAGCGGTGATCAGTGTCATTAGGCAGAACGGTGAAATGCTTGTTTACATTAGCATTTCCCCATACTTCCTCACCATGAGACAATCGCAGGACCCGTGATCACGCTCACGGAGCTCCCGGCGGGCGTGCGCGCCGCCTTTTAAAGGGCAACGCACAGGTACGTTAATCTGCCTGTACGTGCCCTTCGGCCACAGTATATCTGCGTGAGGCAGTCCGGAAGCGGATAAAGCCCCTTTCATACAGGCAGACTGTCCAGATCCGCCTGTCAGTTTTTTCAAGCGGGTCTGAACGGTCGCTCCATACATGTCCACTGACATCCGATCCGCCCCGATCCGCAAAATCCTGACAGATGAATGTCCTATTTTTCATCCATCTGGTGGATCGGATCAGATGAAAACAGACAGGCGGTCCGTAATCATCCGATTCCCCCCCATATGGGAGAGCGGACTCTCTGACAGGTCTGTCCCTGCACAGAGTGCAGAGACGGACTTGTCATCCGCCGGCTCAGCAGGGATCCACGGAGCGATCCCCGCTGAGCAAGCAGAATAGTAAAAACGGACAGCCCTGTGTGAAAGGGGCCTAAAAAGGTGAACTTATCCTTTAAAGGGTAACTCCACCCTTTCTGCTTGTGTGATTGGCTCACCAATTTTCCCAGAAGCCTGCACTAAGATACAACTCATATTTCAGGCATCCCCTGCAACAAAAATGTCATTTTTGGCGAGATATTTCCAACAGGAACACTTCTAAAGGGATGCAGGCCCAGCAGCTTTCCTCATTAGTGCTCTGCAGCTGTACAGCTGACTGATAATTATGAAACTACTCCCATAAGACCCACTCAGCACAAAAGAACAGAGGAACAAACAAAAGATAGGAATCTGCAACAAAGGTTGTTATAATCCTTACAATGTACATAGATCACCCAGAAGATTTTTTTTCTCAACAAAAGTGGAGTTACTCTTGAAATGTAATTTACATGTACCTTCACACATAGACCACTAGATGTCCTTAGAGATCCATGTCTCAACTAGGTTATAACAATTCATTCTAATACAAATGGGGGCTACTGTATGTTGTGTCTCTTTATAGGTTATAAAATGATGCAATAGATATATGATATATGTTTTATTTATTCATGTATATTTTAGGGATTTAAACTGTTAATTTAAAAACCCCTTCCCGCCGACCGTACGCAGATATGCGTACTCGGCTTTCCGGGGTTATACCGGGATGATGCCCGCAGCTGCAGGCATCATCCCGGTACCGTTGTTTCCAGCGGGCGATCGGCTACCCGAGTATAACAACCGATGCGGCTAAAAGCCGCTCGGTTGTTATACTGGAGGAGCGGGAGGGGACATCCCCCCCCTCCCGCCGCCTCCCGCCGCCGTTACCGGGCCTCCCGTGCGATCGGGAGGCCCGGTGTCCGATCGGGTATCTTCGGCAGCTGGGGGCGGGCTGGAACGAAGCTGTGGGCGGCTTCGTTCCAGCCTTCTCGTTGTAAACGCGGAAGCGACGTCATGACGTCACTTCCCGTTTACTCGGCTGCCAATGGCGCCAAATTTAAAAAAGTACACAGTATTCAGAATCGCCGTTTTCGGCGATCTGAATACTTTGAAGTGTAAAGGAGGGATGGGGGGTCTTTTAGACCCCCCATCCCTCCATAAAGAGTACCTGTCACCACCTATTACTGTCACAAGGGATGTCTACATTCCTTGTGACAGCAATAAAAGTAAAAAAAAAAAATTTTTTTTTAAACACAATTTATAAAGTAAAAAAAAAAATAAAATAAATAAAAAAAAAAAAAAAATTTTTTAAAGTGCCCCTGTCCCCGCGAGCTCGCGCAGCGAAGAAAACGCATAAGGAAGTCGCGCACGCATATGTAAACGGTGTTCAAATCACACATGTGAGGTATCGCCGCGATCGTCAGAGCAAGACCAATAATTCTAGCCCTAGACCTCCTCTGTAACTCAAACCTGGTAACCGTAAAAAATTTTTAAAGCGTCGCCTATGGAAATTCATAGGTACCGTAGTTTGTCACCATTCCACGAGTGCGTGCAATTATAAAGGGTGACATGTTTGGTATCTATTTACTCGGCGTAACATCATCTTTCACATTATACAAAAAAATTGGGGTAACTTTACTGTTTGGATTTTTTAAAATTCATGAAAGTGTCCCTTTTCCAAAAATTTGCGTTTAAAACACCGCTGCACAAATACCGTGTGATAAAAAATATTGCAACAATCGCCATTTTATTCTCTAGATTCTCTGCTAAAAAAATATATATAATGTTTGGGTACTCTAATTAATTTTCTAGCAAAAAATACGGATTTTAACTTGTAAACACCAAATTTCAAAAATAGGCTTAGTCATGAAAGGGTTAAATAAATTGATGTTCACACATATGCAAACACAGACATCACATGTGATTCGCACCCGCATTGCAGTGCCGATCACATTCAATGTCTGTGCAATGCGAGTTCAGCCATACAGTTGTATGGCTGAACTCGCATTGGATTCGCACAAAAAAAAGGTGCAGGAACCTTTTTTTTCCCGCATTGAAATCGGATCACATGGGTGTTCGCACAGCGAACTGTGAACCGATCTGGGGGTGTCATTAACTTTGTATTGACACCCGCAGCGGTTTGCAGAGGGCAGTGTGAACTGCCTGCGGGGGAGATCGATCCGGGAACCGGCACTGGAATCGCGCTGGTTCCCGCATCGCATATGTGTGAACCCAGGCTAAAAGTAGATGTTATATTAATAGTGTGTGTGACTGAAGTTAACATTTTACAATCATATTTTGGCTTCACTAATCTGAGAAATGATGCAACAGAGGTAAAATACCTTGAAAAATTGTATGTGAGTATGAGACTATGGGGTTGATTTACTAAAGGCAAATCCACTTTGCACTACATGTGCACTTGGAAGTGCAGTCGCTTTAGGTCTGAGGGGAAGATCTGAAATGAGGGGAGGCTCTGCTGATTTTATCATCCAAGCATGTGCAAGCAAAAATGCTAATATATACAGTATCCCACAAAAGTGAGTACACCCCTCACATTTTTGTAAATTTTTTTTTGTATCTTTTCATGTGACAACACTGAAGAAATGACACCTTGCGACAATGTAAAGTAGTGAGTGTACAGCTTGTATAGCAGTGTAAATTTGCTGTCCCCTCAAAAGAACTCAACACACAGCCATTAATGTCTAAACCGCTAGCAACAAAAGTGAGTACGCCCCTAAGTGAAAATGTCCAAATTGGGTTCAAAGTGTCAATATTTTGTGTGGCTACCATCATTTTCCAGCACTGCCTTAACCCTCTTGGCCATGAAGTTCACCAGAGCTTCACAGGTTGCCACTGGAGTCCTCTTCCACTCCTCCATGACGACATCACAGAGCTGGTGGATGTTAGAGACCTTGCGCTCCTCTATCTTCTGTTTGAGGATGCCCCACAGATGCTCAATAGGGTTTAGGTCTGGAGACATGCTTAGCCAATCCATCACCTTTACCCTCAGCTTCTTTAGCAAGGCAGTGGTCGTCTTGGAGGTGTGTCTGGGGTCGTTATGTTGGAATACTGCCCTGCAGCCCAGTCTCCGAAGGGAGGAGATCATGCTCTGCTTCAGTATGTCACAGTACATGTTGGCATTCATGGTTCCCTCAATGAACTGTAGTTCCCCAGTGTCGGCAGCCCCAGACCATGACACTCCCACCACCAGGTTTGACTGTAGGCAAAACACACTTGTCTTTGTACTCGTCATCTGAACCAAATACATTTATCTTGGTCTCATCAGACCACAGGACATGGTTCCAGTCATCCATGTCCTTATTCTGCTTGTCTTCAGTAAACTGTTTGCGGGCTTTCTTGTGCATCATTTTTAGAAGAGACTTCCTTCTGGGATGACAGCCATACAGACCAATTTGATGCAGCGTGCGGCGTATGGTCTGAGCACTGACAGGCTGACCCCCCCACCCCTTCAAACTCTAGAGCAATGCTGGCAGCACTCATACGTCTATTTCCCAAAGACAACCTCTGGATATGATGCTCAGCGCTGTTGTAATATGTTCACTGATTTATGTGGGACATTATATTATTATATATATGTACACATACAGTACAATATTGACCTAGCAGAAACCCACTCCCAGGGTACTAGTATATCAAAGGGGACTTGTTGATGTTAATATGAAAGAATACAGATTAGGAATGTAGGTGTTCAGGTGGTATATGTTAATCTAATTACACATATCAAAGGGGACTTGTTGATGTTGATATGCGGGAGTGCAGATTGGGGCGGTTTATGACTGCAGCTGTTCACGGCTGGGGGTTGTTGTCTGTCTGAAAGACTAAAGCATATCAAAGGCCTGAATGGAGACGGCCAATCAATTTTCTCAGCCATTCAGTGTCTAGTGAATATAACATGGCGTTCAGTCTATAGTTTGAGTCTTGTCTGTGTATGACTATGAAGGCACAGACCTAGGAAAAATGGGACTCTAAATTATATTTCCTCTGTCGGATTTTTGTCATCTGTGGACTTTGGACCTTGTTCTGTGTTGGAAGTCAATAAAGTGCATCTCTCTGGAAGAATTGGGTTGCTGCGGAAGAGTACTTGCATCATTATTATAATAACCACTAAATTAATTATCTACACCCACTATATACATCATATCACTACATTGGTGCCGTTCAAGTGACCAGAAGAGCATTTTCAGACTTAGTAACAGAAGTCGGTGGTGACAACAATCCTGTGGAGGGGACAGAAGTCTGATGAAGAACCAAGAGCTGTGCTGTGACTCTAATGTCTGGTTGTGACATAAGAGAGTCTGATCTGCAAAATTAAACACGTTGGGAACCCCAGAATTATTCTCTGGAGACTGGAAACAACAACAAAAAAAGGACTGTGTCGTGTACCAGAAGACCTGAACTGGAAGCTGAAGGAGTAACTAATGTAGTAAGTAAAATATTTCCTTTTTTTTTTAATTATTAGTAATATAGTCAAAATGCTTACTCGGTGTGAAGCTAGAGTCAGTTCTGAAAAAGTTAACAGATGGGTATTAAAATGTATTAAGCGCCATGGCGGTCAATATGAAATTCCAGAAAAATGTAAGCAGACGTGGACGATGATGAAGGAATTTTTAGAGAAAAATGTTTTTGATAGCAAAATTTCAGAAAGTAAAAGAAAAGGTTGTATTATACAGGGCTTATTATCTTGCTGTTTAACAATGGAAAGTTCTTTGAATGGTAAGTGCGACAGACCTAGCCGGGAAAGAGACTTTTGGAGGGGACTGTATGCTAGCCTCTTGCCGATCGATCGGGGGCCCTTGCATTTGGGGGAACGGTGCTGTTTGTGAGCTGTATGTCTGGGGACCCTGGATTTGCCATATTGGAATAGTGGCTGATTCATAATGCTGGGACAGATACTGTTAGGAGATGCTGATGTAAATTCCAACACCTGTCTGTCTATTGTCTGCTAAAATGTGTATTGTAAATAAGTCTACTATGGGATCTAAGAGTCATTAGATCCCCATTGTTATTTGTGTTCATTAACTCTGCTATTAGGCCAGTCTGGCCTAACGGTCATGTCTGAGTCATCTAGGCTGTCTAAAGGGATTAGTTAATTAGCTCATGTTAATTAGGTTACAGCTGTATTGTTAGAGTAATATGAGTCGGAGGTATGCACCTCCACTTTGAGTGTATAAAAGCCTGTATTTTGTCAATAAAGATAGATTCCTGTTTGAACTTACATACAGCCTGCCTGGTGTTTGTTCTGAGCTATCACAACTGGACTAGAACGGCACAGAGCTGTGGTTCTAATCCTGGACCATTAGATGACCGAACCATCAGACGTTGCAATCTGATTCAATAGCTGCAGAGGAGTGTCGGGAGAGTGGAACCGAGCGAGCAAGGGGCTCGTTACAGTAAGGTTGAGGAAATTGCGCATTTACGGAATGCAGTTGATAATAGCAACAATGTTTGTGAGAGGTTACAAAACCAATCAGACACCGAGACAGTAAATTTAAAATTGCATACAGTTACTATTGGGGGAGCTTTGCTTGAGAAATCTAAACGTTCTGATGAATTATTAGAGGAAAATGAGAAATTAAAATTAAGAATTATGGAATTAGAGAAGAGATCTCAGGAATGCAGATATGCATCAAATCTTGGATTCAGCAATCTGCAGCAAAATGCAAACACATACTTTCTATCAGATGAAACAGAACCTTATATTAAATCTGATAATTCATTACCAGCTGCCCCCACTGTGACTATCATAGTTTATAAAGAAATTAGGGGATAGAGGCGGGACTTTGCATGAGGCATGTTGGTGAGTGTGTTATACTGAATGGTATGTGTTGTGGTGTAGATATTAAAGATAAGTGCTATACAACGTAATGTCCACAGATAGTATTGTAGGATAGTCATGGTGTAAAAGTTTAATGGCATAGGTACTTAAGCCAGATAAAATCATAAAAGTACACATCTTAGTTGAGCATGTTTACAACAGTATATTAGCAGGCAAAGTTCCAATACTAGTAGTACAGTTGCAATAAAAAATACAAAATACATTGTACAGTGAATAGGTGCATCAATAGTTATTAACTCAACGCGTTTCTTGGCTTGTAACCAATCATCAGGAGTCCGATGCAATTTGGCTGTATTGAGACAATGAGGTATCTATTAATATATGAACAGATATTTATAGGAGAGATACACTGAAAATGTGTATTACTAAATACTCACAAATAATGCATAAATGATGATCTATATGCAAAATACAGTATTGGTCTGGGTCCATAAAGTCTCCCCCGGGGTTGAGGCAGAGAGCACACCCCAAGAGACCGTCAGCCATGGTAGCCCGAATGGCACAGGCACCCGCGAAGGCCGCCAGGCAGGGACAACTGGCAAGGCTGGAGAGTGTGGAAGAAACTGTGAAAAAATAGGAGAAAGTGTGTGAATTACTATCTAAATGTGATAAGTATAAGATGAGCGAGAACAGCATAGCTAAGCTATGAGTATGTGGAGAGGAGCTGAAAGATGTAAGAAGAGTGGGAGTATGTTGGTGGGATAGAGTGTACATGCAACCGAGAAGCCATTACTGATGTGGATGAGCCAAAATGACAGTGTGTATGGGGGGATCCGGTGTGGAGGGTGTCGAGCCAAACCGGATGTCCCAAATGCATGACGAGATCCCAAGGCGCCCGGCCAGAGACCGCCATTTGTAGCTGCGGGTCAGGGGCGCGCTCACGCCAACGTCATGCGCGGGCGTGATGACGCGGTGAGAGGAGATGCGGGTCAGGGGCACGCTCACGCCAACGTCATGCGCGGGCATGATGACGCGGTGAGGGGAGAGGAGGGACAGCAAATCTGGAAATGCGGCCGCCCACCATCCCAAACAGCGCCTGAGCCCGGAGATGGAAAACCACCAAGAGTCCCGCATGCGGCGGCAATGACGCCGCAGACGGGATGTGGGGAGCATGACGACGATGCCAGGGCCCGCCCACGTCATAGACAGGAGAGTGACGGGTCCTGGACTGGGCTCATCGCAACCCCGGGGAGTAGACCAGACAGATCCCAGCACCAAATGTGTATAAGAAATAAATGGATGACAATGTATGGACTGGGAAAGTGGGAAAGAAAACAAACAAAACCAACTCAGTAATGAGTACAAAAGCAAAAGCAAGAACAATCATTTCTTTGCCTTGAATAAAATCAATATAGCAAAGAAAAACAACAAAATACACACACGCTCTTTGCACTGAATACGATCACTGTGCAAAGAAGTGTAGGATATAAGGAAAACTTTAGCCCTGAATTAAATCAGTAATTGTCTGACTAAAGAAAAGCAATAAAAAATAAAATATGAAAAAACTAAGAAAAAACTAAGAAAAAACTTTAGCCCTGAATTGAATCAGTTATTTGTCTGACTAAAGGAAGACAACAAAATAACAAAAACTTTAGCCCTGAATTAAATCAGTATTTGTCTGACTAAAGGAGAACAAAACAAACAAAATAGAAAAAGCAGTTTTAGCCCTGAATTAAATCAGTGTTGGTTTGGCTAAGGGGAAAAATAACGAAAACCAAGACAGGAGAAAAATTATTACATGGAATAAATATATATGTATTGATTATGAAAATTCCTATATAGCGTAAGGGACAAAACAAACACAGAATTGTGTTGTACTGTGTTGAAACAGTGTATGGTAGAGGTAATTTAAAAAGGGGAAAATGTGAAAAAATAGATAGGAGGAAACATGGTTCTAATTGTATATGTTAGATAAGATCAATAAGCAAAAGCAATTGTAAAGAATAGAAATGTATATGCACAAGACTATATATGCGACTCTTGCCTTGAAATAGCTCAATGAACAAGAGGGGGACCGTAGGTCTCTAACAAATGAATCATAATGCAGCAAAAAAAAAGGAGAAAAATAACAAGAGGTCAGCATAAAAAATTAGAAGTCAGTAGAATAAAAAGTAGAGCAAGGTAGCAGGAAATAAATAGGGGTAAATTATAATAAATATGTATAAGCATAGATAGGTGGATTGATCAGGTCACAAAAAACGGGTGTCTACCACCCTGGTTATCGTGTATCTAAAAGGGTTGTGACCTATCCACACTTTGCTGCATTATGATTCATTTGTTAGAGACCTACGGTCCCCCTCTTGTTCATTGAGCTATTTCAAGGCAAGAGTCGCATATATAGTCTTGTGCATATATATTTCTATTCTTTACAATTGCTTTTGCTTATTGATCTTATCTAACATATACAATTAGAACCATGTTTCCTCCTATCTATTTTTTCACATTTTCCCCTTTTTAAATTCCTCTACCATACACTGTTTCAACACAGTACAACACAATTCTGTGTTTGTTTTGTCCCTTACGCTATATAGGAATTTTCATAATCAATACATATATATTTATTCCATGTAATAATTTTTCTCCTGTCTTGGTTTTCGTTATTTTTCCCCTTAGCCAAACCAACACTGATTTAATTCAGGGCTAAAACTGCTTTTTCTATTTTGTTTGTTTTGTTCTCCTTTAGGCTAGGTTCACACTGCTGCGAATTTTATTGCGAATTTGAGCCGCTGCGATCGCTCAAATTCGCAAGTCATTTTAATAACATTGTTTTCCATGAGTGCTGTTCACATCAATGCGTTGCGAATTTAACCTGCGTAAAAAAAGGGTCCTGTCCGAGTTTGATCCGTGTGCAATGCGAATTCAGCTCCATAGATTGCAAAATTTGCAGTAGAATCGCAAGAACACACAAAGAATTCGCAATGCAAATTTGCAACGCAATCGGATCAAAATCGCGCTAAATTCGCACTGCAGCAGTGTGAACCTAGCCTTAGTCAGACAAATACTGATTTAATTCAGGGCTAAAGTTTTTGTTATTTTGTGGTCTTCCTTTAGTCAGACAAATAACTGATTCAATTCAGGGCTAAAGTTTTTTCTTAGTTTTTTCTTAGTTTTTTCATATTTTATTTTTTATTGCTTTTCTTTAGTCAGACAATTACTGATTTAATTCAGGGCTAAAGTTTTCCTTATATCCTACACTTCTTTGCACAGTGATCCTATTCAGTGCAAAGAGCGTGTGTGTATTTTGTTGTTTTTCTTTGCTATATTGATTTTATTCAAGGCAAAGAAATGCTTGTTCTTGCTTTTGCTTTTGTACTCATTACTGAGTTGCTTTTGTTTGTTTTCTTTCCCACTTTCCCAGTCCATACATTGTCATCCATTTATTTCTTATACACATTTGGTGCTGGGATCCGTCTGGTCTACTCCCCGGGGTTGCGATGCGCCCAGTCCAGGACCCGTCACTCTCCTGTCTATGACGTGGGCGGGCCCTGGCTTTGGCGCATTGGCGTCATGTTCCCCACATCCTGTCTGTGGCGTCTTCGCCGCCGCATGCGGGACTCTTGGTGGTTTTCCATCTCCGGGCTCAGGCGCTGTTTGGGATGGTGGGCGGCTGCATTTCCAGATTGGCTGTCCCTCCTCTCCCCTCACCGCGTCATCATGCCCGCGCATGACGTTGGCGTGAGCGCGCCCCTGACCCGCAGCTACAAATGGCGGTCTCTGGCCGGGCGCCTTGGGATCTTGTCATGCATTTGGGACATCCGGTTTGGCTCGACACCCTCCACACAGGTATCCCCATACACACTGTCATTTTGGCTCATCCACATCAGTAATGGCTTCTCGGTTGCATGTACACTCTATCCCACCAACATACTCCCACTCTTCTTACATCTTTCAGCTCCTCTCCACACATTCATAGCTTAGCTATGCTGTTCTCACTCATCTTATACTTATCACATTTAGATAGTAGTTCACACACTTTCTCCTATTTTTTCACAGTTTCTTCCACACTCTCCAGCCTTGCCAGTTGTCCCTGCCTGGCGGCCTTCGCGGGTGCCTGTGCCATTCAGGCTACCATGGCTGACGGTCTCTTGGGGTGTGCTCTCTGCCTCAACTCTGGGGGAGACTTTATGGACCCAGACCAATACTGTATTTTACATATAGATCATCATTTATGCATTATTTGTGAGTATTTAGTAATACACATTTTCAGTGTATCTCTCCTATAAATATCTGTTCATATATTAATAGATACCTCATTGTCTCAATACAGCCAAATTGCATCGGACTCCTGATGATTGGTTTCAAGCCAAGAAACGCGTTGAGTTAATAACTATTGATGCACCTATACACTGTACAATGTATTTTGTATTTTTTATTGCAACTGTACTACTAGTATTGGAACTTTGCCTGCTAATATACTGTTGTAAACATGCTCAACTAAGATATGTACTTTTATGATTTTATCTGGCTTAAGTACCTATGCCATTAAACTTTTACACCATGACTATCCTACAATACTATCTGTGGACTATCTGTGGACATTACGTTGTATAGCAGTTATCTTTAATATCTACACCACAACACATACCATTCAGAATAACACTCACCAACATGCCTCATGCAAAGTCCCGCTTCTATCCCCTAATTTCTTTGTATTCATTGGGATGGAGGCATGTTGGTGCTCTCAGTAAAAATAGTGTGGATAGGTCACAACCCTTTTAGATACCATAGTTTATAACAATAATAATAATACAGGTGAAGTTCAACTTGAAATGAAGCCTTTGAAACCAAAAGAATTAGACGCAATTCTTAAAGAAATAGGAATGGTTCCATACCATGATTTAAACAGATTTTTAAAATGGTTTTGTGATGTGCAGCAGGTAAGAGATATGTAAAATCTCAACCCATCTGACTTAGAAAGAGTTTTGCAACATTCTTTAGGAAGTGGTCTTTGGATGAGAATTAAACAGATCAGTATTCAGCCTCTGAGGACAAGGGACATATTACTGGAATTATTATGTGTTTTGTATGGTGTACATTCTGATGTTACTATTTATGGGAGGATCCAACAGATGCAAAATGAATCTCCATATGAATTGTCACACAGGATAGCAATGATTATGGAATTATTGGTCGGTAATAATCTTGCATTTGAGCGTGGTGGCTTGATACATATGAGTATGTTTCTAGATGCATTGCATGAAGATATCAAACAAAATATTTTATTAGTTACCCAAAATCCTCATGATTTAAAAGACATATTGTTGAGAGCAGACCATTTATGGAGAAAGTCAAATGATCAGGCTGTCAAATTTGATTTAGCCACATTGTTTAGGACAAATACTAAACATAAAGATCAGAAGATAATATCCTATGATAACACCCAGAGAGGAGACACTGGGTCAAATATAGGTGATATTAATATGAAAAACAGAGCTGACCAAAATAATAATAAGAAAAGGTCCAAGACTTGGATACCGTTTTCTCAGTTAAAACAGAAATATGACCACCTGAAGATTGAGTATGACAAGATGAGAGGGGAACGTGATAAATTATTAGAGCAGTTGAAGGGGGTACAAGATGTACATTCTCCAGATCTATTTTTGAATGCAAATTACACTTCTCTAGCAGTGGGGGTGAATTAGCTTCAAACTGTAAACGTGTAAATAGTGCTTTGTTTTAACTTCAAACAACGTTTAAGGACCTCGCTAATGAGTTTTTGTTGGAGAGTTTTGTCTTTCAGGTACGTCCGGAGATGCTGGTTTGCATGTGAATAGCAGAAGCACTAGAAGTATCTGAAATTGCTGGCTAGTGGGGGAGAAACACTGAATAGACAATATATCTCTATTCAAGGAATTATAAAGAATTGATGGACTCTCTCAATATTCAAGCAATGGACCTTTTTTCTTGAACATTCAAATTTTTTTTTTTTTTTTCACTTTTTTTATTTTCTTTTGCTCTTAATTTTTTATTTTCATTATGTTTTATTTCTTGAACTTTATCTTAAAACCAAAGAGAAGCATTTAAACCTAAATTAAATTTTCATAACATCTGTACATATTACATAATGCGTATTGATCAATATATTTGACATCTAAGGTGAGATGCTGCACAATGGCTTGGCATAGCATAAATTATAGTATGTTGGGTGGTTTTCCTAAATTTATAAGAGGGGTGAGTGAAATTCATCACTCCAGTCATGATTTGAAACTTTGTTGAATCACTTGTTTATAATATGCTAAAGGCTATGACATATATGGATGAAAAAGACCTTTCTACCTTTCATGGTGAGGATACTGCCAAGAACTTCCACTGCTGCTTTGTCTGGATAGAAGATCTGATAAACACTGATGTCAAGCTGATTCTATCTGAACCATCGTGTGGGGGTATATGTATATGTTGGTATACAATTCAGGTGTAATTGTGGACTGAATGATCCAAGTAACTGCTCTATTGAAGGCAATGAGGGGTCGGCCTACAGCAAATTACAAAAGCAAATTGTGGCTGTCAATCAACAAATTCTGGTACTTGACAGGTACACAACCCGGTCATCATTGTTCAAATAGGAAATGGAAAGAAGCAGATATGAATTATAAAATGCTTGCAAGATGGACTCATGAATGTCAAGTGCAAGGAAATAGTTTGCAGCACAGTTTTTACTGCTGCATTCTCTGATAAGCCTGGAGATGGGAGAATCCTGGACTTATGTGGATTGGAGCTCCCAGAGCATACCAAGTTTTCTAAGTGAGATGGTGAGAGATGTGAGGAAGTCAGACCGAAGAATGGACTGTGACATCAGCTTGTCTTCGTGCAATATTCAAGATCTTGATGTGATATAATAAGGCCTAACAGCTATATGGGCCACTGATGTTTACCAAATCCTTTTCCAGTCATGGTCTAAAAGTTATATTATCTAATAACTGTTTCATGGGGGTATTCTAGAGGCTGGTGAAGAAAGATGTAACCAGTTTCAACTTTATATTTTATATGAGCCATTGTAAAGCATCCAGTACCTCAAATCGTAATGATAGGTTTGTTGCTTGATTTATGGGTCAGTTCTTGTAGTTAGAACCGACCCAAGTGGGGATATATGTTGTAATATGTTCACCGATTTATGTGGGACATATATATATATATATATATATATATATATATATATATATATATATATATATGTACACATACAGTACAATATTGACCTAGCAGAAACTCCCTCCCAGGGTACTAGCATATCAAAGGGGACCTGTTGATTTTAATATTAAAGAATACAGATTAGGAATGTAGGTGTTCAGGTGGTATATGTTAATCTAATTACACATATCAAAGGGGACTTGTTGATGTTGATATGCAGGAGTGCAGATTGGGGCGGTTTATGACTGCAGCTGTTCACGGCTGGGGGTTGTTGTCTGTCTGAAAGACTAAAGCATATCAAAGGCCTGAATGGAGACGGCCAATCAAATTTCTCAGCCATTCAGTGTCTAGTGAATATAACATGGCGTTCAGTCTATAGTTTGAGTCTTGTCTGTGTATGACTATGAAGGCGCAGACCTAGGAAAAATGGGACTCTAAATTATATATTCCTCTGTCGGATTTTTGTCATCTGTGGACTTTGGACCTTGTTCTGTGTTGGAAGTCAATAAAGTGCATCTCTCTGGAAGAATTGGGTTGCTGCGGAAGAGTATTTGCATCATCATCATAATAACCACTAAATTAATTATCTACACCTACTATACATATCATATCACTACAAGCGCGTGCACTCAACTTCTTTGGTCGACCATGGCGAGGCCTGCTTTGAGTGGAACCTGACCTGTTAAACCGTTGTATAGTCTTGGCCACCCTTCTGCAGCTCAGTTTCAGGGTCTTGGCAATCTTCTTATAGTCTAGGCCATCTTTATATACAGCAACAATTCTTTTTCAGATCTCTAGCGAGTTCTTTGCCATGAGGTGCCATGTTGAACTTCCAGTGACCAGTATGCGAGAGTGAGAGTGATAACACCAAATTTAACACACCTGCTCCCCATTCACACCTGAGACCTTGTAACACTAACGAGTCACATGACACCAGGGACATTTTTACTTAGGGGTGTACTCACTTTTGTTGCCAGCGGTTTAGACATTAATGGCTTCATGTTGAGTTATTTTGAGGGGACAGCAAATTTACACTGTTATACAAGCTGTACACTTACTACTATACATTGTAGCAAAGTGTCATTTCTTCAGTGTTGTCACATGAAAAGATATAATCAAATATTTACAAAAATGTGAGGAGTGTACTCACTTTTGTGAGATACTGTGTATGTGTATATATATATATATATAAAAATATATACACATATATACACACACACAGTACATATACACACACACAGGTAGGTCCATATACATTTGAACACAGGCAACGTTTTAGATTTTCTCAGGTATTTACCAAAACATATTCAAGCTATAGTTATATAATGGATATGGGCTGCACACTCCCTGGTTTAATTTGAGGGTGTGTACATCCAAATCGAAGGAAGGGTTCAGAAATTACAGCTCTAAAGGCTTGTACACACGGTACGATTGTTGGCCAACTGAGCGTCTGATTTCTGTCAAAAGGTCGTGTGCCAGGATCTTTTCTTGCATACTAACGGTACACAATTGTTGTGCTAGAAACACAAACGTAGTGACGTACTGCGAGGAATTTCAGCTCTTGAGCGCCACCCTTTGGGCCCCTTCTGCTAATTTTGTGTTTGGTGAGCATTGATTCCAAGCAGACATGTTTGTACGTTCGACCTTTGTGAAGGATTTGTGTACTGACCATACGAAAATCTGAAGTCAAACCGCTGTCCGCCGAACATTTGCTAGCCTGTCATCCAACATTTGTTGGCCAAAGATTGTCAAAAAGGAGCGTACTAACGGTAAGATTTTAGGACAACAGTCTGTCAACAAAAATGTTGCCTCTGGGTGTGCCTATGGGGTTCTTCTCAACCTTACAGACCATGATATCCCACTTCGTTTGGAAAGGCAGGCGTCTCATAATACCCAGAGCGACTCTTTTCCGCTCCAAGTGTACAGGAGGCCTGGCTCTTCCAAACTTTAAAGCATATTATCATGCTATTGCGTTGTCACGGATCTCTGATTGGAAATATGCCAACAATACCAAATTGTGGGTACATTTGGAATATGAGTTGAGTGGCTCTAATCTATCGACTATTCCATGGATTCCCCACTCAAGAGCATTCTTGCCTAATATGTCACCACTAACTGCCTCCACCCTAGATGTTTGGTACTCTTTACACAAAAAATTCTCTTGGGACTATAACTCCCCCTTAATGCCAATACTGAATCACAACTATTTTCTTCCTGGTTACATGGACACCGACTTTAAATCATGGTTGCCTGAAGGTCCTCTTCTACTGCACCATCTCACTCAAGCGGGTACCCTCAAACCCCTAACGGTTATCCTCGGATCCAAACAGATCACTTTCATGGACAGATGGAGATACAAACAGTTACAACAATTCTTCCGTTCTCTACCTCGCCCAATCCGAAATACACGGGACTTAACACCGATTGAATTCATGTTCTTTAATAAAGATTCTCCTCCCCACTGTATTTCACAGTTTTATAAGGCTCTCATCCAGCTTCATAACCCCTCGTATCCAGAATTTCACTACAAATGGGAGTCCAATATTAAATTCTCACCTTTCTGATGATCAGAGATAAAATATTACAGCTTGCTCATGTATCTTCAATCACTTCTAAGACAGCTGAAATGAACTAAAAACTAATGACAAGATGGCACTATACCCCAGCTAAATTACACAATATGTTCCCCTCCAGTTCCCCGCTGTGTTGGAGGAACTGTAGGAACACAGCTTCTCACGCTCACATCTGGTGGTTGTGTCCAGTAATTCAACCTTTCTGGACAAACATTATCAATCTCGTTAATCGAATAATGGGCTCTTCTCTACCCATGGATTCATGGACAATACTCCTGCACAACACTATGGAATCATTATGTTCTTATAAGCGTTTCCTCACGTCTCACCCGCTGAGCCCCGCCAACGCCCTCATTCCTTCCATCTGGGGCCAACCCTCTGCTCCTTCACTGAAAAATTTGATACAGGCAGTGGAAAACACCTGCCTCATGGAAGAACTTACCCTTATAGCCAGGCAAACATCACACTGAACATGGGCCCAGTGGGTTGAATTTAAAAGTTCTTCTTGGTACAAGGACATTATGTTTGTGTCCCCTGAAGGCTCACAGCCAACCCTTTCCTCTTAACCATTTGGTTTCTTGATATGTAGACTTAGCCTATTGGTAAGCAATTTTATACTTGTGATATCTTGTAAAAGTCCCTCAACTATCAGCCTCCTATCCCCCCCCTTCTTCAGATCTCACCTTTCTCCCCCTTGTCCCCTCTTTCTTACTTCTCTTATCCTCTCTCTTCTTCTATTTCCCTCTAATCCCCCCCATAACCCCCAATTATTCTCTCCATTGAACATTCAAAGTTACACTTGCCACCCTTGCATCCTCCTAGACCCAGGTTGATACTTAGAGTCGTCCGTCTTCTTATATCAGTTTACCGTCCCTGAGTGTCTTCGGACATTGTTTACCTTATATGTTCATGCGTATGTAATTCTTCATTGCTACGATAATTTTGTTTACTCTGTATGCCTTTTTTTTTTTCTTTGATCAATAAACAAAAAAACAAAAAAAAAAGCAAACTGTCAACAAGACAATCCCTTGCCAACAATAGAACTGTGTGTACGAGGCTTTAAGAATACAGGGGGTCCCCTAGTTACAAACACCCGACTTACAAACGACTCCTACTTACAAACGGAGGGAGACAACAGGAAGTGAGAGGATATCTACCCCTAGGAAGGGAAATTCACTCCTGTAAGAGATATTATGGGGAAAAGGTACCTCCACTGATGCTTTATCACCAAGGCTTGTTTCCACAACAACCCAAAATTTTCAAAATCCAATTGTCATTGAGACAGAAAGTGAGGTGAAATCTTCTGAACAGGGGCACACACAGCAAAACAAATGTTACAAGGGTGATAACCCTTCCCTATGCTATCCAAAAAGCTTAAAAATAGTTTTTTTGGCTGGAGCTACACTTAAAAAATGTACCTGTTCCGACTTACAAACAGATTCAACTTAAGAACAAACCTACAGTCCCTAACTTGTTTGTAACCCGGGGACCCCCTGTAGTCATCCCCCTTTCTCAAGGGACCAAAAGTAAGTGGACAATTTAATCAAAAGCTGTTTCATGGCCAGGTGTGGGCTACTCCTTCGTTATTTCTTCATCAATTAAGCAGGAAAAAGGTCTGCAGTTGATTCTAATGCCCGGTACACACGATCAGAACGAAATCGATCGTACGATAATCTGATCATTAGTACAGAGCTTTCGAGAGCCGATCAGGGCAGTTCATCCAATATTATTTGATCAGACATGCACGAAAAAAAAAATTTGTACAATGCCAGATCGTACGATTTTCTTTAATCAATACAGCTGTCGTTCGAAGACGCAACACAAATGCATTACAACAAATGATATAAACTCTGAATTTTTATTCTGTCGTACGCGAATTTTCGTGACTTTAGTAAACTCGTCATGCGTTCAAAGGAGCTGTCCATGCACGTGAAACAGGCCATTGTAAGGCTTCAAAAACAAAACAAATCCATCAGAGAGAGATAGTGTCAGAGAACTCACACAGCAAGCACCCGTCTACGTGCAGCAGCTGCCAACCCTTGTTCCACTAATGCCAATGTGCATGCACGGAACCATAGCCAGAGACAAATGAGATGCGCACGCTAACGCAGACCCGAGAGTGCCAACGCGCTAACGCGAATCCTGGGACACGGCACCCTATATAAACAGAGAGTCTGCCTAGCATCAGTGCTAGATTGTCTTCAGCTTGTCCCTGTGTCCCTGTTGTTATTCTGCCTGATTGACCTTGTTCCTGAAAACCCGGCTTATCTTCTGACCATTCTCTTGGATCTCCCCTGCCTGCTGAACCTGCCTCTACATGCAATACTGGCCTTGGCTTGGACTTATGATTACGGCTCTGTCTGTTGCCAGCCTCTGCCTGTTCCTGACTATGGTTTTGCCTTCTGATTCGGTACCCCGCTGCCAGCCTGTTGCCGACTCCTGCCTGTTCCTGACTCTGCAGTTGATCCTGATCTGGCTCCCACTGAACAAGTCTGGTGATCAGTTTCCACATCTCCTCAGCAGAGGTTCCTGTATCTCCAAGTTCCAGCCTCCTGCCTGCAGGCACCTGCACCCTTTCATTGCCCTCGCACTCCCTGTACCCACCACCAGGGGTGCTTGGACCGGAACCGTGCAAGAGGTCACCCTCATCATTTCAGGCTCCACTGTAAGGTACGTGACAGTACGATCCAGCCACATGGAGCTCGAAAGGGGGGCCTCACCCATGAAAGCACTGTGCCAACAGATCACAGCCCTTACCCAGGCAGTCCAGGGCCTACAAGATGGCTATCTTCAACTTGAACAAAGAGTAGAGTCGCCATCACAGGCACCTTAGCACATCTCAAAAACAGAAAGAGGGGACAAGGGAGTCCCCTCTTTCTTTTTTTGATATAGTGCCATTGCTCATAGGGCAGGTATCCCGTCACATATTGACGAATCGGCTGGTACTCTATTTGCTGATAGCAACTTTGGTGAGTGTGGATTCTAGGACTTTTTACCCCCCATTTTTTACCTCAGCACATCTGACAGCCACGGCACCTTCGCCCTCCATTCCTGCAGCATCAGCATCGGTCCCCACAGTAGTGGTGCCACCTCCAGAAACTCGGGTCCCTACTCCTGAGAGATTCTCAGGGGATCGCAGCAGGTTTTGTGCCTTCAAAAATGCGTGCCAGTTATACTTCCTACTACAACCACGCACCTTCTCTTTGGAAAGCAATAAAGTGGGGTTCATCGTCTCACTGCTCCAGGGTGGACCCCAAACATGGGCTTACCACTTGATGGAACAAGCCAGCCCTCTTTTGAATTCTATGGACTCTTTCCTGGATGAAATGGCTAAGTTGTATGATGACCCCCAGCGTACCTCAACGGCGCAAGCCAGCCTGCACACCCTCCACCAGGGTCGCAGGCCGATGGAGGACTATGTAACTGACTTTAAGCGGTAGAGTTACACAATGGAATGATGCCGCTCTCCGCTACCAGTTCCGTCTAGGACTCTCTGAAGCACTTAAGGATGAGGTGGCTCGAGTTGGGGTCCCCAGTTCTTTGGAGAATTTGATCCAATTATCCATCCAGATCGATTAAGGGAACGAAGATCTGAGAGGACCAGACAATTTCGTCCCATGTGGATGCTGCCCAAAGTACCTAGCAGTCCATCTGTTCCTGCTTCCCCACTACCGATGCCCCAGAGCCAATGCAGATAGGCCTGCTTCGCTCACCATTGTCACCAGAGGAAAAGCAGGGTCGTCGTCAGAATAACCTCTGTCTGTACTGTGGGGGAGCTGGCCACTACGCAAGCATGTGCCCCAACAAGACCCGTAAGTCTGACTCCCCTCCTCATGATCCTTGTGTATTGACTTTAACCAGATCTGCTCACATTGCTGTTCCTGTCTCACTACAGCTTCCGGAAGGGGCACTCTGGGTCCAGGCTATAATTGACTCAGGCACCTGCCGCTGGTTCATCGACCATGCCTTCGTCCAGCAGCACAACAGCAACCCAAACAACAGCGAATCTCCATACAGCTAGCTGATGGGTCAAGCATCAAATCGGGACCTATTGCCCATGACACTCAACCTTTGTTCACGGACATCATGCCAGATCACCAAGAACTGCTATGCCTGGATGTCATCTCCTCCCCATTATTCCCGATCATTCTGGGAATGCCATGGCTGCAAGCCCATAACCCCCAAATTAAATGGTTTACTGGCCAGGTGATCTTCCAGTCCTCCTACTGTCTCCAGAACTGTCTCAAGTCTTCCCACCATGTAGTTCCTGTCATTGGCTGCTTGAAATCCGTATCTGAAACCCGGAAACTCGTCCCATCTGTATACCATGACTTACTGGACGTGTTCGACAAACAGAAGGCAGATACCCTTCCCCCTCACCGTTTATGATTGCCCAATCAAACTGTTGCCTGGGGCAGAAATCCCTTTTGGAAGGATCTTCCCTCTTTCAGAGCCTGAACTCCTGGTCCTGAAAGAATATATCAACGACAATCTCAGAAAAGGGTTCATCCGACCCTCCTCTTCTCCAGCTGGCGCAGGAAAAAAAGATCATTCCCTCTGCCCATGCATAGACTACAGGGAATTGACTAGAATAACAGTTAAAAATCGCTATCCTCTACCTCTGATCCCAGAGCTTTTTCAGAGACTCCATTCTGCAAAAATATTTACAAAACTAGACTTACGAGGTGCCTACAACTTAATCAGAATCCGTAAGGGGGATGAATGGAAGACGGCTTTTTGGACATGTTTTGGTCACTTTGAATATCTTGTTATACCATTCGGACTTTGAAACGCACTGGCCACTTTTCAACATTTTGTTAATAACATCTTCAGGGACTTCCTAGACTTATTCATGATTGTTTATCTGGATGACATTCTGATATTTTCAATTTCTCTAGAATTACACCGTAGCCATGTGAAGCAAGTTCTCCACAGACTGAGACAGAACGGATTGTACGCTAAAGAGGAGAAATGTGAATTTGAATGTCAGACCATTCACTTTCTCAGCTTGGTAATATCAACTGGGGGTGTGGCAATGGACCCTCAGAAGGTCTCGGCTATAATGTCCTGGCCACCTCCAACCGACAAGAAAGGGGTACAACATTTTATCGGGTTTTCCAATTTCTACAGAAAATGTATCAAAAATCTTTCTGGTATCATAGCACATATTACACAACTCACAAAGAAACAAAACCATTTCCAATGGACTGAGGCAGCTCAAGTTGCTTTCGACAGGCTAAAAGGATTATTTACCTCCGCTCCAGTATTAAAACATCCTGATCCTGCTTTGCCATACATCCTGGAGGTGGATGCTTCTGAGAGTGCTGTAGGGGCCATCCTGTCTCAGCGTCAAAGGCCTAAGTCTTTAATGTATCCCGTGGATTTCTTCTCCAAAAAACTAGGATTATCGGAGAGGAATTACGATGTGGGGGACCGAGAATTGTTGGCGATAAAATCAGCCTTGGAGCAGTGGCGGTACCTCTTGGAGGGAGAAGCACACCCAGTATTGATCTTCACGGATCATAAAAATTTAGAATATCTCAGAACTGCCAAATGCCTCAGACCCAGAAAAGCGAGATGGGCTTTTTTTCACGCTTTAACTTTCATATCACTTACCGGCCAGAGTCCAAAAATGTCAAACCCGATGCGTTATCCCGCATGTTCACAGAGACCAAAGTTTCATCCCCTCCAGATACTATCCTGCAAGCTGGAAATTTTCTGTTAATCCAATCCAATTTTGTATCACAAATCTGTCAGGCATCCATGAGAACTTCCTTACCTCCAGGCAGGAACCTACAAGAAAGAGATGGGCTTTACTGCTTTACTGGCAGGGAAATAAAATATTTGTACCACAGGATCTGCGCACCACCATCCTACAGATCTGCCATGACTATCCTTCGGTGGGTCATTTCGGGGGACACAAGACTATGGACTTAGTTCAAAGACATTTCTGGTGGCCCAATCTAGCAAAGGGTTGCAGGAATTACGTTAGTTCTTGTTTAACCTGCCTCAAGAATAAGAACAGTAAAAACAAGGCTTGAGGGTTACTAAGACCGCTGCTCATCCCTGAAAGACCATGGGATAAGATCGCAATGGATTTCATTGGTGAGCTTCCTCCTTCTGAAGGATTTTCATCCATCTTTGTGGTGGTTGATCATCTTTCTAAGATAGCACATTTTATCCCCATGAAGGGGACTCCATCGGACGGCCAGGGTGTTCATTAAAGAAATTTAAAGAAAACCTGAAAACTGGCATGCCCTTCCAGGAAACGGACCCAGATACTTGGGACCCTTCTCAGTTAAGAGGAAGATTAATCCGGTAGCATTTGAACTCGAACTTCCAAACTCATTTAGGATCCACCCTGTGTTTCATGCTTCGCTACTGAATCCTGACATAGCGAATCCCTTTTTGGATCGTGAAGTGGGACCCCCAGAAGCTATAATGGTGGATGGAGAAGAAGAGTTCGAGATTGAAGCCATCTTGGATTGTAGGAAACGACAAGGGCAGAACCAATACCTGATCAAGTGGAGAGGTTTTGGCCCAGGGGAAAATTCCAGGGAACCTGAGACTGATACATGCCTTTCATCATTCCCATCCAGAGAAGATGGCTCAAATGGGCATCCGGAGGCTGCCCCTAAGGAGGAGGCAATGTCAGAGAATTCACACAGCAAGCACCCGTCTCCATGCAGCAGCTGCCAACCCTCGTTCCGCTAATGCCAATGTGCATGCACGGAACCGTAGCCAGAGACAAATGAGATCCAGAGTGGGCATGCACAATGGCATCTCCATGCAAATGTGCACACTAATGCGCACCCGCGAGTGCGCATGCACGTACGCTGCCACGAATCCTGGCACACGGCACCCTATATAAACAGAGAGTCTGCCTAGCATCAGTGCTGGATCGTCTTCAGCTTGTCCCTGTGTTCCTGTTGTTACTCTGCCTGATTGACCTTGTTCCTGAAAACCCGGCTATCTTCTGACCATTCTCTTGGATCTCCCCTGCCTGCTTAACCTGCCTCTACATACAATACTGACCTTGGCTTGGACTTATGATTATGGCTCTGCCTTCTGATTCCACTGCCAGTCTGTTGCCAACCTCTGCCTGTTCCTGACTACGGTATTGCCTTCTGATTTGGTACCCCGCTGCCAGCCTGTTGCTGCAGTTGATCCTGATCTGGCTCCCGCTGAACAAGTCTGATGATCAGTTTCCACATCTCCTCAGCAGAGGTTCCTGTATCTCCAAGTTCCAGCCTCCTGCCTGCAGGCACCTGCACCCTTTCATTGCCCTTGCACTCCCTGTACCCACCACCAGGGGTGCTTGGACCGGAACCGTGCAAGAGGCCACCCTCATCATTTTGGGCTCCGCTGTAAGGTATGTGACAGATAGCAGCAACATTAGGAGTGGCCAAATCAACAGTACATTCTGAGGAAAAAAGATCGCACTGGTGAGCTCAGCAACATAAAAAGGCCTGGACGTCCACGGATGACAACAGTGGTGAATGATCGCAGGATGCTCTCAATGGTAGAGAAATGCCCATTCACAACATCCAAACAAGTGAACGACATTCTCCAGGAGGTGGGCGTAGCATTGTCAAAGTCTACAATCAAGAAAAGACTTAATGAGAGCAAATACAGAGGATTCACCACAAGGTACAAACCATTCATAAACCTAAAGAATAAAAAAGCCAGATTGGACTTTGCCAAAAAACATCTAAAAAAGCCAGACCAGTTCCGGAAAAGCATTTTTTGGACGGATGAAACTAAGATGAACTTAGTGCAGCTCTCGTTCTGGGCCGATGTCATATGATGGCGGCCCATTCAAACAGGGCATGCACGCGATCTCGGGCAGGCAGCCCTGCACTGTCGGTGGCGGCGTGTCCCTGAGATACAGCGCGTCACCCACGGGGTGAACAGCCATTGGGCATGGCTGTTTACCACGTGATTGGCTGCGATTACATCACGGCCAATTACAAATGGTACTCCCTTCCTAAGGCCGCGCATGCGCGCGATTGAGAGCACGCAGCGCGGTCATGTTGGTGGCAGAGTGTTCCTAGGAACACTGCTCATCATCGACAAGGGTAAACAGCCAATGGCTGGCGGCTGTTTACCACGTGATCGGCTGTGATCCATTCACAGCCAATCACTAAATGTAAACACAGAGCGGTTACTACCTGTTACCGGCTCTTCTCTCCTCACACACCGTTTCCAGTGTGAGGAGAGAAGAGCCAGGAGCAGTGAGTTACCAATCTGTGTAGTGTCAGTGTCTACACCAACACCACACAGTAAAGAGAACCAGTCACATCGCCCCCCCCCCCCCCCATTGTAGCTGTCACCCAACAGTCACCACATAAGTGGCCATCAGTGCCCATAAAGTGTACCTGTCACCCATTAGTGCCCATAAAGTGGACCTGTCACCCATCAGTGCCCATAAAGTGCACCTGTCATCAGAGACTGCCATCAGCGATGCACCTGTCACCCATCAGTGACCATCACCATTGACCATCATCAGTGACCCATCCGTGACCCTCATCTGTCACCTATCAGTCCCAAAAAGTGCACCGGTCACCGTCAGAGACTGCCATCAGTGACCGTCACCTGTCACCCATCAACTATCAGTTAACATCACCTGCCACCCGTCGCACAGTCCATTAAAAAAAGTCCAAAAGAGTATATACACCAGTGAGGAGGCGTTCCAAATCCTCGCCATGACAGATGAGAGCAGTGGGGAGTTCTCATCAGATTCCAATGCCAATTCTGATTCTGAATCAAATTCAGCATTTGAACCGATTGAAAGTGGTGGATCAACAAATTGATCAGAGGAAGAATGGATCCCTCCTAAAAGGGCATGGTGCTCTGGAAACCAGGCAGCCACCAGCAATATACCCCAGGATCAAATTCCCAGGCCCAGTACCAGCGCTGCCTCCAGCGACAGACCCCAAGAACAAAGGCCCAGTACCAGAGCTGCCGCCAGCGATAGACCCCAAAACCAAATGCCCACTACCAGCGCCTCCACCAGAGATAGACCCCAAGAACAAAGGCCCAGTACCAGAGCTGCCGCCAGTGATAGACCCCAAAACCAAAGGCCCACTACCAGCACTGCCGCCAGCAAAAGACCACAAGAAATGCCCAAGCCCAGTACCAGCACTGCTGCAGCATCACGCCCAATAGCCAGCACAGGAACTTCAAATCCCCCAACTACCAGCACTGGAGTACCACGTCTCCCAAGAGCCAGGGCCACTACACATCTTCCAGCTGGTCTTGCCAACCCAACATGGCTGCCTTCCGACTCAGCCAGGTGTGCAGGCCAATACCCCAAATTTTACAGAATATTTATTTTTGCCTGACACTTTGCTGCAATTCATTGTGGACCAGACCAATTTATATGCCCAGCAGCATATTGCCAACAACCCCCAATCATCATACGCCCCATCGGTTTGAGTGGAAGGATTTGACTCTGGAGGAGTTCAAAGCGTTTATGGGCCTCACCATAAACATGGGGCTTACAAAAAAAATGAAGGACATGCCTATTGGTCCACCAACCCCATCCACCACATGCCCATTTATTCTGCCGTAATGCCCAGGTCCTGATATGAGATGATTATGCGCTTCCTTAATTTCAACGACAACATCCAGTGCCTTCCCCGCAATTATCCAAATTATGATAAGTTATATAAAATTCGCCCACTCATAAATTTCTTTTCCCTACGATTTGCAGAACTCTACGTCCCCGATCAGCATATATGTGTAGATGAGTTCCTGGTACCCTTTTCAGGCCGGCTAGAAATAAAGCAATACATTCCTAGCAAAAGGGCCAAATACGGAGTGAAATTTTATAAGCTTTGCGAGAGAGTCACGGGATATCTGTATGCGTTCCGCATATACCTTACATAGGTTGAAAAAAGACACAAGTCTATCCAGTTCAACCTTAAAAACAATAAATAAAATAAAAAATATTGTACAATCCAATATACCCAATTTTATACCCACAGTTGATCCAGAGGAAGGCAAAAAACCCCAGCAGAGCATGCTCCAATTTGCTACAGCAGGGGAAAAAATTATTTCCTGATCCCCCAAGAGGCAATCGGATTTTCCCTGGATCAATTTTACTTATAAATGTTAGTACCCAGTTATATTATGTACATTTAGGAAAGTATCCAGGCCTTTGTTAAAGCAATCTACTGAGCTGGCCAGAACCACCTCTGGCGGGAATCTATTACACATTTTCACAGCTCTTTTTGTGAAGAAACCTTTCCATATTTGAAGATGAAATCTCTTTTCCTCTAGACATAAAGAGTGCCCCCGTGTCCTCTGGGTTGACCATAAAGGTAATAACTCAACACCAAGTTAACTATATGGACCCCTTATATAATTGAACATGTTGATCATATCCCCCCTTATTCTCCTCTTCTCAAGCGTGAATAAATTCAGTTCCTCTAATCTTTCCTCATAGCTGAGCTCCTCCATGCCTCTTATCAGTTTTGTTGCCCTTCTCTGCACTTTCTGCAGTTCCCTGATATCCTTTTTGAGAACTGGTGCCCAAAACTGAACTGCATATTCCAGATGAGGTCTTACTAATGATTTGAACAGGGGCAAAATTATATCTCTCTCTGGAGTCCATACCTCTCTTAACCACTTCAGCCCCGGAAGGATTTACCCCCTTCCTGACCAGAGCACTTTTTACAATTTGGCACTGCGTCGCTTTAACTGCTAATTGCGCGGTCATGCAATGCTGTACCCAAACAAAATTTGCGCCCTTTTTCTCCCACAAAAAGAGCTTTCTTTTGATGGTATTTGATCACCTCTGCCATTTTTATTTTTTGCGCTATAAACGGAAAAAGACCGAAAATTTTGAAAAAAAATGATATTTTCTACTTTTTGTTATAAAAAAAATCCAATAAACTCAATTTTAGTCATACATTTAGGCCAAAATGTATTCAGCCACATGTCTTTGGTAAAAAAATGTCAATAAGTGTATATTTATTGGTTTGCGCAAAAGTTATAGCGCCTACAAACTAGGGTACATTTTCTGGAATTTACATAGCCTTTAATTTATGACTGCCTATGTCATTTCTTGAGGTGCTAAAATGGAAGGGCAGTACAAACCCCCCCAAATGACCCCATGGGGGGTGAAATGTATGCCTGCCGTGTTCTACTGTAGGTGTCTGTGTGTTTTACACTCACTCGGATGTCTTCTCTCCTCGGCGCCGGAACGGAAAATACAGAGCCGAGGAGCGATGACATCACTTCCTCTGCCTCTGTTTACTATACAGAGGCAGAGGAAGATTCTCATTGGCTAGGAGCGATCACGAGAGGGGGGGCCACGAATGGATGGCCTCCACCTCACGTCTGATCGCTCCCAGACAGAAGCCGACCGCCTCGGGCACAGGTACGTGATTCTGCCTGCCCGTGCCATTCTGCCGACGTATATCGTCGTGAGGCGGCCGGCAACTGGTTAATACAAGAAAGGACTTTGCTCGCTTTGGAAACCACAGCTTGGCATTGCATGCTATTATTGAGCTTATGATCTACTAAAACCCCCAGATCCTTCTCCGCCATGGATTCCCCCCATGGAGGAATGGGCCAACATACCAGCAACATGTGTGACAACCTTGTGAAGACTTACAGAAAACGTTTGACCTCTGTCATTGCCAACAAAGGATATATAACAAAGTATTGAGATAAACTTTTGATATTGACCAAATACTTATTTTCCACATTTTGTCTCTCATAGTTGAGGTATACCTATGATGACAATTACAGGCCTCTCTCATATTTTTAAGTGGGAGAACTTGCACAATTGGTGGCTGACTAAATACTTTTTTGCCTCACTGTATACCATGTCCACAGCCACCCCTCTGTCCAAGGTTTTACAGTACCTGACCACGAGAATGTGTTTCCAGCGCTGGTCCCGTTGCGATCCCATTGCACTGGTTCTCGGCGACAGGGTACTGTACATCCCACGCTGGCTCGCTCATCGAGAAAGGAAAACTGCGTTTTTCCCATTCCCGATGAGCAACAAGCTTAGCTGACAGATGTCTGGTATGAATCATGAAGGGGAACGCCGCTCCAAATTTTAAATAAAAAACCGGCATGGGTTCCCCTCCAGGGGCATACCAGGCCTTCAGGTCTGGTATGGATTTTAAGGGGATCCCCCTATGCCAAAGAACCGGCGTGGGGGTCCCCCCAAAATCCATACCAGACCCTTATCCGAGCACGCAGCCCGGCCGGTCAGGCAAGTTGGTGGGGATGAGCGAGCGCCCCCCCTCCTGAACCGTACCAGGCCGCATGCCCTCGACATGGGGGGGTGGGCGCTTTGGGGCAGGGGGGCGCCCTGCGGCCCCCCCACCCCAAAGCACCTTGTCCCCATGTTGATGAGGACAAGGGCCTCTTCCCGACAACCCTGGCCGTTGGTTGTCGGGGTCTGCAGGCGGAGGGCTTATCGGAATCCGGGACCCCCCTTTAATAAGGGGGGCCCCCAGATCCCAGCCCCCCACTCTATGTAAATGAGTATGGGGTACATCGTACCCCTACCCATTCACCTGGGGGAAAAAGTGTCAATAAAAAAAAAAAACACACTAGACAGGTTTTTAAAGTAATTTATTAGGCAGCTCCGGGGGTCTTCTTCCGATTTCAGGGGTTTTCTTCTGACTTCTCTGCTCTCTTCAGCATCTTCTCCCGATGTCCGGTTCTTCTCCTGCTCTCCGGCCTCTTCTCCCGGTGTCCGGTTCTTCTCCTGCTCTCCAGTTCTTCTGCCGGGCTCCTTCGCTATCTTCTGCTGTTTTGTCGCTCTTTTGCTAGCGGTGGCCCGGTCTTCTCCGTCGTCTTTTTCCCTCTTCTCTTCTTCTGTTGACACGACGCTCTCTTCCGCTGTAATGCTGTGTGCGAGGTGCGCATCGACTTATATAGGCATGGGGCGTGGTCAGCGGGTTATGTCACCTGGTGACCCCACCCCCTTATGACATAGTCCCTGGGCATGATGGGACTGTGATGTCATAAGGGGCGGGGTCACCGGGTGACATCACCCGGTGACCCTGAAGGTGCTTGAAGGTGTCAAATCTCGCCGATAACAGTGGCGAGATTGACACAATACCGCGGTCACCTACTGTACTTACCTCTTCATAAACAGAAATCAGGTTTGTCTGACAACTTCTTTCTTTCTTTCATGAATCCATGCTGTCCGTTGCTTAAAATGTTTTTTTCCAGTGGTCTTTTATTAAACGCTCCAGTATCTTCCCGACTATAGAAGTTAAACTAACAGGTCTATAGTTACTTGGTAAAGACTTGGATCCCTTTTTAAATATAGGCACCACGTTCACCCTGCGCCAATCCAGTGGTACTATTCCCGTCATTAATGAGTCCCTAAAAATTTGATACAATGGCTTTGAAATTCTTTTAGGGTCCATGGGTGGATGCCATCAGGTCCAGGTGCTTTATCCACCTTTATTCTGTCTAAATATTTTTGGACCATATCACTTTTGAGCCATTGTGGATCATTCAGGGCTGTGTCAATACCACCCCCATTATGGACATGAGCTCCCCCATGCTCTTTTGTATACACAGAACTGAAGAAAGTATTTAATAAACTAGCCTTCTCTTTGTCCCCAGTCACCCACTCTAGATTATTTTGTAAAGGGCCTACATGCTCACACCTGACCTTTTTACTATTAATATATTTGAAGAATTTTTTGGGGTTTGTCCTATCTTTTGCAATTTGTTGTTCGTTTTGAATTTGTGCATCCTTGATTTCCTTTTTACATATTCTGTTAAATTCGTTGTAACATTTAGGGCTCTTTCACACGGGGGATTCGTATGTCCATTTTTCATCCTTCCGTTTTCGGATGAAAAATGAACATACACGTATCCCTATGGAGCGTCGGATGTCAGCGGTGACATGTCCGCTGACATCCGACCCGCTCCGATCCGAAAAGTGTAAACAGAGGAAAACCCTACTTTTCCATCCGTTTTCGGATCGGATCGGGTGACGACGGACACTACGGTCCGTCATCATCCGATCCCCCATAGGGGAGAGCGGCGCTCTGACAGGTCCGTCGCTGCACAGTGTGCAGCGATGGACCTGTCATCTTCCTGCTCAGCGGGGATCGGCGGAGCGATCCTCGCTGAGCAAGCAGGTGTTCACGGGGCGGATCATCACTGATCCGCCCCGTGTGAAAGAGCCCTTAAATGACATTTAGTGTTCCTTCATTTTTATATTTTTTTAAAAGCTCTTTTCTTATTGTTTATAGCTTTTTTTAACTTTGGCCGTGAGCCACATAGGTTTTGTTTTTAGCCTTTTAAACTTATTGCCCATGGGAATATACTTTGCAGTGAGGTCCCAAACAGTCTTTTTGAAGAATTCCCATTTCTGTTCTGTGTTTATCAATGCAAATATTCCCGCACAGTCTAAATCCTGGAGAGCAGCCCTCATCCTTGGAAAATTTTCTCTTGAAGTTATATGTTTTTATCTTTCACATATGTATTTCTTGTTTACTGCTAACATCAAATGAAATCATGTTATGATCACTGCTACCCAGGTGTTACTTTATCTGGACATTAGTAATAAGCTCTGCATGGTTTGAGATTACCAGGTCCAACAGAGCTTCATTCCTAGTTGGGGCCTCAATAAACTGGACCATAAAATTGTCCTGTAATGGGTTTATAAATTTTTGCCCTTTAACTGTCCCAGCAGTGCCATTACTCCAGTCAATTTCTGGGTAGTTAAAATCCCCCATTATTATCACCATTCCCAGCCCTTGCAGCCCTTTCCATCTGTGCAAGGAGCTGAGTCTCCACCTCCTCGTTAACAGTGGGTGGTCTATAACAAACTCCAATGATTAACTTTGAACTACGCCCATCTATATGCAGTTCCACCCATAATGCTTTGGACTCATCACACTCTCCATCAACCAGGTCCTCTTTCATACTTGTTTTGAGATCACTTCTCACATAGACCCAGCCACCTTTCCTTTTTACCCTGTCTCTCCGAAAGAGTGCATAGCCAGGAATATTAATAGCCCAGACATGTGAGGATTGAAGCCAAGTTTCAGCAATACCAATTACATCATAGCTCTCCTCATGCACCAGAGCTTCCAACCCACCTATTTTGCTTGGCAGACTTCTGGCATTGGTGTACAAACACTTTAATGCATTATTACATTTTGCTCTGGTGTTTCATTTCATTTTTAGTAGTACAAATGGCACCATAGTTTCCAATGGCTGTTTGCAACATGGGAAGCTTCTTGTCACCTGTCATAACCCTCCCCCCATCTATCCCTATTCCACCCTCCATTAATGTCTGACCCCTAACTGACCTGTCTGCCCGATGCAATTCTAGTTCACCCTCCCCCCCTCAATCCTAGTTTAAATACTCTTCCAGCCTTCCCATAAACTTCTCCCCCAGCACAGCAGACCCCCTTCCATTCAAGTGCAAACCGTCTTTAGCATATAGGTTGCACCCCAATGAAAAGTCAGCCCAGTGCTCTAGAAACACAAATCCCTCCTCCCTATATACGAAGGAAGAGAGTCCCAGTTCTAGCCCCCTGAATGCCCCTCCTACATGGGCACAACTGGTAAAATTGTATAGGACCTGGCATTCCCACTGCTGAGGAAAGGTTACCACATATACCTGGATAACTTCTACACCAGCCTGCCTCTTTTCAAACACCTATACCTCGCAGAAACCCTGGCCTGCGGAACCTCCAGAAAGAATAGGAAACGCTTCCCACAAGCCATAGCGAAAAAAACAGCGAAGCAACTTTGAAATGCAACAAAGTGCTGGCCTTGAGGTGGAAGAATACCAGGAATGTGTACATGATGTCCACCATCCATGATGACAATACAATTGAAGTTCAGAGAAGACGAGGTCCCATTGAAAAGCCAACATGTGTACAAGATTACAATCTCTACATGGGGGGGGGGTGAATTTCAACGACCAAATGCTTCAGCCCTATTTGTCAATAAGGAGGTCCCGTTTCTGGTACAAGAAAGTAGCAATCTATTGATTTCATTTGGCCATTTATAATGCCTACATAATTCACACAAAATCCACGGAAAGCCCTGCCTACTTCCTAAAATTCATCGAAGAAGTTGTCACATCCCTCATCTACCAACAAAGACCCCCCCAGAAAACCTTCGCTCTGATGCTGTTAGCCGACTTCATGAGCGCTACTTCCCAGACAACATTCCACAATCTGAAGCAGGCTGAAGACGCCAAAAAAGATGTGGAGTATGCAGCAAAAGAGGATTTCGAAGAGATACCAGCTACTGTTGTCCCCAGCGTCCCCCCCGAACCCGGCCTTTGCATTGGTGAATTCTTCCGACTATCACATGTCCCTAAAATATTAGCCCATATTCTTAACCATTTCCCCATTTTCATCATCTGTGCTGACCATTTCCCATGCTTCCTCAATTAACCATGCCATTGCCTTTCACGTGAACTGACCCTGGTCTGTTTTTTTTACTATGTCTCTGCCTACCATTTGGATTGCTTCTACGTGAACTGACCCTGGCCTGTTTTATCAACTACGCTTCTGCCTACTGCTTGGACTGCATGCATGTGAACTGACTCTGGCCTGCTTTATGAACTACACTTCTGCCTACCGCTTGGACTGCCTGCACGTGAACTGACCCTGGTCTGTTTTATGGACTATGCTTTTGCCTACCGCTTGGACTTATCTGTTGCCCTGCTACTGTAGTACACAGGGGTCTCACATGTGAGGGGCTCCAGAAATGTTTTTCCGGGTGGAGAAAACAATTTTTTCGGGTTTCGTAATTTCCGGATTAGGGTCTGGAGTCCGGAGGGTTTATAGAGATTTGGGAGGGTGCAGCCTCTACCCCTGTGCCCCTGTGCACAGTTCTTACCTGATTGTGGCCCTCAGCCTGCTGCTGACTTAAGCCTCGTACACACGATTGGATTTTCCACAGACAAAACCTCTGACTTTTGTCCGAAGGCGTGTGCCTGGATTTTGTCTTGCATTCAAACGTCAAGGAATTGTCAGCCAACAAACACGAATGTAGTGACGTACTACATGGTTTTACAGCTCTTTAGCGCCACCCTTTGGGCTCCTTCTGCTAATTTCATGTTAGTAGTTAAGTGTTGATTTGCGCTTTTCATTTCGCGCATTTCAGTTTGTTTCTGAACGGCCGTTCGTCAAGCAGACATGTTGCGGAATCGGAGATGATAACGTTATTTATTCAACAAAAGGAGGAAAGAAATGGGACTTTGTATGAGGCAAGTCACTGAATGCATACCTTATTCAAATCATTTATAAATGTATTTAATAATAACAAATCACATTATAAGAGAGTGTCAATCTGTAATACAGGACACAATATAATGTAATACATTTGCATAAATATATAATAGTTATACAGAGTAAGATAAAACATAATAAGCATTATAGTTACAAAATCACACTCATCCATTCATAAAAGTTCAATGAACATAATCAATTTTTCATGGTGAGCCAAAATTGTCTATGCATCAGTTCGATGTAACCCGACGCACGTTTCATGGCTCATGCCAATCAGGAGTAAAATGCTCTGAAATTAAATCAGTGATAGCTATAAGTATAGGATATCCTTTAAACAGTGAACAATCTCTCAAAATAAAGGTGTGTAACTTACAGTATGGCCAAATGGTGATGAACAACCTTAAATCCAAGGGAAGAAGAGGGACAAGGATGATGATCTCCCCCAGGGCTGAGGTGAGGAGTCCTATCCAGACCAGAGACAACAGCCAGGTGAAGACCAGGTGACCATGTCACGACCATGTGAATCTAGTGTATGCTTAAAACCCCATTCACACAGGGGCAACACGACTTGCAGGTCGCCTCACGACTGCCCGGGCGACTTGCAAATCGACTTCTGTATAGAAGTCTATGCAAGTCGCCCCAAGTCGCCCCCGAAGTCGTACAGGAACCTTTTTCTAAGTCGGAGCGACTTGCGTCGCTCCCCTTAAAACGGTTCCATAGCACAGAACGGGAGGCGACTTGTCAGGCGACTAGGTCGCCTGACAAGTCGTCCCTGTGTGAATGGGCTCTAACAGTCCACACTGCTCTGCAAGGGTAGGAAAATGAAACCATGTGAAATGAATGTGTTGAAGTAATGAAATGAGCCTATACCTGTGAATGAGTGAAGTGATGAATAATGGTGATGTATATGAACTAAAAAAACTACAACCAAAAAACATACCCGCTAAAAATAAAAACAAAACCACCAATTGATGGTGGACTGTGTAATGTGAAAACTAAAATTAAACCCAAAAAGATGTTGTGATGAATGTGAATCAAACTAAATTACCTTGTGTGTGGGTCTGTGGCTGTAGACATGCCTGATGTCCTGCTTGTGTGAATGGTCCATGTGAAATGATCAGCTGGCCAGCCTGAGCAGCTTATATCCCTGGCAAAGGGCGGGTCCCCACCAGCACCATGAGCCCCAATTGGATGGAAAGAGGGAATCTGCTCAATGCTCAGGCAGGTTAATGCACTGAGCAGAGCATCCAATCATGATGCCGATGCATAAGAGGCAAGACCCCGCCCCCCAACCTGTATAAGGGATTAGTGGGGGGAAGGGAAAGACTGCCATGCATCGCAGCCCCAGGGTTAGAAAAGACACCCCATCACCCCCCAGCAAGGGGGCCCTACATGGCCGAAAAGAGAAGTACACTATCTTATCTCCCATAAAAATGTGTCTAGTTGCTGGCAATGAAAGCCAGGATATAGAATTATAGATATATATGGTAATTTGAAGGTTTGAAAGATAAGTGGCTCATTAGATGTTAAAGTATATGAGTGATTGACTATTGATGTTAAGGTGTGGCAGGTCACTGGGAAAGTGGGTATCTTCTACCCTAATTTGGCAAAATAATGAATGTGTCCATGCGAATGCTCCATCCCTGATATGTATACAACAGGGATATGCAATTAGCGGACCTCCAGCTGTTGCAAAACTACAAGTCCCATCATGCCTCTGCCTCTGGGTGTCATGCTTGTGGCTGTCAGAGTCTTGCTATGCCTCATGGGACATGTAGTTCTGCAACAGCTGGAGGTCCGCTAATTGCATATCCCTGGTATACAACAAAAGGAGGAAAGAAATGGGACTTTGTATGAGGCAAGTCACTGAATGCATACCTTATTCAAATGATTTATAAATGTATTTAATAATAACAAATCACATTATAGAGAGTGTCAATCTGTAATACAGGACACAATATAATGTAATACAGTCAGGTCCATAAATATTGGGACATCGACACAATTCTAATCTTTTTGGCTCTATACACCACCACAATGGATTTGAAATGAAACGAACAAGATGTGCTTTAACCTCAGACTTTCAGCTTTAATTTGAGAGTATTTACATCTAAATCAGGTGAACGGTGTAGGAATTACAACAGTTTGTATATGTGCCTCCCGCTTTTTAAGGGACCAAAAGTAATGGGACAGATTACCAATCATCCATCAAACTTTCACTTTTTAATACTTGGTTGCAAATCCTTTGCAGTCAATTACAGCCTGAAGTCTGGAATGCATAGACATCACCAGACGCTGGGTTTCATCCCTGGTGATGCTCTGCCAGGCCTCTACTGCAACTGTCTTCAGTTCCTGCTTGTTCTTGGGGCATTTTCCCTTCAGTTTTGTCTTCAGCAAGTGAAATGCATGCTCAATCGGATTCAGGTCAGGTGATTGACTTGGCCATTGCATGAATATGAGCAGATAATATTGCCCGAAACACTTCAGAATTCATCCTTCTGCTTTTGTCAGCAGTCACATCATCAATAAATACAAGAGAACCAGTTCCATTGGCAGCCATACATGCCCACGCCATGACACTACCACCACCATGCTTCACTGATGAGGTGGTATGCTTTGGATCATGAGCAGTTCCTTTCCTTCTCAATACCCTTCTCTTCCCATCAACTACAAGTTGATCTTGGTCTCATTCATCCATAGGATGTTGTTCCAGAAACGTTATTTGACAAACTCTAATCTGGCCTTCCTGTTTTTGAGGCTCACCAATGGTTTACATCTTGTGGTGAACCCTCTGTATTCACTCTGGTGAAGTCTTCTCTTGATTGTTGACTTTGACACACATATACCTACCTCCTGGAGAGTGTTCTTGATCTGGCCAACTGTTGTGAAGGGTGTTTTCTTCACCAGGGAAAGAATTCTTCGGTCATCCATCACAGTTGTTTTCCATGTTCTTCTGGGTCTTTTGGTGTTGCTGAGCTCACCGGTGTGTTCTTTCTAAGGATGTTCCAAACAGTTGATTTGGCCACACCTAATATTTTTGCTATCTCTCTGATGGGTTTGTTTTGTTTTTTCAGCCTAATGATGGCTTGCTTCACTGATAGTGACAGCTCTTTGGATCTCATATTGAGAGTTGACGCAACAGATTCCAAATGCAAATAGCACACTTGAAATGAACTCTGGACCTTTTATCTGCTCCTTGTAAATGGGATAATGAGGGAAGAACACACACCTGGCCATGAAACAGCTGAGCAGCCAATTGTCCCATTACATTTGGTTTCCAATTTGGATGTAAATACCCTCAAATTAAAGCTGAAAGTCTGCAGTTAAAGCACATCTTTTTCGTTTCATTTCAAATCCATTGTGATGGTGTATAGAGCCAAAAAGATTAGAATTGTGTCGATGTCCCAATATTTATGGACCTGACTACATTTGCATGAATATGGGAGATAATATAGTGTACTTCCTTTTTCGGCCATGGATGGGCCCCCTTGCCGGGGGGAGGGGGGGTGATGGGGTGTCTTTTCTAACCCTGGGGCTGCGATGCATGGCAGTCTTTTCCCTTCTCCCCACTAATCCCTTATACAGGTTGGGGGGCCAGGTCTTGCTTCTTATGCATCGGCATCATGATTGGATGCTCTGCTCAGTGCATTGACCTGCCAGAGCATTGAGCTGGTTCCCTCTTTCCATCCAATTGGGGCTCATGGTGCTGGTGGGGACCCGCCCTTTGCCAGAGATATAAGCTGCTCAGGCTGGCCAGCTGATCATGTCACATGGACCATTCACACAAGCAGGACATCAGGCATGTCTACAGCCACAGACCCACACACAAGGTAATTTAGTTTGATTCACATTCATCACATCTTTTTGGGTTTAATTTTAGTTTTCACATTACACAGTCCACCATAAATTGGGCGGTTTTGGTTTTATTTTTAGTGGGTATGTTTTTTGGTTGTAGTTTTTTAGTTCATACACTTCACATCACCACTATTCATCACTTCACTCATTCACAGGTATAGGCTCATTTCATTACTTCAACACATTCATTTCACATGGTTTCATTTTCCTACCCTTGCAGAGCAGTGTGGACTGTTAAGCATACACCAGATTCACATGGTCATGTCATGGTCACCTTAGGGTTGCCACATCATCACTTTAATCCAGGACACTCATTACACAGGTTCTGTGGCTGATTAAGGTGGTAATTAAACTCACTTAGTGCCTTATCTGCATTAAATCAGCCTCAGAACCTAATTAATATGTGTCCTGGATTAAAGGGATAATGTGGCAACCCTAGGTCACCTGGTCTTCACCTGGCTGTTGTCTCTGGTCTGGATGGGACTCCTCACCTCAGCCCCGGGGGGAGATGATTATCCTTGTCCCTCTTCTTCCCTGGGATTTAAGCTTGGGCGTCACCATTTGCCGTACTGTAAATTACGCACCTTTATTTTGAGAGATTGTTCTCCTTTTAAAGGATATCCTATACTTACAGTATAGATATCACTGATTTCATTTCAGAGCATTTTACTCCTGATGATTGGCATGAGCCATGAAACGTGCGTCAAGTTACATCGAACTGATGCTTAGACAATTTTGGCTCACCATGAAAAATTGATTATGTTCATTGAACTTTTATGAATGGATGAGTGTCCTTTTGTAACTATAATGCTTATTATGTTTTATCTTACTCTGTATAACTATTACATATTCATGCAAATGTATTACTTTATATTGTGTCCTCTATTACAGATTGACACTCTCTATAATGTGATTTGTTATTAAATACATTTATAAATGATTTGAATAAGGTATGCATTCAGTGACTTGACTCATACAAAGTCCAATTTCTTTCCTCCTTTTGTTGTATACATATCAGAGATGGTGGCTTGTCACTGTTACAATTAGGTTGTGTTAGATCGCATTCATTATGTTGTTATTTATTATTGGCCTTGGAGTTATTGCTTTGACCCAAGTTCAGTCCAGGAACAGGAGGAGCAAAAATTGTTTGCTTTATTAATCGTGACCAATTATGTCATGTGCCTTTGCTGCGGGAGCTCCAGGAGAATAATCCGGATGATTTTCAGAATTATCTCCGGATGACGGACCCCTGCTTTCACCAACTCTTGGCATTGCTGACCCCCTATATTAAGAAGAAGGACACATGCATGAGGCTTTTATTTTATTTTTGGGTTGAACAATAATGATTTGATTTGTTATATTTTCTATATTTTTGGATGCATAGAATGCACTTTTTGGTTAAGTTCTCTTGGCAGATAGCATGTCTAATTTTATATGTTTTCTTTTTTTAACCACTTCAGCCCCAGAAGAATTTACCCCCTTACTGACCAGAGCACTTTTTGTGATACAGCACTGCATCGCTTTAACTGATAATTGCGCAGTCGTGCAACGTTGCATCCAAACAAAATTGACATTCTTTGTCCCACAAATAGAGCTTTCTTTTGGTGGTATTTAATCACCTCTGCGGTTTTTATTTTTTGTGCTATAAACAAAAAAAGAGCAACAATTTTGAAAAAAAAAAGCAATATTTTTAACTTTTTGCTATAATATATATACCCAAAAAATATATATAAAAACGAATTTCTCAGTTTAGGCCGATATGTATTCTTCTGCATATTTTTGGTAAAAAAAAAAAAAATATATCACAATAAGCGTATATTGATTGGTTTGCATCTACAAAATAGGGGATAGAATTATGGCATTTTTATTATTATTTTTTTTCTTTATTAGTAATGGTGGTGATCTGTGATTTTTATCGTGACTGGGACATTATGACGGACACATCAGACACTTTTGACACCATTTTGGGACCAAAAAACAAAAAAAAAAAAAAGCAGCGCTGTGTGATACCGAACCTTGCAAATGCATAAATAGTGACAAACAATGAAAAATGGGATTTTTTTTCTACTTGTAAAATACTGTAAAATCCCTTTCTCTGAAGTTCATTGACGGACACAGCACTTTCAGTCTTGACCTTAGGGTTATATCGCCACCTTCAGGAGTAACTGGCAGTAACCCCCCACTCTGCTACAGGCAGCTCAGTTCGTTATAAAGCAGTACAAACACAAACAGGAGGGGTGGGTGCTGTGTCCGTCAATGAACTTCAGAGAAAGGGATTTTACGGTAAGTAGAAAAAAAAAATCCCATTTTCTCTTTCGTTCATTGACGGACACAGCACTTTCAGTCTTGACCTTAGCGACGTCCCAAAGCAGTGCCACAACGAGGGGTTTGAACACAGAAAAAAATAAACTCCACTCAAAACAAAAAACTCCCCATAAGAGGAGTCACAACCTCAGATGGCCGATTGCAAAACTTTGCAGCCGAAACATGCATCCAAAGATGCCCCAACATCCACCTTGTAAAATTTGGTGAAAGTGTGTACCAATGACTAGGTAGTTGCTCACACACTTGAGAAATGGAGGCTTGATGCCGGAAGGCCCAGGAAGCACTAACCGCCCTGGTAGAATGCGCCTTGACGGGAAAGGGAGGCACCGACCCCTTATGGCATAAGCCTGGACAACAATCTGTCTGATCCAACGAGAAATAGTTGCCAAAGAAGCCACCAGGCCCTTCCTCGGACCAGCCACAGAGACGAACAGTGAATCCAACCTACGAAAAGGAGCCGTAGCAGACAGATACACACGGCAAGCCTGAACCACATCCAAAGAGTGTAAGACGATCTCCTTGGGGTGAGACGGTCGAGGACACAGGGAAGGAAGCACAATGTCCTCATTTAGATGAAAGGCATATACCACCTTAGGAAGAAACAAGGGCTGCGGACGCAGCACCGCCTTATCCTTGTGGATAACCAAATAGGGAGACTTGCATGACAAGGCCGCCAGCTCAGAAACCCGCCTTGCGGATGTAATAGCCACTAGAAAGACAACCTTCTCAGAGAGCGCAAGTAAGAGAACCTCCCTAATGTTCTTGAATGGTGGTTTATGGTGCACTGAGAGCACCAGGTTCAGATTCCACGGAGGCAGCATCGGCCGGGGGAGCCACATTACGAACCCCCTGAATAAACATGCGCACCGAGTGAGCCGCCGATGGCCGCTGAAAAAAGATAGCCAGAGCCGATATCTGCCCCTTGATAGTGCTCAAAGCAAGCTTCTGATCAACTCCATGCTGCAGGAACACAAGGCTCTTAGATACGGAATAGGAATGCGGATGCCACCCCACAGCCTCACACAAAGAAATGTAAGCCTTCCAGGTGCGATGATAAATCTTCCTAATCTTCTTAAGTGGACTTACGTGCACTCAACATAGTGGGAATCACCGAAGCCGGCAACCCCCGGTCTCTCAGTACCTGGCTTTCAACAGCCATGCCGTTAAAGCCAGAGACGGTAATGCAGGGTGGAATATTGGCCCCTGGGACAGAAGGTCCTCCTGTACCGGCAATCGCCAGGGAACGTCCGCCACCATCCGTACTACGTCGGCGTAACAAGGATGCCGAGGCCAGTCCGGGGTGACTAGAATTACCGGAATTCCCTTGGCTTCTACCCTGCGCAGCAGCCAAGGAAGGAGTTTGAGAGGAGGGAAGGCATAAATGAGTTGATAATGCCCCCATGGAGCCACCAGCGCATCTGAGGCCTCCGCCAAGGGATCCTTTGTTCTGGCCACAAATCTCCGCACCTTCCGATTGAGGCGAGAGGCCAGAAGATCCACATCTGGCGTGCCCCACCACAGGCAAATGAGACGAAACACTTCCAGATGCAGCAACCACTCCCCCTGATCCAGCAACTGACGGGCTGAGATAATCCGCTTGCCAGTTTTCTACGCCCGGAATGTAAACGGCTGACAGAGCCGGCACGTGATGCTCTGCCCACTACAGAATGTGAGAGACCTCCAGCACCGCTGCTGAGCTCCTCGCCCCCCCCGGTGATTGACATAAGCCACCGCCGTGGCATTGTCTGACTGGATCCTGACCGGGCGACCATGCAGCCGCTGCGACCACGTGGAGAGGCATAACCTGATCGCCCGCAACTCCACAACGTTGATCGATAGGCAGGACTCCAGCGCCCCTGGGCCGAATGAAGGCCCAAAACTCCCCCCCAGCCGGTCAGGCTGGCATCTGTCGTGATCACCGTCCAATGGAGAGGAAAAAACCACTTCCCGGACCGTAGCCACCAAAGAAACGAAGCCCTGGTTAGATGGCTCACACGGATCAGACAATCCAGGGATGTCGGGGATTTGTCCCATTTGGATAAGATCTCCCTCTGCAAGACTCGAGTGTGAAATTGAGCATACGGAAGCACCTCAAAAGGTGGCTACCATGAGGCCCAGAACTCGCAAAAGCGCAGCGACGACCACTTGCGGGACAGCAGTAATCGCACCGCAGAGTGAAGAGTCTGCAGTTTGCTTGACGGAAGAAAGACCTTCGCCCTTGAAGAATCCAGAATCAATCCCAAGTACTCCAGGCATTGGGTCAGGAGTAACACAGACTTCTGGAGATTCAACACCCAACTGAACTCTTGTAAGGTCTGCATGGTGAGCGCCACATCGTCTCTCAGTTCTGAGGCCGAAGCCGCTCTCAGGAGGAGATCGTACAGGTAACCCACGATCGCGATCTCTCGCTGTCTCAGCAGCGCCAGAACTGGAGCCAACACCTTGGTGAAGACCCTTGGCACCGACGCCAGGCCAAAGGGAAGTGCCACAAATTGATAGTGCGCGTCCCCGACCGCAAATCCCAGGAACCTCTGGTGCCTGACACAGATGGGGACATGCAAGTACATGTCCTTGATGTCCAAGGAGGCCAGGAAATCCCTCTGATGAAGCGCAGCCACCACGAAATGAACAGACTCCATCCTGAACCTCCGCACCCTCACAAAACAATTGAGGGCCTTGAGATCCAGGATTGGACGGACCCCTTCTTTCTTCGGAACTATGAACAGATTGGAGTAGAACCACCGAAACCTTTCTGAAGCTGGTACAGGAACTATCACCCCCCGCAGTAACAAGTCCTGTACCACTCCAAACAAGGCCTGCCGATGAGACGGGAGAAGATGAAGACTGGAGGGAAAAAACCTGTCTGGCGGAGTTCGCAGACCCACTGGTCGGAAAGAAGAGAAGTCCACCGGTCCACAAAACCCCCGAAGGGGAACCCCCACCCGTAAGTCGGGCGGGGGTAAACCTTCATGCGGAAGTGGACTTGTCCGCGGGCTTGTTTGGCTTGCGATGCCAAGGACACATTTGCCCATCTGCGGGAGCCTTTTTGGGCTGGGAACGCTTATCCGCAGAACTGGGCGGACGAAAAAGCCGCTTGTGAGTGGAAAAAGAGGGGCCCTGCTTACGACGGGGCTCCTTGCCCTTTCTGGACTGTGGAAGAAAAGTACTTTTCCCCCCAGTGATGTCCTTAATGATGTCGTCTAGAGAAGCTCCAAATAGCCTCCCACCCTGGAAAGGCAATTCCGCCAGAGCTTTCTTAGATGTCTGGTCCGCCGACCAAAACTTGAGAGAAAGTAGCTGGCGCTGAACTACGGCTGACACAGAGACCCTTGAAAGTAATGGGGCCGTATCTACGGCCGCATCACAGACATACTTGAGTCCCTGCACCAACTGGTCCGCCAGTTCCACACAGACTGGGGAAGCTTGCTTATTACTCAACTCGCGGTGTAATAACTTAGCCCATTCAGTAAGTGTCTGCGACACCAGAGCCGTGGCTAGCACCGGAAAAGGGCCGACCCTGCCATCGTAAACATAGACTGAGCAACCGCCTCGGCCTTTCTGTCGGCAGGATCCTTGAAAGAAGGGAACCCTTCCACCGGAATCATGGTCGTCCTATTTAACCCGGACACCGGAGGGTCAACAACGCGATCCGAGACGATGCCCACTTTTTCAATAAGCTCTTCTCAAAGGGGTATTGCACTGAAAACCGAATTGAAACCGGAATTGAAAAAGGAGTGCTGCGGGCGTTCCCAATCCTTGTAAATAAACCTATCAAAATAAGACAGGTAAGGAAACACCTTAGCGGTGCAGACCGGCTTGTGAGACCCAAAAGGGACCGACACCTCTGCAAATGCCCCTGCTGTATCCTCAATTTTTAAAGTATCCCGCACCCCTGTGATAAGTGCCCCCACCAGCGCCTTCTCATGCGCCGCAACGGACGCAGAAGATTTCTCCTCACTTTCCAAAAGGTCAGGGGCCACATCATCCGAACCGTCCAGACAGGGGCCGCCCACCAATGCGGGGCCCGAGTCCGGATCAGAGTCCTCCCCAGAAGATGGAGGGGGAAGGGGGCGTTTTTACCCGCCTTATGCCCCAACGCCACTTCAACCCTGGAAATAACTGATTCTAGGACTGCCGACAAAGCGTCCAGGGGCACCACAGACCCAGAGGAGCTAGCTGCCATCACAGGGGTGTTTGGGGGAGGGGCACCTGCTTCAGACACCATGCTGCCCCCCCTCGCCTGTCACTACCCGGGACCGAAGTGCCCACCAAGGAGAGAGAACGAGAGAAGACCACCCTCCTAACTGCCACAGACTGAGGGGCTCCCCAGAAGGACTCACCACCCTGACCGAGGAGAAGTGCTGCACCGTCCGTCCTCCGACAGATGCGCCAAGCCACACGGAGATCCATGTGCCGTTCGCGCTCTTCCTGGCTTCAATTGCCGAATCCTGCGCTAGAGGCTAGGAAGAATACCCCTCCCACGGCCACCCGAAAATGGCCGCCGGCCGTGTCCCAGAAACAACACAAGTGCCTGGGGACTCTGGGAAAATGGCCGCCACTCTCCCAGAAACTGGCCGCGGCTCCGGGAAAATGGCAGTGGCTCCTGCGGCACCCATCCCCATTTCAATGGCGGCCCAGCACGAGGAGAGATCATGCCAGCTATCCCCCCTGTACCAGGATGCCCGGAGCCCCACTAGGCCAGGTAGATACCTCACAACCTCCCTGCGCCCAGCAAACGGCAGCACCCCCAGGAAGGAGGGGAGGGAAGGAGAGGAGGGGGAGAGGGGGGAAGAAAGGGAGAGGTTTGAAACCATCTCCCAAATCGACCCCCCCCCCCCTCTACTTCCCTCCCCTCCTTCCCGGGGGCACTGCCGTTTGCTGGGCGCAGGGAGGTAGCCCAGAGCTAAGGTCTGCGCACACTCAATGGCCAGGCTGTGGAGACTACCAGGATCAGTAATATCCAGCCTGTCACCCAGCCCGGCAGTTGATTGCAGATGCATCACCAGGAAAACAAAAATAAAACAAAATCTAAAGAACCACAGGTCCCAGCCAGGAGCCAGGTCCTTTTCCTAGACTAGGCAGAAAAAAAACTGAGCTGCCTGTAGCAGAGTAGGGGGTTACTGCCAATAAGGACCACCCCTGAAAAAAAAAGTAGTAGTATTCCTTAATATCAAGTGTCCAAAAAGAGAGAGATTTTTTTACTCCCAATTTACATCAATCCACAGAGACAAAAGTGCAAATTGGGGTAATATACATATTAATGTCCAAAAGGTGACTAGTGATGATAATCCTGATCAGAAGAGGGTGACTTCACACACGTGCTCCCCCCCCATGTGTATGTGCTCACCTCCAACAGTGTGACCGCGCACTTGAGTTTGGTCCACATAAGCAGTTGAGCCACTCCTGGGCTCTAAGTGAAACTGGCTCAGCAGAATCTAACTGGCGGGGGGGGGGGCTTCCACTGACATGACAGCGATCACTGTTCCCGACAGGGAGCAGTAGATCCCGATCATGTCACTAGGCAGAACGGGGAAATGCCTTGTTTACAGGCATCTCCCCGTTCTTCTGCTCCGTAACACGATCGCTGGCCCCTGGCGGACATCGAGTCCGCGGGCACGGTCACAGAGCGCGCGCCCATAATGCCGGATCTTAAAGGGGACGTACCTGTATGCCCATTTGACCCAGCCGTGCCATTGTGCCGACGTAAATCGTAGTGCGCTGGTCGGCTAGTGGTTAATGCACAATAAATAAAAAAACTGTGTAGAATAATACTTGGCTACGTGTTTTACTTCAAATGACAGTTTGGGAGTAGGCAGTTACATTTAAAAAAAATAATAAATAAATGTAAAATTGACAAGGGACACCAACATAGTTGTATCTTTCATCTTAAAAACTAGGTGATAACGGTGTTGTGGTAATTTGCCCAAGAAAAAAAAAAAAAAAAAAAAGGATAATATTCTTGATAGCACTAGCAAAAAAAAAAAAAAAAGCCTTTGAAAATTTGTTTGCAATAATTCCATCAGTATCACCAGCAAAGCAGCTTCATTATTATCCCATTAAAAGAAGAAGAGAGAGTGCGCTGAATTTCGAGATTTCATAATTTGCCACGTCACGAATGTTAATTCTCCATTGGGAACGCTAGTTTACAAGACCGACCGCTTCCAGCTCGTCCTTGCTTCCGAGCATGCGTATTCAGCCAAAAGTATGAATATTGTGCCTGTGTCCAAATATATATGGGCCTAACTGTGTGTATGTGTGTGTAGAGATATAGATATATATCTCTACACACACACACACACACACACAGTGTGTGTGTGTGTGTGTGTGTGTGTGTGTGTGTGTGTGTGTGTGTGTGTGTGTGTGTGTGTGTGTGTGTGTGTGTGTGTGTGTGTGTGTGTGTGTGTGTGTGTGTGTGTGTGTGTGTGTGTGTGTGTGTATATATATTATATAACACTAGTGTCAAATGTAGAGCTTTAACCACTTCAGCCCCGGAAGGATTTACCCCCATCCTGACCAGAGCACTTTTTATAATTTAAAAAGAAAGACTTCTGCGCTACTACCTGAAACTAAGTGAAATAATGAAATGAAATGATAGTGGTGATGTGTTCTTAGTGATGCTGCAAAATCAAATAGTGAACACCTTACACTACTAATAAACTAAAAAGGGCACAATCGTAATGGATTGTGTAAGTGATTCTGCGCAACACAAAATAAAGTAAATGAATAAATGCATAAACTACACACCTGAAAAATGAAATAACAATCCCCTAATGGGGTAGAACAATATGTGCAGATTAAAAAACATGTAGCAGGTGTATCATAGTGACTAAGTGCTAATCAATAAAAGTCACTCAGTAAAAGCACAAAACATAACATAAACTGTGACTGGTGGGTGAACATGCGTTGCTAGGTGATCTGGTGACTGTTCGTGGTAACGGATACCCACTCGGGGCTCCCAGAACTCTCACCTCTATGGCACAATAAAAGTGCCTGTGTGCTTCCAATGGGTCTGTGGTCACTCTGGTGCAGTGATGACAATGGCGTCCTACTCCTTCTGGAGGGAGGGGGCGTCACTTCCTCCACTTGGCAGGGCCTCTATTCCACAGTAGGGGTGCCTATGTACTTCCAATGGGTCTGTAGTCACTCTCGTGCAGTGATGGTGATGGCGTCCTAATCCTTCTGGGGGAGGGGGCCGTCACTTCCTCCGACTGTTAAGCTCCATATAGGGGTAATTGAAAAGACTCCAATAGTGTAATAAAGTTAAAGCCAATGGATTTATTAAAGGTAAAAAATCAGCTTACATAAACGTAAACAAAAAAACGCCAAACAGCGATGGGAACAGCGTTATAGCGATACTCGCTACGTCACTTCCGGTCCGCACTAACGTATTTCCGGTTGCGTGCCTACGCGTTGCGTCAAATCACGTGACTTCTTCAGGGCCCTATGATAGCAATAGGTAGTGACAGGTACTCTTTTTTGAAAAAATTTGGGTCTATTAGACCCTAGATCTCTCCTCTGCCCTCAAAGCATCTGACCACACCAAGATCGGTGTGGGCTGTTTACATCTGGCGAAATCATGAAATGCTCGTAGCTTCTGGTTTCTTAGGCCATAGAGATGTTTGGAGCCACTCTGGTCTCTGATCAGCTCTATGGTCAGCTGGCTGAATCACCGGCTGCATTCTCAGGTTCCCTGTTGAGACAGGAGAGCCAGAGAAAAACACGGAAGACGGTGGGTGGGTGGGGGGGGGCATTCCCTCCCTCTGCTTGTAAAAGAAGTCTAGAGGCTAATTAGCCGCTAGGATTGCTTTTACATGAAAGCCGACCGCTGGCTGAAAAGAATGATACCAAGATGATACCTAAACCTGCAGGCATCATTCTGGTATAACCACTCAAAGTCGTGAATGGCGTACCTGAAGACAAAAAAATGGTTAACAATAAAACACAGTAAACTGTAAAATATAAAAAATTGCATACCTGAAAAGCAAACATGGTAAAACATAATAAACAATAAAACATTTCAGAATAGAATACAGTAAAAAAAAGAGCAGAACAACAGAGAGAGAATAGAGAGAGAGAGAACAATGAAACGACAAGTATTTTTTTTTATTTTATATATTTTTTTGTGGGTTTTTTTTTTTTTTTTTTTTACACTTTTTTTGTAACTGTAACTTTTATAACTGTAACCGGTTCCAGGTTCGGGTCTCTCAAAATGCGATGGCATCTTGGGAGACCCTGTGAAAGTGTGCCTAGTCTGTGCAATGCTGTACCCTACGCTAATACTCAACTAGTGTATAGTAGCGTTCAAAACATTCACCAATGCAAACACCAGGATTGTCAGGACAGGAGAGAAAATAATAGCGGGTGTCACGCCTATATCCGCACTTGCTGCAGACACAACATCTTTTTTGGGGGGGTTCGTTGGGCAGGGGTACTCGGGAGGACATAAAAATGCCTCTCATGCAGCCGACTGCATTTGGTTGGGGATGTGAATGGGGGAAGTACGGGTGCTGCAGAAGCGGTGGGTTCCCAATTAGGATTGGCGAATGCAGCAGGAAGGGCACTATGGGCACGACGGGCCTGTGTTTGTCTTCTTCTTGGTGGCAGCGGGACACTACTTGTGCTTGCCACCTCACCAGCTTGAACTGCACTTATGGGACTCGCCACGTCACCAAGTGTTACTGCAGTGCTGGTTTGACTATGACCGGGGTGTACTAGGCCGCTGGTGCTTGCCAGTTCACCAAAACGCTACAAAAAAAACTGTTAGCGATCGCAGGGATCAGGCCTGACTCTGCGAACGCTGCAGTTATGCGTTTAGTGTTTTGTAAGTGACAGTGATCGATCGATACTGCACTTGGGTGGGCTGGGCTGGGCCGGGCGGAGGGGCAAAACGCAGGTGCTAGCAGGTATCTGGGCTGATCCCGCTATCACTGCGTTTTTGGGAACCCTAAACTGCTGGGGACGCTAGTATAGATCTGATCGGATCAGATATTGATCTGTTCAGATACTATACCACTAAGGGAGGTGTACGGTGCGTGCGTGGTGTTAAGCCTCATACACACGACTGGACTTTGTACGAACTTTCCTGTGGATTTTTGTACAAAGGGCGTCGGCCGTAAACGAATTAAACATACATACAACAGGACTTTTTCAGCCAACTTTCACCAAATCACGTGGTTTTTCAGCTCTTTACCGCCACCCTTTGGTCAACTTCTGTATTGTTGTCTGATCTTTTGCATTGGTTCTGAGCATGCGTGTTTGTACTTTGGACTAAAGTCCTATGAACTTGTGTACACACGATAGGATTTTGCACCATAGGACTTTTGTTGCCAGAAAGTTTGTCTGTTTGCAAAGCCAACATTTGTCCGATTGAGCGTACACACGGTAGAATGTTGCCTTAAAACAGCTAATTTGCATGTTTGTTGTCAAAAAGTCCTATCATGTGTATGGGCCTTTAGCTGTACTGGTGCTAACCTGACGCTGCTTGCCAGTTCACCAAAACGCTACCAAAAAAACTGTTAGTGATCGCAGGGATCAGGCTTGACTCTGCGAACGCTGCAGTTATGCGTTTAGTGTTTTGTAAGTGATAGTGATCAATCGATACTGCACTTGGGTGGGCTGGGCTGGGCCAGGCGGAGGGGCAAAACGCAGGTGCTAGCAAGTATCTTGGCTGATCCTGCTAACACTGCGTTTTTGGGAACCCTAAACTGCTGGGGACGCTAGTATAGATCTGATCGGATCAGATATTGATCCGTTCAGATACTATACCACTAAGGGAGGCGTATGCTGCGTGCGTGGGTGTTAGCGGTACTGGCGGTAACCTGACGCTGCCTGGGGCGACGCATATCACCGCCGGGCGATCAGGGGGCTAAACCTTTATTCGGTAATAAACGGCGGGTGCCCTGACACTATAAAAAATAAACTAACTAACCAGCGTCACTCGTAACAGTTATACGGTGATCACTGGTGAAAGGGTTAACTAGGGGGCAATCAAGGGTTAAAACCTTTATTAGGTAGTATATGGTGGTCCCTGAAGCTATAAAACGCTGACAGCGAAAGTATATATTTACTTCCTTTACTAGCGTCACCAGTGACACTAATACAGCGCTCAGAAAAACGATCGCTTAGTGACACTGCCGACGGGGGGCGATCAAGGGGTTAAAACTTTGTTAGGGGGGTACCCTAGACCTACAGGGGGCTAACACTAACTGCCCTACCACACTAACTATCACAAACTGACACCAATGCAGTAATCAGGAAAAAAAAAAAAAAACTGCTTGGTGTCAGTGACAGGGGGGAGGGGTGATTGGGGGGTGATCGGGGGGTGTAAAGTATGCCTGGCATGTTCTACTGTGTGTGTGTTGGTGCACTCACATTGATGTCTTCTCTCCTCGGCGCCGGAACGGAAAATACCGAGCCGAGGAGAGATGACATTACTTCCTCTGCTGCTGTTTACTATACAGCAGCAGAGGAATGATTCTATTGGCCGGGAGCGATCACGAGGGGGGGGGGCCACGAATGGATGGCCTCCCCCTCACCTCCGATCGCCGGGGGACAAATGCCGACCGCCTCGGGCACCGGGGGGGGGGGTCCGATCGGAACCCCGCCCGCGGGAGGCAGATCATGTACAGGTACGTGATTCTGCCTGCCTGTGCCATTCTGCTGACGTATATCGTCGTGAGGCAGTCGGCAAGTGGTTAAGGACACCGCCACTCACTGGTTCTTTTTTAAGGACTTTGTTTGCCCATTTTTATTAAAAGCAAGTTCAGCAAACAAACATATGTTTCCCTAGCAGGGGTTTTCAGCATTCCTTTTTCCAACAACAAAATGACATTCAGCCTAGTTGGCTCTCACTTGTAGCACTGCTGCTCTGGCCTTACACTCCAGGCCCTTGTCTGTCTTGTACAGACTGTTTCATCAGCCACCTTGTTGCATATAGCTAGCAGCCTCTTGCTGCACTGGCTCCTGGTACTCAGACTTCCTATCTCCCGGGGTGGAGCCCAGAACCATGGTCAGTATGCTGGCTGTTCTCAAAATCAGGACCCAGGAATAGAGATTCCATCTCACCCGGATCTCTCAGAAATCCCTGAGCTGCAGGTCCCAAATTGGACTTTACAAAACACTGAGGAAACTGAAAGGCCAGTTTCCTCTTCATGTTACATGCTCCCTGGAGACCCTCAACCCGTCTGGTTGAGAATTCTGGGTCACATCCTCCTTCTAGACCCTGGCAGGGCAACGCTCTGCCACAATTAAATAAATATATATATATATATATATATATATATATATATATATATATATATATATATATATATATATATATATATATATATATATATATATATATATATATATATATATATATACACACACACACACACACACACACACACATATCTTTTCATGTGGCAACACTGAAGAAATGACACTTCGCTACATTGTAAAGTAGCGAGTGTACAGCTTGTATAACAGTGTAAATTTGCTGTCCACTCAAAATAACGCACAGCCATTAATGATTAAACCGCTGGCAACAAAAGTGAGTACACCCCTAAGTGAAAATGTCCAAATTGGGCCCAATTAGCCATCTTCCCTTCCCGGTGTCATGTGACTTGTTCATGTTAAAAGGTCTCAGGTGTGTATGGGGAGCAGACGTGTTAAATTTGGTGTTATCACTCTCACTCTCTCATACTGCTTACTAGAAGTTCAACATGGCACCTCATGGCAAAGAACTCTCTGAGGATCTGAAAAAAAGAACTGTTGTTATACATAAAAGATGGACTACGGTATAAGAAGATTTCCAAGACCCTGAAACTGAGCTGCAGCATGGTGGCCAAAATCATACAGCGGTTTAACAGGACAGGTTCCACCCAGAACAAACCTCTCCATGCTCGACCAAAGAAGTTGAGTGCACGTGCTCAGTGTGATATCCAGAGGTTGTCTTTGGGAAATAGATGTATGAGTGGTGCCAGCATTGCTGCAGAGGTTGAAGGGGGGGGTTAGCCTGTCAGTGCTCAGACTATTCACTGCATCAAATTGGTCTGCATGGCTGTCGTCTCAGAAGGAAGCCTCTTCTAAAGATGATGCACAAGAAAGCCTGCAAACGGTTTGCTGAAGACAAGCAGAATAAGGACATGGATTACTGAAACCATGTCCTGTGGCCTGATGAGACCAAGATAAACTTATTTGGTTCAGATGGTGTCAAGCGTGTGTGGCGGCAACCAGGTGAGGAGCACAAAGACAAGTGTGTCTTGCCTACAGTCAAGCATGGTGTAGGGAGTGTCATGGTCTGGGAATGCATGAGTGCTGCTGGCTGTCAGAGAGGATCTCACTGCAGGACACTTGCTGGGCACTCTGGTGTGCGCCGCTTCGTGCTGGCCCGAGCGGGTGTGTGCGGGCGCGCGCGTGCCCGCTGCATTTGGCGCCGGTTGCTCTATTTAGCCTGCTGGGATGCTGTGCTCGGTGCTGTCCGATCATCAGCTTCCTGTTCCCTAGCTTCCTGTTTGCCTGTGTATTGATCTGATCTCCCTGTGACCCGGCTTGTTTACTGGACTTTCTCTCTCTGCTTTCCGCCTGCATTTGACCCCGGCCTGCCTCCGACTTTGAACCTGCCTGACCCCTTGTACCGTGCCGATTGCCTGTTGCCAAAACCTGCCTGTGACCTGGACTTTGAATCTGCCTGCTCCCTTTGTACCGTGCTGACCGTCTGCTGTCGACTTTGCTAGTGACCGGATCTGTCTGCTCTGCACTTGTTAGCTGATCTCCAGCCTACCTATTATCACCTGCCAGCTTGCATCAGGATCCTGAGCCTCATCCCTGCAAACTACCCGCCAGGCTCTCATACCATTCTGAGCTCCTGTGCCTTCTGTGTGCTCTATCAGGGGCCGGGAACCAGATACGTACGGGAGGCCATCCTCTGCTATATCGGGTTCGTCAGTCAGGTACGTGTAAGTCTGACAGTATCGGACAGCCATGTCCGAGCCCGAGCAGGGGACCTCTCCCATGGATGAACTATGCAGACACCTGGTGGGTCTCACACAGGCGGTGAAGAGCCTTCAAGAGGGTTATACCAGACTGGAGGAACGAGTTCAGGTGTTGTCCTCATCTGCTAACCCACAAGCTACTGCCGCTGTTGGACTCTCACCTGCACCCTCAGTGGTGATGTTACCCCCTGAACCCAGGGTCCCTACTCCCGAAAGGTTTACCGGTGAACGCAATAAGTATCGAGCCTTTCGCAACGCTTGCGAATTGTACTTCGCCTTGCAACCACGCACCTTTTCTTTGGAAGCAACCAAGGTGGGTTTTGTCATCTCCCTGCTATCTGGAGAACCACAGGCCTGGGCCCACCGCCTCTTGGAGCAAAAATCAATCTGTTTGGATAACCTGGATACCTTCTTTACTGCCATGTCTCAATTATACGAGGACCCTCAGTTAAAAGCCACCGCTGAATCCGCTTTACACGCCTTACAACAAGGGCGCCGGCCCGCAGAAGACTATGTTCTGGAATTTAGGCGTTGGAGTTCAGACACGGAATGGAATGACGCGGCCCTCCGTTACCAATTCCGTTTGGGGTTATCCGATGCACTCAAGGACGAGCTAGCACGGGTTGGTGTACCCCAAACGCTGGAAGACCTTATTAACCTGTCAGTGCAGATTGACCGGCGCTTGAGAGAGCGTCGTTCTGAGAGGTCTGTCAACCAGTTCCGTCCCACGTGGGTCCTCCCCAAGGACCCAAGTGCTACCAGCTCTGTAGGCCAAAGTCTTCATGCACCAGCTGCCTCACCTCTTGATACTTTCGAACCGATGCAACTGGGAATTCTCCGCCCATCCCTCCCTTCTGAAGAACGACAGCGCCGGCGAGTCAATAACTTATGCATGTATTGCGGAGAATCAGGTCACTATGTGAGATCTTGCCCAAATAAGACATGTAAGTCTCTTTCAGCTACTTCTAAGTTTGCACCTGCCTTGCCTAACCTTGCTAACCATCTGGCTCTCTCCATTATCCTCCAGCTTCCAGGACAGGATCTGCCCACCTCGGTCATCATTGACTCAGGAGCTTGCAGTTGCTTCATTGATCTCACCTTTGCGGCCCATCATCGCATCCCTCTCCAACCAAAGTCGCAGGGACTTGCTGTCCACCTCGCTGATGGGTCCACCCTTAGCTCTGGTCCGGTTACCCAGGAAACCATCCCTCTGCTGGCCATCATGAACACCTGTCATCGGGAATTTCTCCGGCTGGACGCCATTTCTTCACCACTCTTCCCTATTATTCTAGGAATGCCTTGGCTGCAGGCTCATAACCCCAGCATTGATTGGGTTTCTGGGGAAATCAAGTTCCCATCCAGTTACTGCCAACAGCACTGCCTGTACAGAACTCCAGCGGAACCCAGTCAACTCTTGTGTCTGAACACCGACACGGAATCGCAGCAGGCGATTCCTGCCTTTTACCAAGATTTCTCTGATGTCTTTAGTAAGAAAGGGGCAGAAACTCTTCCGCCCCATAGATCCTACGATTGTCCCATAGAACTGTTGCCGGGATCTGAAGTTCCCTTTGGGAGAATTTTCCCTTTAACGGAGCAGGAGATGGCTACCCTCAAGGTGTATATCGATGAAAATCTTGAGAGAGGCTTTATCCGCCCTTCTACATCACCAGCCGGAGCCGGCATCTTTTTTGTTGAGAAAAAGGACCACTCGCTTCGACCCTGCATCGATTATAGGGAACTTAATAAAGTGACCATCAAAAATCGCTATCCCTTACCTCTCGTGCCAGAGCCGTTTCAAAGATTGGGTTCAGCCAAGATCTTTACTAAACTCGATCTCTGTGGGGCCTACAACTTAATTCGCATCAGTGTGACCTGGACTTTGAATCTGCCTGCTCCCTTTGTACCGTGCTGACCGTCTGCTGCCGACTTTGCTAGTGACCGGATCTGTCTGCTCTGCACTTGTTAGCTGATCTCCAGCCTACCTATTATCACCTGCCAGCTTGCATCAGGATCCTGAGCCTCATCCCTGCAAACTACCCGCCAGGCTCTCATACCATTCTGAGCTCCTGTGCCTTCTGTGTGCTCTATCAGGGGCTGGGAACCAGATACGTACGGGAGGCCATCCTCTGCTATATCGGGTTTGTCAGTCAGGTACGTGTAAGTCTGACACTGGCACTGGGGAGCTACAGTTCATTGAGGGAACCATGAATGCCAACATGTACTGTGACATACTGAAGCAGATCCCCTCCCTTCGGAGACTGGGCCACAGGGCAGTATTCCATCATAACGACCCCAACACACCTCCAAGATGACCACTGCCTTGCAAAAGAAGCTGAGGGTAAAGGTGATGGACTGGCTGAGCATGTCTCCTCATCCTCCTTCTAGACCCTGGCAGGGCAACGCTCTGCCACATATCCTCCCCCCGTTTCGACCCCAGAGGGGGCGTAACACACCAGCCAAACCTCTTCAAAATGGCACCTCTGTGCCAGTTACCACTGACAAGGCTTTTCCTATGCCCCCCTGCTACACTGATTTGGGTACTACAAAGACACCCCAGTGACTTCTTACGGGTGCACTTCCAAAAACACCATCTGCCCATTTTCCTTGGGGCCACACCTTCAAACACTTTAACACTAAGGGACTTACCAAGGACTTGGATATTGTTTCTCAACCTTTTTCTCTTTACTTCTAAAGTGGTCACATTTTTAAACACCTTTTTAGCCATAAGTGTGGGCACTTTTTTTGTTAATTAAACTCTTAATGACACCTTGTTAAGCTTTGGGCCAGTGTCCTCAGACCTTTTACTCTTGCAACTTGGGAGTTTCCCAGACCTCTGGAAATCCTTCCCAGAATTACACCCCTGAACCTGTAGGGGGCACAATTCTACTGCACCTATTCCCTCTTCTGTGTCTGTCATACCATTCATCTTCCTGTATTTTTTTAAGATTGAGAGTTGTTACCCATGGTAACCGAAACATTTACCAGTGTGTTGCACTTTTCCTCATTGTCTGAAGTATTGCTACATTTATCAGAACTCTTTTCACCTGTGTTCTGCAAGGCAGTGTCTGGAGGAGAATCGCACAAAGTGGAGTGGTTGTCTACCATGACAACGTCACTAACCACCAACTCCACTGCCACATGACGCTCTTCCAGCGACTGTCCTGATATCTGATCCTCACTATCCAATTTCACCTTTGGATTGATGGCCCCAAACACATCACACGTACTTGTGCTCTCTGGCACTTCCACCCAGATTTCTGTTCTGTCCAACAGTACTCCAGAGTGCCTCTCATACACAACCACTGTATGACGCATTCCAGCACACTGTGAGACAATTTTCCATAATAACAACGATTGCATTACATGCTTCCAAAATTGCAGAGATTGTGATAGTACAGTCTGTAATATCCAGCTCCATTTATGCATACCCCATGGTACAAGTTCTCCAAACGCAGGAGAGGACAGCAAGATATACACCGGATGTACACTCCAACATTCTAACATTTCTCTTAGCATATCTGTCATAAAAAGGCACTGTGATTCTACACTCAAGACCTTCCTGGGGTCCTTAATGTTCCTTGGGATGTGGAAAGACTCATTTACTGATGCCTTAGAGGTGGTGCTTCTTAAAGGGGCTTCCTCCCCGCTGGAGGTATCCAATGCAATAACCTAGTGCTCTCCTAGAGCGCAGCCAGGTGCGGGAGTCACCACAAAACTCTCAGGCTCAGTGTCAATGATCTGTTCCAGGTCTTTTCTATAGATAACATTAGTTTGGTATACCACACCAATTACTCCTTTATGGGTTGTGGGCACAACCTCTGCTATGTGCTCAATCTTTCTTGGCCCTTCCATCTCCTTAGGAATATCCTCTGCAACAGCAGCAAGCGAACCCTTGTCCAAAAGCTCCGGTTTGGAACAGCAGAAATTGTGTCGGCTCCACTGTTACACACTGAGCCTTCTTTAAATAAAGCCAACAGACTTGTCGCCCATCTGTCCCAGTCTATTTTCTCTGTACTCCCATCAGAGGTACTACGCAGTACAGCTCCAACTGCCAAAGTAGACACAGGACAGAGTGGCTCAACAGCAGACACATTGCACATATCACTTTTGTTTATACTAACCTGTGGCAAAACATTTTTAAACACAGCAGGCTGCAATACCATAACTTCACCATCTTGCTCGGGTGGCGCTTCATTAAACTCATGAAGACTTTTGCTGTCAGCAGTGACAGACCGCAGTAACCCATTATCACAAGTAATTGCAGACATTTTAGTTTTACCATTTGACACATTCTCATCACCAAGGTCAAGTACCCTCTTATCCATCAGAGTGGCACCACAGTTGTCCCGGGAAACCTCTGGCTCCAACACACAGAGCTCCCTTGAGGTTTCTAGGGACACCTCTGCAGCCTTATATACTGTTGCTAAGGGGAATAGCATATCCTGCTTAGTGATCACCCCTACCACCATTAAACACTTCAGATCCGGGCCATTGCCAAATTACGGCAACAGCGCGGATCTACATTACTGGAACGACGTCTATTGACGTCGTCCCGTGCACGAGCAGCCTGCGTGCCCCCTGCAGGGCGCGCGCGGCGCGCTCGGTGATCAGCGAGTTTATGAGACTCGCCTGATCGCAGATCAGAGTAAGGGGTTGGTCCCGACCCCTTACCACATGATCAGCTGTCAGCCAATGACAGTTGATCATGTGATGTAAACAGAGCCGGTAATCGGCTATTTTTCCTCCTCGCGCTGACAGCATGAGGAGGAATAAAAAACCCGATCACCGGCGGCCGTGAGAGGGACATCAGTCCCGATCACGGCGATCATCTGCCCCAACAGCAATAGGCAGCAGTGCCGTCTACCAGTGCCCACCAGCATCACCCATCAGTGCCCACAGTGCCATCCATCAGTGCCCACAGTGCCACCCATCAGCGCCCACATCAGTGCAACAACAGTGCTGCACATCAGTGCCACCTATCAGTGTCACCTACCAGTGCCCATAAGTGCTGCCCATAACTGCCCATAAGTGCCACCCATCAGTGCCCCCCCATCAGTGGTACCCATCAGTGCCACCTATCCGTGCCACCCATCAGTGGCCATCAGTGCTGCCTTATCTGTGCCCATCAGTACCGCCTTATTTGTCTCCATCAGTGCCGCCTTAACTGTGCCTATCAGTGCCGCGATAACTGTGCCTATCAGTGCCACCTTAACTGTGCCTATCCGTGCCCATCAGTGCAGCCTATCAGTGCCCACCAGTGCCGCCTCATCAGCGCATATCAATGAAGGAGAAAAATTACCTGTTTGCAAAATTTTATAACAAACTATGAAACATGATTTTTTTTTTCAAAATTTCCCATCTTTTTTTGTTTGTTTAGCAAAAAATAAAAATCCCAGCTGTGATTAAATACCACCAAAAGAAAGCTCTATTTGTGGGGAAAAAAATGATAAAAATTTCATTTGGGTACAGTGTTGTATGACCGCGCAATTGTCATTCAAAGTGCGACAGCGCTGAAAGCTGAAAATTGGTCTGGGCAGGAGGGGGGTTTAAGTGCCCAGTAAGCAAGTGGTTAAGCATCACATTATCAGCATCAGTCAACTCAATACCAGTAGGATCATACTCCTTAGTACGTTTCACATCATCACATTTCATTTTAACACTTTCCTCCCCACTGGACAGGGCACTGCAGTGAGGCAAGTCCTTTTCTGCACCAATAGTGGATCTCCCCTCTGGGATCACTTCCACTTCAGTGTGAGCAATCCCACAGTCAGTCTTTCCCATGACTTCAACAGCAACAGTCTTACCCATCCGAGTAACAGGTCTTGTCATGTTCATTTAAGTACGTGGACTTTCTTGTACTGCACTTCTACTGGCTGACTCCCTCTAGTGGCCACAGGATGAAACTACAGCGGGCACAACAGAAATTTCCTCTCTGTTGCCAGGGGTGACTACAAACATTTTAACACAGGAATCCGGGCTTGCAGGCGAAGCGTTAAGCCCAGCAACAATATCAGCAGCTGTATTCCACAAGCTGGGACAAGAAAAGATCCCATACCCTAGTTGTGCTGCCTTGCAGGCTAATTAAGTTATAGTTATTTATATAGAATGTGTAGTTTACCACTGCCATCTAGTGGCCAAAGTCTGTATCAGCTTTATCTCTAGTTATGTAAATTTCTCAGAAAGGAAATGACCTTTGGTTTAGGAAGTTCTTCAACCATTTTAGATTGTCATTCTACATGGATGCAGCATGTCTGTTTCTCTCCCAAGGGGCTTGAGACATCATCACCTGTAAGTGCCCTTCTGTTGTGTCATCTGTCATTTATGCTAGATTAGTTATTCTATGTGTACTGATATCTTGTTATTGTATTGCAGTTTCACAAATTAAAAAATAAAAATTAATACAAAAGAAGTCAAATAAAGTTGGATTACTTCGGTAAACAAATCAAGCATCGGGCTTCCGTTTACTGGAGTCTCTGACAATTGTTTAGCTGTCTGTTTAGAACCACACACCACACAACCAGTCAGTGTTTTGAGAGCGGAACACTAGTTGATCACATTCCTGGCATGTTACTTGGCGACTTTCTCCTGTTACTAAGGGAGATGGCACTCTCCCAATATACAGAATCTCGCTGGCATCCCGATGAGGATGGTGGGGCACCTCTTCCCTGTAGCTCCTCATTCCCATTAGCACATTTTCTCTAGTTGCAAATGGAAATGGTGCTCTCCCAGCTGCACTTTTCTGGCTCTCCCAAACATGTAGAATTCTCTCTCTATGAAGTGGTGTAGCTTTAAACTTGCCACAATCCTCTATAGGCAAGATCTTTGTCTTGCGGTCCTCCGACCTGACATCATAGACGTTGCTATGGGCAAACTGCACTCCTTTCAAACTTCTGGTAAGCCTATTGCTCACTCCTGGTACTTGGAGCAGACTTCTCAAACACAGATGCAGACCTTTGCTTTGCTAGGTAGCTTTGCACTGGAGCCTGGGACAAAGGGCACTTGGAGACTGCATGCCCCCACTCACTGCACCGCAAACAGCACACTTGATTCTTAACAGGGCCTCCCCAATTGCATTCTTATGTAAGCTTGGGACTTTGCACATTGGCCTGCTTGCACTAGCGTTGCCAGGGGCAACAACAGACACTTTTGCACCAACAGCTTCACTCAAAATTTGAGCCACATCTCCGCTGTGGCTCCTCCTTGCTGCAAACACACTTTCTCTGGTTTCTATGGGAGACCATGTTCTCCCCATTGACTTTTTCCAGCGCTCTCTAGATTTGATTGGTCCTAGGAAATTGTCGTAATCATCTCGCTTATGACCCATCCAGCTGTACACCTCTTGGTACTCCTCCGTCAGAAACGGTTGCACCAATTCAACCCAGTGACCTTTGGGCCATCCTCTGTAGGAAGCAGTTATCTCAAACTCACCCAAAAAGTTTTCCACATGTTCAAAAGGCAACATAGGCTGTATGAAGTCAGCAGTACAGATTTCTCTTTTGTTGCCACGGGCAACCACACCCATCTGCTCACCCCTTGCACTGAGTGATGGTTTCCCAGACACAGATGCAGACTTTGGTAGACTCTCCATACTCATAGTCACCTGTGCACTCATTGCACCAGTGTTGCTAGGGACAACCCCAGCCCTCTTTCTCCTTGGCAAACTCAGGCATGTATGGGGTTCGTTCAGGCAGTAACAACCCCTCCAGCCACAGAGCTCTATCATCTCAGCCATCCTTGCTTTTTTTTTTTTTTTTTTTAAGAGCTTTGGCCGCCCCATACTCACAGTCACTCCAGAAAAACTTTGCACAGTTCAGCAATAAATTGGAGCACTGTCTCTTTTAGACCCCTTTCACACTGGGGCATTTTTCAGGCGCTTTAGCGTTAAAAAAAAGTGACTATAATGCGCCTGAAAGAAGCCTCATCTGCAATCCCAATGTAAAAGCCCGAGTGCTTTCTCACTGGGGCGCTGCGCTGGCAGGGTGTCAAAAAAAGTCCTGCAAGCAGCTTCTTTGCAGCGCTTTCGTGTTTTTGCCACCGGGCTGGGTGCGCCGATGGCCCGAGCCCTTTCACACTACCAGCACCCGAAAAACGCCCTAGTGTGAAAGGGGTCTTAAGCGGCGCTTTACCAGCATTTTTCGGGCGCTGGCAGTGTGAAAGGGCTCAGGCTTTCACATTGGGATTGCAGATGAGGCTTCTTTCAGGCGCTTTTTTTAATGCTAAAGCACCTGAAAAACGCCCTAGTGTGAAAGGGGTCTAAGGCTAGTTACCTTTCTCTTGCAGGTTCTCCTCACCTGCACGCACAGATTATGCAGTCTCATGCATCAAAACACAGTTCATATAACAGATGGGCTTACTTGATTGTAGGGATCTCAGATTGTGCCCACAGCACTTCTTCACCACGTGTAAAGGACTAGCGTCAAATGTAGAGCTTTAAGGACACCGCCACTCGCTGGTTCTTCTTTTTAAGGGCTTTGTTTGCCCATTTTTATTAAAAGCAAGTTCAGCAAACAAACATATGTTTCCCTAGCAGGGGTTTTCAGCATTCCTTTTTCCAACAACAAAATAACATTCAGCCTAGTTGGCTCTCACTTGCAGCTCTGCTGCTCTGGCCTTACACTCCAGGCCCTTGTCTGTCTGGTACAGACTGTTTCACCAACCACCTTGGTGCATATAGCTAGCAGCCTTTTGATGCACTGGCTCCTGGTACTCAGACTTCCTATCTGCCGGGGTGGAGCCCAGAACCATGGTCAGGTTACTACTAAAAGCCCAGCACACATCTGACCAATCAGTATGCTGGCTGTTCTCAAAATCAGGACCCAGGACTAGGGATTTCATCCCACCCGGATCTCTCAGAAATCCCTGAGCTCCAGGTCCCAAAGTGAACTTTAGCCCCCATTCACACTTATGTGAATTAGATGCGGCTTACAACGCATCCAATTTGCAGGACATTTTAAACTAGGTTCATTTAAATGAGACTGGTTCACATATGTGCGTTGCATTCGCACTGCGCATTGCACAAAAAACTTGTGCGTTTTCTGGTCATTGCGGTGCGAATTACAAGGCCATTATCTTCTATGGGCACGCATCTGATTCGCAGCTGTGTTGCGGTGTGAACATAAATGATCTCCCCTCCTCCTACACCTCCCCCTCTTCCAGTTCCTCCCCTGTCTGTTTTGGTGTGCTGACCGGAGCAAGCATGGCAAAAAGAGGTAGAAAAGTGTCATCAAAGGCCAAGCAATCCGTGGATTGCGAAGAGCTGATCAGACTTGTGAGGGAGAAACCGATGATTTGACACCCGGCATCCTAAATATAAGGACAATGTTGTTAAAAAATGTGCATGGCTGAAAATTGCCAGAATCATCTTGCCAGAGTGGAGCATGTGCTCATCCCAAGTTCAGGCTGCCAAATGTTAGTTTTTTTATTCCCTTTCACTACCTGTAGATGCTGTCCTATTGTTTAGTTATGTTGTCCATTTTTATTCCAAAAAACAACAGCGTACGTTTGCCCACAAATCCATACCAGGCCACATGCACTCAACATTGTGCACATAACGGCGTCAGACAGCGACGGAGGAGTCCCTAAATTAATTAATAAGCTAAGATTCGCTTAGGTTAGCAAAAGAATATACAACACAAATGTCAACATTATTTTTATTTAAATAAACCAAAATTACCAAAAAAAAATTGTTTGTTACAGCACACTTTTCACTTAGTAAAGGCCCTGATAATATAATGCAAACCAATACACACTTTTTATGATTAGATAGAATTCATCTGCCAAGGCACCTCCCCAGCTGGCGACATAAAGAAGTTTTGGAATTGGAAAAACCACAAATACGTGTACCACTAGTGGTGCCCCTAGTAACATTCCACTGTGCCGCCTCCATGTTATGGCTCAGGGAATCCTCAAATAGATATCCGTCATGTTCAAGCACATAGTTGTGCAGTGCACGGGCTGCTTTAACAGCACTGATAGCATGGTCAGTACTGAGATTTATTGAAGTATGCATGAATCTCCACTTATTGCATAGTATACCAAATGCACATTCAACTACTCGTCGTGCCCTAGTGAGCCTATAATTGAACACTCTTTTTTTCTGTAGTCAGAGAGCGACTAGAAAAAGGCCTGAGCATGTGCTGTGCAAGTGCAGATGCTTCATCTCCTACAAATACATGTGGGAGGGAAGGATCTGTTGTTCCAGGCAGGGGAGAATGATTGGGCAAGTCTAGTGTATTCTCACGCAGCATGCGGCCAAATGAGGAATGTGAAAATACACTAGAATCCGAGCTGCTGCCATAAGAACCCACATCAATATAAATAAATGTATAATTTGCGTCTGCCACTGCCATTAATACCAACGAAAAAAAATTCTTATAATTAAAATATTGGCTCCCACTAGCTGGAGGCTTGAGGATGCGGATGTCAATGACTCCCAGACAGTTGGGGAAGTTGCAGCGCTCCCGGAAATGCTCCGCTACCTTCAACCATTCGTGTTTGTTTGGCTTCTTCATAACCAAATCCTTCAGTTCTTCCCATATGAATAGGCAGGTTTTATTAACAATGCCACTAATAGTTGATTTCCCAACCTTAAATTCAAAGTGCAAACTTCCAAAAGAATTTCCTGTTGCTAGGTACCTAAAAGCAGACATAAATAAAATTCATTTAAAATTTTTTTTTCAGTGCATTACTTACAGACAAGGTGGCGCAGCATGCGTGATGCTTACCGCAAATATATACACCATCTCAAAGAAGCAAGGAGTGGCTCGGGGGCAGCGCCTAGGGTACCCTATATGTTTGCCAGGGTCTTAGATTTTCTGCAACCCATTGTGGAGATGAGGGAGTAAGTTTTCATCTATATCATCTATGTATCTGCAAACCTCTTAACTTTGATTATGCCTAGTTAAGTTACACTCTTTTTTTTAAAACCAGGACAGAAGCTAGTTGGGAGGAACAACATGTTATGGATGACCAACTAGAGGCACAACCGGAGGCCCAAGCCCAAATTAGTTTGGAAGAAGGCACAGAGGATTTGTCACAAATCCAAAGCTCCTCGAATCTGTGGGAAACAAACCCAGATGAGCAATCTGCAGTGGCAGAGGCTATCCCTGGGCCCTCCTCTGCTCCTGCAGACATTGTTCTGCCAGTCAAAGTGCCGCGGAGGCGACCACCTCTATCGCAACCTGACATAAGTGAGCGCCAACTTGAAATGTTGAAAAACATGTCTGAAAAGGTGGATTTTTTTTTATGTCCAGATACTATACTGGCGCTCAGTTTTGTACCTCTAATAAAAAAGTCAAACCTGAGCGCTACTTTGAAATGCGAAGCACTATCAAACAAGTGCTGCACTCCTTCTCACAGCCACGTGAGGAAGCTTTAATCAGGCCCCCCCCCCCCCCCCCCCAAAATCCTGGTATGTATGTGACAAGTCAACATGGCGAGGCTAGGCCTGATCCCAGCACTGCCAGTGATGACCAGGCTTCCGCCAGTCACTACTCCAATGAGGCCCCTTTTAAAAAAGCATATCACAATCTGTGATTTATGAGGTCTGTCCAAGGTTGAGGACCAAGAGGACACCTTTTTTGATAAATGTGTTCAAGAGGCCTACTTGAGACAAGTTTATTTTTTGTTTTTGTTCAATGTTAATTTATGTTGGCTACATGAGCAAATTTTTTAATTATTTTTTTAAATTTAGGGATACTTGAATAAATCATTATTACGCAAACTTTTGTCGGGTTATATATTTAGAATGACACATGTTTGAAGAGTTCAAAAATAAAAATATTGCATTCTCCTAAATTAACATGACAAAGGACATCAGTGGTGAAAAGTACCTTAATGTGATCAGTAATCTTTTAGCAGGCTGGATACTTGTTCTGTAGCACGTGTTATGACGCTCCAAGCGAGGGGAGATTAATCCAAGCAATTTGTCATAACTAATTCAAATATGAGTCTTTTATTAGATTCATGTCTGAAACAAATTTTGACATACAATTTGAAACATAAGGAGGTAAGTGTTTAAGAACATTAATATTTGTAAGAAGGCCTGCACCCTTATCAAAATAAAAATGTACGTTAAAGTAGTGGCATAAAAAATAAGATATAACGTCATTTGCAGTTGTGCCATCATTTGGACATAGATTTAGCCACTGGCAGCTGAATTTAACAATAACAATTGTCTGGTCCCAAACTGGAGTGGGATCCCCCCACACAAAGCACCTTGTCCCCATCAACTTGGGGACAAGGTGTTTTGGAGGGGGGCACAAAACACACTACACATGTTAAGGTCATATGGCCTGGTTTGGTCCAGGAGGGGGGTGCTCGCCCCCCCTTCCTTTTCATGGCCTTTTAGGCTGCATGCTCAGATAATGTTCTGGTATGGATTTGGGGGGGGGGGGGGGGCGCAGTAACACCACGCTTTTTAAAATGATAAGACTGACATATATCACACACATAGGTTAGACTGGATGGACTTGTGTCTTTTTCAAGCCTCCCCTACTATGGAAATATGTAAAAAAAAATTATTGTTTGGCAGATAAATTACTCACCTAGTTATTGACATGCGCGTGTAATAAAAAATGTTTTCTTCATGCCCACGGAGATCTTCATACAGGATCACGAACTGGCCTCTCTCCTCCCTATTTGCTATTATGGGATGAACCCAGTATCTTCTTCTCCTCCTCCTTCTCTTCTCTACTTCCAGTAAGATTGCTGCTGTTACAGCAACAACTGTTATCATTATCATGGGCAGAGCAGCACACAGTTTCCTAACAAAAATAACCCACACAATACAGACTCCTGGACAACCAGGAAGTGTCCAGAAAAATCAATCTTTTTATAAGCAGCCTCACAAATAGATAACAAGCCTTTGGCCTGCTCAAAATTCGCATCTCTAATTAGACACTCACGGGTTACTTCTGAATTCGCAGCTGATTCGCAGCTAAAACGCTGACGAACCGCTGAACAAATTATTTTTCTCTGCGCAGTGAAACCGGAGCTTCAATTCGCACCGCACATGTGTGAACCCGGGCTTACAAAACACTGAGGAAACTGAAAGGCCAGTTTCCTCTTCATGTTACATGCTCCCTGGAGACCCTCAACCCGTCTGGTTGAGAATTCTGGGTCACATCCTCCTTCTAGACCCTGGCAGGGTAACGCTCTGTCACAAAATATATATATATATATATATATATTATATATACACAGTGGGGCAAAAAAGTATTTAGTCAATCACCAATTGTGCAAGTTCTCCCACTTAAAGATGAGAGAGGCCTGTAATTGTCATCATAGGTATACATCAACTATGAGAGACAAAATGTGGAAACAAATCCAGATAATTACATTGTGTCAGGTCAACTGTATCCAGGTGACAGATGCACCCCGTTGGGGTCAGGAGTGCCCCGCTATGATAGTGGACCCTAAGGCTGACTGCTGCAGATGGAACTCGGGGTGGTTCAGGAAGGCAGGTCCCCTGGAGCACCAACACGGATCCCACAGTGAGTTAGAGCATAGATTCCCCAGGGCGCGGAGTCCAAGAGCCAGCAGGTGTTCACCAGAGCCTCTAGTGGTGAGAATGGACTGGGCTGCAACTGGCTCCAGGTTGCGGCCCCCAGGGTCTCCCAGCTCACGCTCACGGAAGGCTACAGGAGGATGGAGAAGAAACAGCAGCCCAGGACAGCAAGGGATAGTAAGGAGGTAGCCAAATGTCGGGGCGACTAGCAGACAAGGATAACAGAGAACACGCCAAAAGTCAGGGTCACAGGCAAACAGGGATAGTCGAGAATGCGCCAAAGGTCAGGGTCACAAACAGACTGGGATAGTCGGGAACACGCCAAGATCGGTAACAGAGACAGAGACAAACTTAGAGCACACGGCAAACAGGAAGCCAAACACACAATATTGCATGGCAAGGCAGGCTTGGAGAATACGGTGCTAAATAGTGGTTCCTGTTAAGGCTGGGGTGGAGCCACACAGAGGGAAGATTACTTAAGCATGCAGATGTGAGAGTACAAGCCTCAAGGCTGATACACAGACCAGGTAAGAGACAGACAGGTCATGAATGTATTACTGCAAGGTCATGACAGTACCCCCCCTCTTACGAGGCCTCCCCCTCCCCCGCTTTGGACCAGGCTTGGAGGGGAACTTCAAATGGAACTTTCTCAGAAGCCGAGGTGCGAAGACTTCAGATGCAGAAATCCAAGATCTCTCCTCAGGACTGAAACCTTTCCAATCCACGAGATATTGAAGGACACCTTTTATAGAAGCGAGAATCCAAAATTTGACTAACCTCGTACTCCTGATCATCTTCAGAGACTGGAGCCAAGGTAGGGAAAGGTCGAGAGAACTTATTGAAAACTAAAGGTTTCAGAAGGGATACATGAAAGGAGTTTGAGATCCTGAGGCTTTTAGGGATCTGGAGTTTAAAACAAACAGAATTCAGCTTAGAAATTATATTGTAAGGACCAATGAATCTCGGGGCAAACTTAAGAGAAGGAACCCGGAGTCTGATGTTCCTGGTAGAAAGCCAGACTTTGTCTCCTGGCTGTAGAGAAGGCGGCTTACGCCTGCGACGGTCAGCAAAACTTTTGAACTTGTTGGCAGCTTTCTGAAAGAATCATGAACATCAACCCGCAAGGAATTGAATGATTCCTGAACAGTAGCCAAAGCTGGGATGTCAGAAGAACAGGTCATAGGAAGAGGTTGCTGAGGATGTCTTCCATAAACAGTGACAAAGGGTGTTTTCGGAGAACTGACGTTGACATGATTGTTGTGGGAGAACTCTGCCCACGGGAGTAATGATGCCCAATCATCGTGATGAGCCGAGACCAAGGTACGGAGAAAGACCTCCAACTCCTAATTAACCCTTTCAGTCTGGCCATTGGATTGGGGATGGTAAGAAGAGGTAAAATCCAAGGTAATGTTGAGGGATTTGCAATAGGCTCTCCAAGAGCGAGAAGTAAACTGAACACCCCTGTCCGAAATGACATGGGAAGGGACACCATGAAGACGGAAAATCTCTCGTACAAAAATGGGAACCAAGGCAGGAGCAGAAGGGAGACCAGGAAGAGGAACAAAATGGGCCATCTTGGAGAATCGATCAATTACCACCCAAATGACCGTATTCTTCTCAGAAGGTGGAAGATCGGTGATGAAGTGCATGGCTATGTGAGACCAGGGCTCCTTGGGAATGGGCAAGACATGAGAAGACCAGCAGGAGCCTGCGTGGAGGACTTAGACTGGGCACAGACATGACAAGCCTTAACATAATCTTTGACATCCGAACGGAGAGTAGGCCACCAGTAGTGGCGACTGATGAGGAAGGATCGAAGAAACCCAGCATGACCTGCCACCTTGGAGTCATGTCCCCAACGAAGGATCAGTGGGGACGAAGGTCCTGCCAGGAGGAATTTATGACTTCAGGGTGGTAGAATGGGCAAGGATGTATGAAGTAGGGATAATCAGCTCAGGTTCAATGGTAGGCTCCTCATCCTGAATGTCAAAAGATCTAGAGAGTGCATCAGCCCGACTGTTGCAGGAACCAGGTTTGAATATAATGGTGAAGTTAAAACGGGAAAAGAAGAGACTCCACCTGGCTTGTCTGGGATTCAGTCATTTGGCATTCTGTAAGTACTGCAGATTTTTATGGTCAGTGAAAATTGTTATGGAATGTGGGGAACCCTCCAAGAGATGACGCCACTCCTCCAACGCCAATTTAATCGCAAGAAGTTCCCGATCACCAATAGTGTAATTCTTCTCCGCCTGAGAAAATTTTCTGGAGAAAAACGCACATGGTAGATGTTTTTTCCCAGAGGATTGAAGAAGCACAGCTCCCACCCCAGTTGAGGAAGTGTCCACTTCAATAAAAAATGGATTCCCCCGGATCAAGTCACCTCAACAAGGGTCCAGAAATGAAGGCCTGTTTCAAATCATGAAAGGCAGAGACAGCTTCGGGGGACCACTCCTTGGCATTACCACCCTTCTTGGTCAAGGCGATAATTGGCGCAGCAATAGAGGAGTAATTCCTAATGAACTGCCTGTAATAATTAGTGAACCCAAGAAAGCGCTGCGTGGCCTTGAGGCCGGCAGGAAGAGGCCAGTTGGTAATGGCCGAGACCTTCCCAGGATCCATACGAAGACCGAAGTTAGAGACGAAGCATCCCAGAAACAGGACTTCAGAACATTCAAAAGAACATTTCTCCAGCTTGGCGTACAGATTATTTTCTCAAAGGCGCTGAAGTACAATCCGGACATGGTCTCTGTGAACCGACAGACTATCCGAAAAGATGAGAATGTCATCCAGGTAGATGACAACAAATTGGTAAAGCAGATCCCTGAAGATTTCGTTAAAGTTTTGGAAACCGCTGGGGCGTTACACAAACCAAAGGGCATGACCAAGTACTTGTAATGCCCATCTCTAGTGTTAAAAACAGTTTTCCATTCATCCCCCTCCCGTATTCGGATCAAATTGTATGCACCCCTGAGATCCAACTTGGTAAAAATGGAGGCACCTTTCAACCTGTCAAATAGTTCCGATATTAAGGGTAGGGGGTATCGATTTTTGATCGTTACTGCGTTTAGGCCTCGGTAGTCAATGCAGGGTCTTGGGGTACCATCCTTTTTGGCAACAAAAAAGAACCCTGCTCCTGCAGGCGATGAGGATTTCCGGATGAATCCTTTTTCTAGATTTTCTGCAACATACTCAGACGTGGCCTGGGTCTCTGGGATGGACAGAGGGTAGGTACGACCCCTGGGTAGAGCTGCTCCGGGAACAAAGTCAATGGCACAGTCATAGGACCTGTGAGGAGGAAGCACCTCAGCTGACTTTTTACAGAACACATCCCGGAAATCTTTATATGCAGCGGGAAGGGCAGAGGATACTGAGGTGGTAGCCACAGGAAGTCTCCCCTTAGGGGCAACCTTGAGTAGGCAGGAAGAGAAACAGGAGGGACCCCAAGCCAGGATCTGCCCAGAAGTCCAGTCAATGTGTGGAGAGTGGAGCTGCAACCAAGGAAGCCCCAATACGATAGGGGTTGAGACCTTAGGAAGGATAAGAAAGGATATCCACTCCTGGTGGAGTATCCCTACCGACATCTTAACAGGAGGGGTCTGGAAGCGGATAGGCCCCCCTGGAAGAACAGTGCCATCAATCACTGAGACCACCAATGGAGTGGTGAGGGGTAAAAGGGTAAGGTTCATGGAAGATGCAGTTCTCCAGTCCATAAAGTTGCCAGTGGCTCCCAAATCCAGATAAGCCAAGGCCGAGTGGGAGGAAACGCCAACATGAAGAAACACCGAAAGAAGGAGACGAGAAGATGACTTTTCTGGGTCCACCTTCCAGATGTATTACCCGAGCTTTTCCTGGACGATATGAACATGTGTCACGAAAATGACCTTTGCCCCCACAGCAGAGACACAGGCCCAGAGTTCTGTGCCTAGCACGTTCCTCGGGGGATGGCCTGGTCTGGCCCAGCTGCATGGGTTCCTTAGTTGGCAGGAGATGCTCCAAAGGATGAAAAGAGGGGAGCTCGGGCTGACTAAGGGCCAAGGAGTGCTGGCATCGCTTTTCTAGGGTCCTTTCCTGAAAACGAATATCAATCTGGTTACACAGGGGGGTAACTTTGTCCAGATCAGCGGGGGTGGTTCTTCCTGATAATTCGTCCTTCACTCTATCAATCAGAAAGGCCATGCAGAAAGGTTGCGACTAAGGCCTCATTGTTCCAGCTCAGCTCAGCCGTCACTATGCGGAAACAAAGAGCATACTGTCCCATAGAAGCAGACTCTTGGCGGAGACGTAAGAGGGCGCTGGCCGCTGAAGAGATACGACCTGGTTCCTCAAAGATATTCCGGAAGAGTTTCAGAAAATTAGAGAGGCTGGAAACCACTGGGTCTAGAAATAATATAGGCTACCTTTGCCCGATCAGACTGGAAGTTTTGGGGTTGGAGTTCGAAATGAATGGTACACTGGCTAAGGAACCCTCTGCAGGCCTTGGAATCCCCAAAGTAACGGGACAGAGCTGGTAAGTGCAAAGGGTTAGCGGCTGCAACTGTAAGCGGAGCTGATACGGCAGTCGATTGCGGTTGTGGAACCGGGGAGCCTAAGGAGGCTTAATGTTGTTCAAAGCGGGAAGCCAAATCCTGAAGGAATCGCATCACCTGGGTCTGATTAGATTCCTGGGTCTCGAGTCGGTGGACTATGCCCTGCAGCTGAACATCGGCAGGTAGCGGCACATCAGACGGGTCCATTTCCGTGCAAACTGTCAGGTCACCTGTATCCAGGTGACAGATGCACCCCGTTGGGGTCAGGAGTGCACCGCTATGATAGTGGACCCTAAGGCTGACTGCTGCAGATGGAACTCGGGGTGGTTCAGGAAGGCAGGTCCCCTGGAGCACCAACACGGATCCCACAGTGAGTTCGAGAATAGATTCCCCAGGGCGCGGAGTCTAAGAGCCAGCAGGTGTTCACCAGAGCCTCTAGTGGTGAGGATGGACTGGGCTGCAACTGGCTCCAGGTTGCGGGCCCCAGGGTCTCCCAGCTCACGCTCACGGTAGGCTACAGGAGGATGGAGAAGAAACAGCAGCCCAGGACAGCAAGGGATAGTAAGGAGGTAGCCAAATGCCAGGGCGACTAGCAGACAAGGATAACAGAGAACACGCCAAAAGTCAGGGTCACAGGCAAATAGGGATAGTCGAGAACGCGCCAAAGGTCAGGGTCACAAGCAGACAGGGATAGTCGGGAACACGCCAAGATCGGTAAGAGAGACAGAGACAAACATAGAGCACACGGCAAACAGGAAGCCAAACAGACAATATTGCATGGCAAGGCAGGCTTGGAGAATACGGTGTTAAATAGTGGTTCCTGTTGAGGCTAGGGTGGAGCCACACAGAGGGAAGATTACTTAAGCATGCAGGTGTGAGAGTACAAGCCTCAAGGCTGATACACAGACCAGGTAAGAGACAGACAGGTCATGAATGTATTACTGCAAGGTCATGACACATTGTCTGATTTTTGAAAGAATTTATTTGCAAATTATGGTGGAAAATAAGTATTTGGTCACCTACAAACAAGCAAGATTTCTGGCTCTCACAGACCTGTATCTTCTTCTTTAGAAGGCTCCTCTGTCCTCCACTCATTACCTGTATTAATGGCACCTGTTTGAACTTGTTATCAGTATAAAAGACACCTGTCCACAACCTCAAACAGTCACACTCCAAACTCCACTATGGTGAAGACCAAAGAGCTGTCGAAGGACACCAGAAACAAAATTTGTAGACCTGCGCCAGGCTGGGAAGATTGAATCTGCAATAAGCAAGCAGCTTGGTGTGAATAAATCAACTGTGGGAGCAATAATTAGAAAATGGAAGACATACAAGACCACTGATAATCTCCCTTGATCTGGGGCTCCACACAAGATCTCACCCCGTGGGGTCAAAATGATCACAAGAACGGTGAGCAAAAAACCCAGAACCACATGGGGGGGATCTAGTGAATGACCTGCAGAGAGCTGGGACCAACGTAACAAAGGCTACCATCAGGAACACACTACGCCGCCAGGGACTCAGATCCTGCAGTGCCAGACATGTCCCCCTGCTTAAGCCAGTACATTCCTGGGCCCATCTGAGGTTTGCTAGAGAGCATTTGGATGATCCAGAAGAGGATTGGGAGAATGTCATATGGTCAGATGAAACCAAAGTAGAACTGTTTGGTAGAAACACTCGTCGTGTTTGGAGGAGAGAGAACTCTGAGTTGCAACCAAAGAACACCATACCTACTTTGAAGCATGGGGGTGGCAACATCATGCTTTGGGACTGTAACTAAACTGTAAAGTAGTGAGTGTACAGCTTGAATAACAGTGTAAATTTGCTGTCCCCTCAAAATAACTCAACACACAGCCATTAATGTCTAAACTGCTGGCAAAGTGTCAATTTGTGTGGCCACTATTATTTTCCAGCACTGCCTTAACCCTCTTGGGTGTACTAACTTTTGTGCGATATTATATATATATATACACACACACACACACACACACACACACACACACAATGGACATTTTTATTAATGAGATGTGCCCCTTATGCAGCTGGCTCCTGTTTTGAAATTGTCCTTCCTTGATCCACTACAACCCAGCTGCCATAATCTACTAGTGCAATGGAGGTGTGTGTGTGGGGGGGGGGATTGGAGGGAAAGGATTTCAAATACAGCAGGAGCCAGCAGCACAGGAGGCACATTACATTGATAGTAGTGTCCCTTGTGCTGATTTTTTAAAATTATTTGGCTAAAAATAGGCTAGCCATACTAGGGATCGACAGATATCATTTTTTCGGTGCCGATACGATACCGATATTTCGGCCACCTCTCCTGCCGATATTTTGTACATTTTAAAAAAATAATTTACACTGTCATTTTACTTTTTTTTATTTTTTTTATAACTGTTATGTAATGTAAATATCCCTTGTGACAGTAATAGGCATGTGAGAGGTACTCTTTATGGAGAGATCGGGGGTCTATAAGACCCCAAACCCCTCCTTTGCACTTCAAAGTATTCAAATGTCAAGATCAGCGTTTTTTAATACTTGTAATCCGGACATCGCTTCCAGATTACTAGATCTGAGACCCGAATGAAGCATCGGCTTTGTTCGGGTCTTCAGCCAGCCGGAGGATGTGCCGGCTGGTTGCTCGGGCCTCCCGGTGGGACGGGAGTGCCCGGGCGAGCGGCGGAAGGGGGGGAGCGGGGATGTCCCCTTCTGCTGCTTGTAATAACAGCTGAGCGGCTGCTGAGCCACATCGGTTGTTATTACAGTAAACAATAAAGCCAACCGTCTGCTCTAAAGAACGGTACTGGGGTGATGCATGCAGCTGCCCCTTGAATCAATAATCGGTAAGTTTTTTGACCAATACTTCTAAAAAAGTGAATATCGGCCGCCGATAATCGGTCGATCCCTAAGCCATACATAATGCAATTGTCTGGTACAATCTTCCTTTAGATTTACCAAAATCATATAATATGAGGTCAAACCTAAAGACTTTCAATTTGTATGCAATCAGGCAGGCCCTTGCACTACATAGTTGAAGATAAATCTAAAAGGAAATTGAACAAGAAAATTGTATGATGTATGGCCAGCTTTAGGCAGGGATACCAAAGCGCCAAAATAAAGCTCTATTGTCTAAAATTAAAAAAAAAAAGATAAAAATGTTTTTGAATACAGCACTGAAAATTGAACTGGCTTGGTAATGATGGGGTATATACAGGCTAGCACTCAAGTGGTTAATCAGCTTGGGAAATTATGTCTGCTGACCTTGTGGTGGCAGGATGTGGTTTGAAGTTATTATGTTCCGTAGACATATTGGTGCTAGTGGTAATCTAATGACTGTGGTTTATGTACATTGCTGTTATACAGCAGCCTTTTCTTCAACAGTGTGTCAGCATACTAAAATTAAATTCCTAATGATTACTGTGCAGATATTCAGAGTGTGAAACAAAAAATTAATCCACTGTTTTTGCATGGATTTTTCAATTCAAACAAAGCTGACAATAGTAGGGATCATGTCTGTCACGGAAAAGAACTTCAAACATTTGGTTTCAACATTGCTTTATTATGCATTAAAAAGCAACAATAGAATAAATGAAATAAATACAAATTTTGCACTGTTACCATTTGCATTTCAAACATAAATTAATGTCATTTGAACAATACATTCAGCACTGTCTATACCCTTCATTAAAATTTGATTTGAGATACAATTACAAACATGTAATACTAATAAAAATAAAATAGGAATTGAATAAATAACAAAGACCTGTGTTTTTTTCCCCCATTTGTAAAACATTTGCGAACTAATCATACTATTACTGCAAATGAGATATCATTAAAGTCTAATATCAATTTAATACAGCAACATACATAAGGAGAGCAGTGCTTGACCATGCAGACTGTCGGAGCTGGATTACCGGTGCTCAGGCTGGGGGAACATAACACCCTACAGGCCGTCTATCCATCATAAAGACGACGGCTACTCAGGACCATCCAAAAGTGTAAATACTTTTCTTGGCTACATGATCAAATCCAATGAATGGGCAGCCTTACACGTTTCGGCCAATTTAGGCTCTCTAGCCGAAACTTGTAAGCCTGCCTTTTCATTGGATTTTTTCATGTAGCCAATAAATTATTTAAATTTTTGGGATAATACCGAGTAGTTGGCTTCTTTTGGTTAAATATCAATTCAATACCAATCCTACCAGATAACAATAGCAATAAATTGTAGTATGTAATCACCTGTATGTGAAACTGTGTAGAAATGTAAGAGGACAGTATTTACCAACCATTTTAATTTTCGAGTTGAAGCTTCCATATGCAATATTCATTTGTTTATTACCGTTTATTTTGTTGTCTATACAAACTTTTTTATGCATTTAGCATCAGGCAAGTGCTGCTGACGACAGCACTTTATTTCACCTAGATTGCTGAATATGATTTCTAAAAGACCAAACTTTTTTATTTTTTTTAAGAATAAAAGTATTAGTGCAGAGTTTACCATACATACAGGGTTTTCATAATTAAACAGACATTTTTAAAGCAAGAATGGTATGTTTTTTGCCATAGGGTAAGGGCAGTGGTTTATTGCACTAAACAATGGGGGTTTTGTGACAGCTATTGACAGAAATATAAAGTGGAGGAGTATTGCTCAATCATTGGCTGTAGACTGCTCAATGTGTGATTTACTATCCAGACATGAAGCAGCAACCTTTTCAGTGGGGTTTCAGGTATTTTTACTGTACATCTATAATTTTTTGCACATTACCAATGGTTCAACCCACCCAATGCTTTATATATAATATTTTGTTTATGCATAGATGCGGATAGGTTGAATCACCCACTGGCTTTCATCTCTTTCAGACTTAGTGTCCCACAGCCCTTGATGTTAAATTCTCCACCTCCTGCTGTAAATTCATGCCTCAATAAGCAATAAAGTATTCACCAGGGTAAATACCCCACTAGGACCCTGAGGGATACTTATAAGATGGATGGTGATTTAACCTATACCTATTGGAACTAGCAGCTTTGTGTGGATGTACACTTGCTTACACCAGTTTTGGCTGTGATCCTTCTATAAAATTTAGATCTTTAACCTTAAAACTCATGTTTAGTCAAACTCAATATGCAGTATATTACATCTGGTTCAGGGGCTTTGGATGACTTGTTAAATGATGAAAATGGGGCTAAAGTTAAAGTACAAGCATCTTTTTGGGGCGCAGATCCTGCACAAAGGACATATGCTGAGTTTGAAAAGTAGGGGGACACTGATTCTAATGTATCTTATAATAAACACAAGCATACTTAGAAACTGATGTCAGAATATTTTCAAATCATCTTATCATTTATGATCTCCAGAAGACTAAAATGCTTAAGGCTAAAAAGTTCCTATATTCTTTTTAAAATTTTACTGTAAGGCGAGTGGTTAACTACAGAATCAACTACTATTCAGGACATCTTATTCAGAATATGGCACCTCCATCCCCTAAATATGGATCCTTAAAATTTTATAGTTTTGCTAAAAACAGTAATATTTTGCTGGGTTTGTGCATTACATAATATATGTCTTTTTTTAATACATGTTTTTTAGGTTTATAGTTCAAACCTGAATACCGTATATTCTCACTAAAATAAGGGCCAGTATAAGTGCAGCAACTACCAAGCATAAACTAAAAAAACATTTCCCAAATGAACTGTATGTAAAGAATCGCACATTTTTTTTTTTACTTTGGTCATACTGTCCTCTTTAGAAGATTTTTATGTTTACTGCAGTATTTACTTGGAGATATTTGTGGAAAAGTACTTTGGACATATTTGGCTCTCTTTGCTACTAGACTATAACAAAGTTGAGTACTGTCCATGATATTTTTTTTATTTGCAAAATTTTCAGGACAAGCTTTTAGGGGTCTGCACCTTTCTTTTTGGCCCAAGCATTACTGATAACAATCAGTAATGTATCAGATTTTTTTGAACCACAAGAAGGGGGTAGGCCAAAATGTTTAATGGAAAATCAAGGCAATTCTGATCCATTCTGATGAATCACAGTTTGCCATTACTCTTGAATGTGTGCATGCCGATTAGCATATTTGCAAAGAATTATGCAACTATGCAATATTGGTCGCTTGGGTTATTAAACTGCAGAGTTCACAGCAGACCTGATAAATCCGATTATTCATAAAGGATCAGCTTCAATCTTACTCAAGTGGATAGCAAATTGATCTCCTTTATATTCCTAGCAGCTCAAACTATAGCAAGAGTGTGGCGTCAACCAACTTTGATCTTCATGGGAAAGAAACTGCGGATAATGGGCACTAAGGTCCATGAAAGGCTCACTTCTATACTGAATCACACAAATATGAAATTCCTCAAAATATGGTCTCTTTGACTAAATTACCACCAAGATCCCAATCTTGATCACTCATTCTTGTCTCTTTGATAGATGACGAGTTGCTCGATAAAGCAACTCCTGGATAGATCCTCAACATCTCCCCCTTTCCCCCTAGCCTTTTTACCCTTCCCTTTGCATGTCTCTTGCTTTCTCTCTCTCCTTTTTTCACCAATGCAGCACTATTAGTTTTCTTCTTATGTTTCCAGCAGCTAAGCATTGGGTGAACGTGGTTTTTTTTTTTCTCCTCCTGCCAGTACTCCAGCCCCCCCCCTTTTTTTCGTTTGCAGGCCATTGCCATTTTTGATCTCTCGCTTTCACACACTCGTATGATATCTAAAACCAGTTTACCAGCCATATCTAAGCCGGAATCTGCTTTTTGTGCTGTCTTTTTCAGTCTTATGGTAAAATGCTATATTTTACTTTGTCATTAGTTGACCTTAAATTTCCGTGCGTACCTCAGCTTTGTTTACACTGTATTTCTTTGTCAACATTCCTAATAAAATCTTTGTAAAACAGAAAGGATCAGCTTCACCCAATTTGACCAGTTCACAAATAGACATTTTCCCCACATCCCAAGTGTTTAATGTCATCTGAAGTTTCATGAAGCACATAAATAATATGCAGATACTCCAAATTAATAAACATAAAATGTGGAGATTGGGGGTCTGCACAGGCCTTATCCAGCCATGTGGTCAACAGTGGTTGCCCCCCTTGCGTCCTTGTTGCTGGATCTATTATTATATAACACAAAGTCTGGCAGTCAAAGTGCTTTAACACATCTCCTATCTCCTGTTTTTCTCTACAGTACCTGAAAACCTGTGGCACAGATATAAACTTCAGCTGGAAAACTGGTGCTTCGGCCTTATCTCTCCCACTATCCTCACCAGTGTTCAGTAAGTTAATCTATATCAGCGGTGGACAGTGGGGCATTTGCCCCTCAGGCCAGTACTAATAAATGATGTTGGGCTTGTGGCCCTGAGTGGAGATTAGCTGCTGGGTGTTATAGAACTACCTGTCCCCCATTCAGACCTGGAATCAGAGTAAAAGCTTCCAGTACCAACTTCCTTCCAGCAAAAAAAAAAAAAAAGTCCATCCAAATTTCACGTTATGTGAGGACCACCACAGACCTGCACAAATACCTGCAAGTCAGGCAACCTGCACATCTTAAATTTCCTAATTATGCCCTACTTCCACACACTGTCTGCCACCTAAGCATTGTATAGTGTACTATTTTGTGATAGGTTTGTCTACTCTAATTTTTATTTGGGTAATCATCAACATCTTTGTTTACACTCTGAACAAAATCTTAAACATACCGTTTTGTCTATTTTTAAAATGCTTTTTTAGGATTCAGATTCTAATAATTTTGGTTACCCTAGTTTGGAAAGAATTGCTTTATTTAAATTTAAAACTGGATTAAAGAAATAAAAATCACTTTATTTGATCACCATGTGCACAGCCATCATTTAAGCCTTTAAATTCTATCTGTTACAACAGCAGGATGTGATCGGCGACTGTAGGCAATACAGACAGTCCTAATTTAGCAAACATTAAAGCGGGATTCCGGCCAGCGAAATTAAAAAAAAAAAAAAAAAGTCAGCAGCTACAAACACTGTAGCTGCTGACTTTAAATAGGTACACTTACCTGTCCTGGGTGCCCGCGATGTCGGCCTCCCCGTCCCTCGGGTCCCGGCACCCTAAGGGAAACAGGCAGTGAAGCCTTGCGGCTTCACTGCCAGTTTCCTACTGCGCACACGCGAGCGGTGCGGCGCTCTGTAAATGGCCCCCGTGGTTTTCTGGGAACACAGACAGTTCCCAGAAGGCAACGGGGCCGCTCACCGAGGAGCAGGACACGCCGCGGAATAGGAAGAGGCAGATTAGGAAGACTGCCTAGCAACAAGGGTTCAGGTAAGTTTAAATTTTTTTTTTTTTTTCAAATGTTTTTTTTTTTTAAACTTTAAGATTTTTTCATGCGATTTTTTTTTTTATTTTTTTTTATTTTAGGGTGGCCCTCCACTTTAATGAGAATAATTTTTTTAAGTAGATGGAATGGATAACGGGTATTAAAGCTGACATTTTTTTTAATAAAAAATGCTAAATTATAAAATACTCCTTTCATTTGAACATTGTTTGTGAATATTTTTGCTGCAGATGATAAATATGGTTTTGCAGTAAACTGATTCAGTATTGTTGAAAATTAACACATTTTACAGGCAGTGAACTGGAGCATTGAGTCCTTGAAACGTACTACTCCTTTTCTTCAGTACCTATGGAATGTTATCACATACTAAACAACTGGTAAACTCGCAATAGGGAGAATTTCCAACTATAGGTGAAAGCAGAACGTTTGTGTATTTGCAGTACAACAGTGGTAAAATTCACTTATTCACAAGTAGTAAGGGATTTTAGCAATTCTTTGTTACAAGGAATCATTAACTGGTTATCAACAATTACATAAGAATTTTTAATGAAATAACTCCACACTTGAGAAGAACCTCTGCCAGGTCTTTGGTAGCATAAACAACCTGTATTATAATCATATGTGTACATTTACAGTTATCATATAATCCTGTATAGTAAAAACTCAGCATACATGAAACTACATTGTTGTCAATTTTGGATCATGACTGATCCAACTTCACAATGCAATACAATTAACTAATTCCTTGAACAAATGCAGCGATAAGACAAAAACTGATGTGCAGTAGCCCCTAGTAATCAACAGAAATCTGTAAAGTGACATGTTGAGGCTTACTCTACTTTGCACAACATCTTTTCATTGCCTTAAAGTGGTTCTAAAGGTTTAAGTTTTTTTTATCCTAATGCATTCTATGCATCAAGGTAAAAAAACTTTTGGGTGCAGCTCCCCACACAGCCCCCCCCCCCCCCTTTATACTTACCTGTGCCCCATCTCAATCCAGCAATGTGCATGATAGCAGCGGCTCTCCCAAGTCTCTCTGTTCTCATTGGCTCACACAGCAGCAGGAGCCATTGCTGCTTTCAATCACAGACAGTAGGCAAATGAGGAGAGAGCAGGAGGCGGGGCTGAGCCACGCTCTGTGTGTGAATGGACACACAGAGCATGGCCTGGGAGCGAGCCTGCTTGGGTGCCCTATAGCAAGAGGCTTGCTATTGGGGGCCCCAAAAGGAAGAGGATTGGGGCTGCTCTGTGCTAAACCATTACGTTTAGAACTTAATTTAATATATTTGTCGTACCATTAAAATGTTGCTTATTTTCTGCCTTTATTCTGTACATACAACCATACATTTCTGCCATAAAAGTTATTTATCATTGTTACTCTATAATACACAAGACTGGATCTAGGCATCAGGTTTAAGCAGGACTGAGATTCTAAGGCTATGGTCAGACAGGCACTTTATATATTTTTCAAGTCAGAATTTGCCATGGATAGTTTAAAATCTTTTTCATTTACTAGCAAGGTATCAGCATGTAGCAAGTTCTATAAAAGTTGCTGTATCATCTTCACACCAATAACAAATGAGAAGCCTCATGGTCCCATCACATACAGAAACACGGAGAGCCTGAAATCAAGCTCAAAAATATTACTGAAAAATGTTCAATATGGTTTTTAGCTCTAACCATACACAACCTACTAAGTGCAAGAAATGCGACTAATGAAAACATGACTTGCATTAATCAGGCCATACAGACATGTGGTAAAAATTGCTTTCAAAATTTATATTGGATTTTTATTGCACAAAGATCTTCCAAGATCATGGATCAAGGAAAGGATGAAAAATGCTAATCCACAGGAAACAGATGAATTAGGTATCTTCACCTTCCCTTTATTTCATTAACTTCAAACTAAAAGTATTGAGCAAAGATATATTGCTATTTTTAAAGGTTATTTAATGCTATTTTGTGCTAAATGCTGGTCTAAAGTACTATACAATAATTAATATCTAAGATCAAGAGAACGGTTTTACTATTAGTTGTGTTGTAAATTATAGCAAGTTAGACGTATATATTTTATGTCTTTTAATATAGAACGTGTAATTTGTTATCCATATTCTTTTTTTCTCTCTCCCCCCCAACAACAAATTTACCCATACATTACTAACGCACATTATGCCTTGATCACCAAGTGTTGTCTTGATCATTGGTGAAAACAAATTCAAATTGCAAAAAAATGTAACATAAATAAAATGCTCATCAAATGGCTTTACAGTGCATTTTAAAAGAGATACAGCATACTTGTTCCTAAGCGACTTAACAGTGCAGACTTACTGATTAGTGTTACAGGAAACACTAAAAGCTGAAGGGCAACTCTCTGCAGAGAAACCGTGAGAAAAGAGAACACAATTTTGTTAGAGATACAGCTAGGTGGAGATCTATAAAGCAACACAAACATAATATTGCAGCAATAATTTATATACAGCATGTGCTATGTAGTAACACAGCAGTCAACATTTTAAATTAATTTCCAGGAATATGGTACTTGTTAGTTGTTCCATCCAAACAACTATAGCTTACCATCAAGGTTTCACTTTGGAGCCATAATGCCCTTTAATAAATACTAAATCACACTAGCACAGGTCCACGTTTCCAATGGTTATTAAATAATTTACTCTATATCTTTAAACTAATATAAATCTTAGAGCACAACTAATAAATACAGTTATCAGTATCCAGACATCTTCAGTTCAATTAAGCAGCGTTAGCTGTAAAACACATTCCCAGTGCCAAACCTTTAAAATCCAAGTCAGCTGCTGAAAACTAGAATTTTGGTTGTACGTTAAGTGAACTGTATTGTGCATTTGGTATTTTGTTCAGGCTGGGTTCACACTAGTGTGAATTGGATGCGGCTTTCACCGCATCCAATTCGCATTACAAGGGAATGTGACTGGCTCTATATGGAGCCAGTCGCAGCTGGGGAGCGGCTTGCACAGGAGTCCGGTGCGTCTTTGGCCCTGCTTGAGGGGTGAATTCAGGCAAAAATTCGTCCCTGAAATGGAGAACACAGGGATGCACCAGACCCCTGCTGCAAGCCGCATCCGTCGGCAGTGTGAGTCCAACCTAAGATAACATTTTTCCCTTGGCAGTTTGCTAGGAACGGCCACTTTCATGTTTTCTTTTTTACCATATAGCTCTCCTTGAAACGAAACAAACCACCATACACTTCACACACCAAACAAGAAACAGTTACACACCTTACTCTGAAATCACAAAATGCATGTGATAATCGCACATAAAACTACAATGTCTGTTGAAAGGACATCACAAGATAAATAAGACATTTTCAACAAAACGCAGCAAGATGACCCTTCAGTGGAAAAGTTACATTGTTACCAACTTTAGCTGGTTTATTCAGAAAGAGAAGGGATTCTTTCTTCCACTAAAGGATTTTACAGCCTATGTTAATATATTTGTGACTTGGTATGTCCCAAAAGGCTGTACACATTTCACCTTATTTTTCTGTGGACTTGTTAGCAACTATTTCTAAAACATCACTTCACAAAATTCACATTAAAAGGAAAGCACATTTATGCAGCATAAAGTCACCCACTGATGCCAAGGAAATAAATCAGGCAGCTTCTCCTTGGCAGCTCTAGGGGATAATAAAGAGGCTATGCCTTTGTTGCTTTTCTTTAAAATTTCATCCTGAGGATCCAACAAGTAAAATAACACTGAAAGATAGTCTTCATTTAAAATATACATCACTATAAGATAAAAAATACACACACTTTATAGGATTCTACAACATGTGCAAATATGTCATCTTTGTGATCAAATCTTATAGCAACCCATCCAGATTCTTTTGAACAGTCTGCTCTTCCTTTTCAGTATCTGGTTGCGCCAGAGGTTTATAATTGTTTTGGTATTCTTGAAGGATTGTAACGACATCATGGTGTCCAAAGTGCATAGCTTCATCCATAGGAGTATTATTCCATCTGCAAAAGGAAACATAGGGTTGTTTTTCCATTGCCTAACATTTGATAATAGCCTGCCACTCACAGACACAGGCTACATGTATCTTAATGGGCAATAATGGACAGGTAAAGGGAAGAACAAAATGCTATAACACAGAGTAAATGTATAGGACGTAAGACCCAGTCATGAACTGTGCAGTGGTTCTTTGTGTTCATTTAAACTGGGCTACACTGCATGTGTGTATCAAAGTTGGGATATTAATAGAACTATCTGTTCATAGATGCGGCTTTATCCATTTGAGCGATGTTAAGTGAATGGGCACACTAATTAATCGCAACAGGATGACACTGCAATTCTATTGCACTGCCTAGAAAATTAATCTGAGTGCAGAATGCTATACCTATGTGTACAGTAAGAACCATTAGAACATTCTGAATACACAGCTCCAATCTGAATTGGCAACAAACATTTTCACACAGGGTACAATGGATATTTGAAGAACTTGTATGAGTTTAAGAGAACACCAACTGTAGTAAATGTGATAATAAAAAGTTTTTTGCTGCTTTGCCTTAGGCCCCTTTCACATGGGCCGGATCCAGTTTTTCTCAGCAGGGGATCTGTCCAATGATCTCCTGCTGAGCGGAGCGCCCAGATGACATGGACACTGCATGCCCTGCTTTATGTGCAGTTGGATGTAAATGGACCGGCTGTCCATTTACATCTGACTGAACTTCAATCCGGCCACACGGAGGGGAATGTATCCCCTTTCATTTGCTTTTGCTAGATTGGATTTAGTCGGATGTAAACGGACACAAGTCTGTTTACATTCGACCGTTCATAGTATAGCAAAATGGAGGGTCCGATCGGGTCCTCCTGTCCGTTTTTCAGCTGGATCGGATCTATGGTGTGCAAAGGGCCTGACACTGTCAAAATCATCATTGGGAGGCACAACATGGTTGCAATAGCAGCCATTCATGGATTTTTACTTTCTTGTTATCAAAGGGCTATGCTGGAGGTCATCTTAGAACAGCAGGCGAATCAGTTTACACAGCAGGGTATTTATAACAAGGGGCCACTAATGGGAATTAATATCCTGAAGGATGTTCTTGCATAGACTTCCTGATGTTATGTATGGGTGGTAGAGGAGCATCATCTCAGACCTCCTGGTGATGTGAAAATTAAAATGACTGATTTCCTGAATTGCAACAACAACAAAGGGGGGCAGATGTGGACTGTGGTGCTGACTTAGGTCAAGGAGCTTGATGGCAATATAGTAGTGCCATCTGGTGGAAGACAGCAACATGTTTCCTGGAGGATGTTCGGGGTAAGAACATGCTTCCTAGCGATTAGGAGGGACAGGACCTTAAAGCTTACAGATTGTAGCTCATTGGATCCCAAACTATACAAGGTGGCGATTTGGTTGCTGCTTGTGGGTGGTAGAAGATGCAAAGGCCAGCCATTATAGCCCTCTTTTTCACATTGAGCTCCAACCAAGATACACAACACTGAGGACGGACTTGCGTAACGTATCATCTATGATTTTTTTGTTTTATATGCTCTGTATTATTCTTTTAGATTTCTATGTTAGGGTTCTAATTTCTTTGTAAATAAATAAGACCTTTGCTTCTGTGAGCATTGTGTTTATTTTTTATAGCCAATATTGTTGTTATTATATCATCACTATTAATATTAACAGAGCGTTGATACAGTGCTTTACTTTTTTCACATTTTGTTATGTTACAGTCTTATTCCAAAATTGATTAAATTATTTTCCTAAAAATTCTACAACCAATACCTCATAATGGCAATGAGAAAGAATCTTTGCAAATGTATTAAAAAGAAAAAAAAATCACATGTACATAAATAAGTATTCACAGCCTTTGCCATGACACTCAAATATGAGCTCAGGTGCATCCTGTTTCCACTGATCAGCCTTGAGATGTTTCTCCACCTGTGGTAAATTGTTAATTGGACATGATTTGGAAAGGCAGACAACTGTCTATATAAAGGTCCCACAGTTAACAGTGCATGTCAGAGCACAAACCAAGCCAAGAAACAGGATTGTATCGAGACACAGATCTGGGGAAGGGTACAGAAAAATTTCAGCAGCATTCATAAATGGAAGTTTGGAACCACAAGGTCTCTTCTTAGAGCGGGCCACCCAGCCAAACTGAGCGATCGGGAGAGAAGGGCCTTAGTCAGGGAGGTGACCAAGAACCTGATGGTCACTCTGACAGAGCTCCAGCGAGACTCTGGGATTTTTCGTGGGCAGTGGCTGGTGTTAGCGCTTAAATCATCCCGGCACCATGCTTGATATGGTGTAAGGGCGATTGAAGAGCAATTATTTCTATTATTACATTGTAGTAATAAATAAATTAGTTCAACTCACCATAATGCAGAATCAGTGGGAGCCGCAGCCTGTCACTTGCCATGGTCACCTGATGCAGCTTGTAACTTGCCATGCCGCCTGCCAACAGATGCAGCTTGTCACTTGCCACATCGCGTGCCTTCAGATGTAGCTGGTCACTTGCCATGTCTCCTGCCACCAGCTGCAGCTTGTCACGTTGCCTGCCACCAGATGCAGAATGTCACCTGCCACCAAATGTGGATTGTTACTTGCCACGCTGCCTGCTACCAGATGTGGATTGTCACTTGCCACTTCAGTTGCAGCTTGTCACTTGCCATGCTGCCTGCCACCAGATGCGGATTGTCACTTGCCACGCTGCTTGCCACCAGTTGTGAATTGTCACTTGCCATGTTGCCTGCCAGTGGCACCAGATGTGGATCGTCACTCTGCAGGGCACCTGCCTTTAGATTCAGCTTGTCACCTGCCACGTCACCTGTCACCAGATGCACATTGTCACTTGCCAAGCTGCCTGTCATCAGATGTGATATGTCACTTGCCATGTTGCTTGTCACCAGATGTGGATTGTCACTTACCACGCTGCCTACCACCAGATGTGTATTGTCACTTGCCACGTCGCCTGCCAGTGCCACAAATGTGGATTGTCACTGCAATGGTGGCAGCATTGTTCCATTTAGCACAGAGGCAGGCCTCTGTGCAGTGGTGGGTTCCGAGTGAAGGCAGGAGAGTGGTGATGGGGGCGGGTGGTGAGAGATGATGTCATCTCTCTGCTCCCCTCCCGCACCTCCGACATTGAAGAGGCTGACAGAACACAGGCTATGAGGGCGGAAGAGCGGTGATGTGGGGCGGGCAGAGAGAGATGATGTCATCTCTGCTTGCCCGTCTGCTTCTCTCATACTGCCCGCCCGGCTCTTTCATGCCGGCCGCACGTGCGGCCCAGCTGCAGAGAGGCCAGGGCCCGGTGGTTGGGGCCCCCCTTTATATTGGATTTAGGTTAGGCAAGCATGGGGCCATTCAATGGTATCAATTCCTTCATCCTCCAGGAACTGGCTGCATACTCTCGCCACGTGAGTTCGGGCATTGTCGTGCACCAGGATGAACCCAGGACCCACTGCACCCTCTGACAATGGGTCCAAGGATTTCATACAGATACCTAATGGCAGTCAGGGGGCCATTGTCTAGTCTGTAGAGGTCTGTGCGTCCCTCCATGAATATGTCTCCCCAAACCATCACTGACCCACCACCAAACCGGTCATGCTGAAAGATGTTACAGGCAGCATAACGTTCTCCATGGCTTCTCCAGACGCTTTCACGTCTGTCTCATGTGCTCAGGGTGAACCTGCTCTCAATTCTGAAAAGCACAGGGCACCAGTGGCAGACCTACCAATTCTGGTGTTCAATGGCAAATGCCAATAGAGCTCCATGGTGCCGGGCAGTGAGCACAGGGCCTACTAGAGGACATTGGGCCCTCAGAACACCCTCATGAAGTCTGTTTCTTATTGTTTGGTCAGACATTTACACCGGTGGCCTTCTGGAGGTCATTTTGTAGGGCTCTGGCAGTGCTCACCCTGTTCCTCCTGGCACAAAGGAGCAGATACCAGTCCTGCTGATGGGTTAAGGACCTTCTACAGCCCTATCCATCTGTCCTGGAGTAACTACCCGTAACTACTCCTGGAATCCCCTCCACGCTCTTGAGCCTGGGCGACGCAGTAAACCTTCTGGAAATGGCACGTATTGATGTACCATCCATGTGGAGTTGGACTGCCTGTGCAACCTCTAACAGTCCAGGTATCGCCTCATGCTACCAGTAGTGACAACGACCCTAGCCAAATGCAAAACTATTGAAAAACAGTCCGAAGAGGAGTAGGGGAAAAAAAAAAGTTTCCCATCTAGTGCACCTGTTAATTTCATAAACACCAAAGCAGCTGAAACTGGTTAACAACCTAACAACCCCCTCTGCTACTTAAGTGATCAGATTAATATCCCAGGAGTTTAATTGAGTTGATGCTATACACTGCTTAAAAGTGTCCTTTAATTTTTTTGATACATAGGGTAGTGGCGCAGCCTAATGGATGTTAAAAATATAACTCAGTCCATAGAAAGTCCTTTGAGCTAAACAGCTCTATGTAACAGATCAGTCCACTGTGTCAGGGCAAGCCTTGTAGGAGAAGTTGAAGCAAACTCCAGACATGCAGAGAGAGAGAAAAAGACATAGGCGTCTCTGAGTATGGACTGCAATATTTAATAAAGAAGGTGCATTAAAAACTCATATTGAGGTTACTGTGTATAGGCAGATTTGGGTCCAGTGAGCTGCGCTATCAACCGTCCATGCTGTGTGTGTGAACCGTGTCTCCCATATCCAGGTGGAATTTAATGTCCTGGCCAGCAGGATACTGTGATGCTTAAGCGAGATCCAAACTGAGGGTTGGAGCGCAGCTGAGGTCCGATGGAGAGGGCTGGAACGCAGCGCTGGGCGAGATGGCATTACTGGCATCCTCGCGACGCGTTTCGAAGCATGCTCACTGGAAGTATGTGCACAGTGCGTGCTCCTTTCTCAAGCTCTAGAGCACAGTGCGTGCTCCTTACTCAAGCTCTAGAGCACAGTGCGTGCTCCTTTCTCAAGCTCTAGAGCACAGTGCGTGCTCCTTTCTCAAGCTCTAGAGCACAGTGCGTGCTCTTTTCTCAAGCTCTAGAGCACAGTGCGTGCTCTTTTCTCAAGCTCTAGAGCTTGAGAAAGGAGCGCGCACTGTGCACATACTTCCAGTGCACATGCTCCGAAATGCGCCACGAGCACGCCAGTGATGCCATCTCGCCCAGCTCTGCGTTCCATCCCTCACTATTGGACCTCAGCTTCGCTCCAACCCTCGGTTTGGATCTTGCTTGAGCGCCACAGTATCCTGCTGGCCAGGACATTCACTTCCACTTGAATATGGGAGATGCGGTTCAGACACACAGCATAGACGGTTCATAGCATGGCCTCAATGTGAGTTTTTAATGCACCTTCTTTATTAAATATTGCCGTCCATACTCAGAGGCACCTGTGTCTTTTTCTCTCTCTTTTTAATTTTTTTGAGCAGTGTATGTATGCGTGTGTGTAAGAGATATAGATATATATAGAGAGAGAGACTTTTCAGATATATGTTGAATTTTAATCACACTGTTATGTGGTGCTTTTGATCAGGTATTTAGTGTTGTTTTATTAACGAGTAGACTTCACATGTATGTTAGCACTAATTCTTAATTTTGTTTAACATATTTATATACTTGTTGCCCTACACTTAAATTATGTTTTAGTAGTTTCCTTATCATGCCTGGGTGTTGGCGACTGTTGGTGACTAAGGATGGGCTATCTGTTCGAGTCGAACATGAGTTCGACTCGAACATTGGCTGTTCGCCGAACAGCAAACAATTTGGGGTGTTTGCGGCAAATTCGAAAAGCCGCGGAACACCCTTTAAAATTCTATGGGAGAAATATAAAGTGCTAATTTTAAAGGTTAATATGCAAGTTATTAACATTAAAAGCGTTTGGGGACCCGGGTCCTGCCTCAGGGGACATGTATCAATGCAAAAAAGTTTTAAAAACCAAACGTTTTTTTCCCGGGAGCAGTGATTTTAATAATGCTTAAAGTGAAACAATAAAAGTCAAATATTCCTTTAAATTTTGTACTTGGGGGTCTGCGGGTGGGGGGCTTATCGGAATCTGGAAGCCCCCTTTAACAAAGGGGACACCCAGATCCCGGCCCCTCCCTATGTGAATTGGTAAGGGGTACATTGTACTCCTACCATTTCACAAAAAGATGTTAAATAACCACAAGAGACTGCTTTGGACAAGTCCTTTATTAAAAATAAAAAAAAATAAAAAAAAGAGATCAACCATCGCTGGAGATCGAGAATTGGATTACATCGCTGGAGTAGGAGCATGGATTTATTGGATTTATTGGATTACATCGCTGGAATCTCTTTTTTATTTTTAATAACGGACTTGTCCCAAGTCGTCTCCTGTGGTTTTTTTAACATTTTGACACTTTCTTTTTGTGAAATGGTACCCCTTATCAATTCACATGGGGGGGCCTGGATCTGGGTGTCCCCTTTTGTTAAAGGGGGCTTCCAGATTCCAATAAGCCCCCGCCCGCAGACCCCCACAACCACCGGCCAAGGGTTGTGGGGATTAGGCCCTTGTCCCCATCAACATGGGGACATCCTCCCCATGTTGAGGGCATGTGGCCTGGTACAGTTCAGGAGGGGGCGCTCTCTCGTCCCCCCTCTTTTCCTGCGGTCTGCCAGGTTGCGTGCTCGGATAAGGGTCTGGTGTGGATTTTTGGGGGAACCCCACGCCATTTTTTAAAAAATTTCAGCGCAGAGTTCCCCTTAAAATCAGGTCTGGTATGGATTTTTGGGGGGAACCCCACTCCATTTCTTTTTACATTTTGGCCTGGAGTTCCCCTTAGTATCCATACCAGACCTGAAGGGCCCGGTGATGGAATTTTGGGGGACCCCCATGCATTTTTATTTGTTTTTCAATGACTTTCAATAGACACCCCCAGGTGCTTGGATAAGGGTCTGGTGTGGATTTTTTGGGGAGCCCCATGCTGTTTTTTTTAAATTTTGGAACGGAGTTCCCCTTAAAATCCATACCAGACCTGAAGGGTCTGGTATGGATTTTTGGGGGGAACCCCACGCCATTTCTTTTTAAATTTTGGAACGGAGTTCCCCTTAATATCCATACTAGACCTGAAGGGCCTGGTAATGGAATTTTGGGGGACCCCCATGCATTTTTTAAAATATTTTTTAATGACTTTTATGTGTATTGTCGGGACCGACAATTCATTAATAGCCGGCACTAGCGCTAGCACTTTAAATTACTTTTTTTTCCTTTACAAATGTCATTTTGCTCTCGGACGGTTATAAACACGGGAAACATGCGCTACTTTACAGGCATACTATAGACACCCCCAGGTACGAAATTTAAAAGGAATATTTCGCTTTTATTGTTTCACTTTAAGCATTAATAAAATCACTGCTGCCGAAAAAATGGCCATTTTCAAAACTTTCTATTGCAATGATACATGTCCCCTGGGGCAGGACCCGGGTCCCCAAACACTTTTTATGACAATAACTTGCATATTAACCTTTAAAATTAGCACTTTTGGGGTGTTCGGCCCATCCCTATTGGTGATGCTGACCTGATGTTAAACTCATCTTAAGAGCACTTCAACACAGATTCATTGGATTTATAATTGGGGCTTTGTGGACTTTATTTTGGATTTTTCAATAATTGATTTTGTATAAGTTTTTTTCTGTCACAATTCACAGTAATTTATTTTTTTTAGTGCAACACTCATTTTTACATTACGCTAATTGTTTCTGCTATTCGTGAGAATGCTGGTGGTGGAACGTTTGAGATCACGACCTGTAAAGGATATATGTTGCTGCATGTTCATCATGCTACATATGTATTTAGTAAAAGTGAGTTGTTTTGCTACATAGTTTTTATATTTTTAAATGCGTTGCAGCTTGCCTTTTCATTTTATTTGAGCACATCTACATTACTGATATATGAATAGTTAAATATATTAACATGAGAAAATTTATTATGATGAAACTGGATCAAATTGGGAATAAATCGTTGCTAACATTGTTTTTAATTTAGGGAGGATGGGGGGCGTGGCCGAATGTGAACGAGGCTAGACGTGTTTCTCTGGAGCTCCACATCTATCCTGAAGATCTATCCATTTTCCGGAGCCTTCGGACAGTTTTTTTTGGGCAGATACACCTGCGAGCTGAGATCGGGCACTCCTGGTCATGAAAAAGACCGGGAGCAAGCAGGATAAGACACCCCAGCGCTCCCAGAGGCAGACACGCTCCACACGAGGCCCGAAACAGAGATCCACCGCTGCCATCTTACCTCCTCGGCAGTTCACTGAAGGAACCAAGCGAAGAGACAGGCAGATGGAGAAAGCAGCGGCTGCTGCAGGTATGGAGAATCCCCAGCCGGCATCCCCAGGTCAGGAGACTGCCTCAGATGCCATCACTAGACCCATCTTAGAGGCTATTGACGCTAGTAAAGCTGCAGTGATGGTAAGGATCAACCATCTTGCCTGGATAAAATCTGGGGTAGACTTACTACAGCAGAGGACTGAATATCTGAAGTGGAGGATCTGTCACATGCACAGGGCGCACAGTTGTCTGAGCTGCAACAGATGGTACAATCACTCCAACATAGAGCTGAAGACGCTTAAGACCGACAAAGACGAAACAATGTCCGCGTAGTCGGGTTACCAGAAGGGGCAGAGGGAGTTAAATCCGCCATGTTTGCTGAGCAATTTTTTTAAGCAGGTTCTGCAGTTGGGCGACCTTCCCCCTACCTATGTTGTAGAGCGTGCACACAAGGTCCCTTACAGGAGTGCGTCCACCCGGAGCTTTCCCAAGACCATTCTTGGTCAGATTTCTCAACTATAGGGACCGGGATATGATCCTCACTGAATCCAGGAAGCATCAGGACTTGCGATTTGAGAACACCAAAATAATGCTGTTTCCTGATTTCTCTGTGGAAACTCAATGGAAAAGAAGATCTTTCAATGATGTCCGTAAGAGAATGAGGGAAAGGAGGTTCCAGTATAGTATGCTATACCCTAGCAGGCTGTGGGCACAGTATAAAGGAGCAGTTAAATTCTTTGACAACCCACTGGAAGCCAGCGAATGGCTTGACCGAAATGTATAAAGCTGCTGGATGTGATCTTAAATTTGTCTCAATATTACATTCTCAATGATCCCTGATGATCTGCTCACTATGAATGGCTGCACACATTGGGGCTTTCGTGGTGATTTGGTTTTTGTTGTGCATTTATTTCACATTTATTAACTTCCGGACTTCTTGATGGCTGGAGTACTTTTTTCCTCTCATATATTACATGGGGGGCTGTGTGTATCTGGAGGCACTTTGTTTCTCCAGTTGCTCAAGACTTTTACCTTTTTCTTTTAATTTATCCTCATTTTTCTTATTTTTTTCTTTATATTGTCAATCCTGCAAGGAACCACTAGAGGGCTCCGTGAGACCACTGGATTGCCTAGATATACGGCCAGGTGTCTGTTATCTAATGCTCCTTGATCCTTTTCCCATGGGGCTCCATGAAGAGAAGACAAGAAGAGAACACGTGATAAACTTGCCGAACATTTCGTCACTAGGTTACTGACTTCCTAGTATATTTTTTGTTCTCCCCATGTTTGGGAGTTTTGGGAGTAAGCCACATACCAGTTGTTATCTGTTTTAATTGTAGTTTTTTGTTTATGGCTGGTATAATGACAGGGGGGGTTTGTTGTAGCTCGGTTCACTTCTCACAAGGGGTAAATGTTTTGGGATGTTTCTGGCATTGGTCTATTGTTTCATCCAGTACTTGTAGACTGTACTGGATACTGCACTCGGGTTCCGGGATATCAAAATTCACTGTACAGGGTCATGGCTAACTGTGCTAAAATTGTGTCCTGGAATGTGAGAGGATTGAATAGCAAACACAAACGTTTATCGGTATTTCAATTCCTCAAGCATTTCAGGCCCCATATCACCTTTTTGCAGGAGACTCACCTTGATGGTAGCAGGATCCTGGCTTTACGCAGGCCCTGGGTTCAAAAAGCTTTTCACGCTACCTTTTCTACTTTTGCTAGAGGAGTCGCGATCCTTATTAGCAAAGTGTTACCATGTACTATACATCAGGTGTTCTCCGACCAGGAGGGGAGATATGTTGCTGTCCTCTTAGACATTTTTCAACATAAGATGATATTAGAAAACATATTTACCTCCCCCCATTAATGTGCAAGTACTATATGACTTGTTTACTAGATTAGCCCCATTTGCTCACCTCCCTCTAGTATTAATGGGTGATTTTAACGTTATTCTGGATGCTCTGGACTCCTCTAACCCGGGAAGGATGGGGTCGGCAGATATTCTTTCCTGGGCTTCAGTAGCTGGGTTGACTGAGCTGTGGAGAGCCAAAAACCCTCATTGCAAAGCTTACTCTCACGTCTCTATGACTCACCGTTCATCAGCCAGGATTGATCTAGCTTTTGGGAACCAATCGGTACTTTCATTTGTGAAGGATATTGATTACCTGGCTGGTGGTATATCTGATCATTGCCCCCTGTCTTTTAATCTTAACTTCTCTGCGGAGAGGGGGACAGGGGGGTGGCGGCTCTCTCCGGGGTGGCTACAAAATGAGCAGGTCTATTCCCGGGTGGGGGGGTCAATTGCCTCTTACTGGCTAAACAATGAGGACTCGGCTGATCCTCCAGTGGTGTGGGATGCTTTTAAAGCAGTGGTGAGGGGGGAATGCATCTCCGCCATCAAGTCTGAGAGAGTGGCCCACAATGCAGAGATACTTAGGATACAGGAACAAGAGGAGGAATGTGTGGAGAGACATGCCAGTGACCCCTCTTATACTACATATTTGTCGTTGATGGAGGCTAGGCGTCTTCTATCCCTGCATTTCTCTGATCTTGCGCATACTGAGGCAACTCATAGGGCGAATTCTGTGTTTTCGGAAGGAGATAAAAATGGGAAACTGCTGGCACGACTAGTGGCGGTAGATAATCAAATTGCTAATATCCCGGTAATTAGAGGGAAGAGTGGGGTGCTGGTTACTGATCCTGTGGAAATACTGGGGGAATTTCGTGATTTCTTTGAGGGCCTATATGCCCCCATCCAAAAATATGACCCTGATGCCTTGGATGCCCTTCTGGAGGATCTTACCCTCCCAAGGTTATCTGACGATGAAAGGTTGGTGTTGGATGCAGGGATAACTAACAAAGAAATAGTGGCTGCAATTTTTGATTTTCCCCCTAATAAGGCCCCCGGACCGGATGGCATTCCCGCAGACTTATAAACTCTATGCTGAGGAATTGGCACCTCGACTGAATACACTTCTAGCTCAGTGTCTAGAACTCAATAAGCTTCCAACGTCCATGTTGGATGCATACATGGTCTTGTTGCCGAAGCCCGGAAAGGATCCATTAGAATGTGCATCCTATAGACCTATTGCTCTACTAAACATGGATCTGAAGATCTTAAAGATCCTAGCAAATAGGTTGGTCGAGGTGATCCCCTCTCTTGTCAATATTGATCAGACCGGTTTCATGCCCGGGAAGTCTACAGATACTAATATGAGAAGATTGTTTACTCATCTTCAGCTTTCCGGGTGTGGGGCGGGCTCCAGAATAATTGTATCGATCGACATAGAAAAAGCGTTCGATTCAATTGACTGGACATACATGCTTAGAGTGCTTGGTAAAATGGGGTTTGGCAAGGTGTTTTTGCAATGGATCACTTTGTTGTATAGTAATCCCAGAGTGGCAGTCAGACTGGGCGAGTTTACATCTCCCTTTTTCTCAGTGAGCAGAGGTACTAGACAGGGGTGTCCTTTGTCCCCATTTATTTTTGCACTTATGATGGAGCCTTTGGCAGTGGCTCCTAGGTCATCTAGTAACGTTCAAACCATAAGAATTGGTATGATCAAAGAATGTCTAGCATTATACGCCGATTACATGTTACTGTTTCTGGAGGACCCCGGGTCCTCATTACAGGCGGCACTGAAAATACTTAATTTCACCACCTTTTCAGGGCTAAAAGTTAATTGGAGTAAATCCTCCATTTTGCCATTGGATGAAGGGGCCAAAGAAAAGGCTGATCATAGTCTGCCGCTAAAATGGGTATCTTCCATCACATATTTTGGGGTGAAAATTTCAGCTGATAGCTCTGAATACTTGACTCTTAATTTGATGCCACTTTTGAATTTTTTCAAGCAAAGGGCTCAGGCGTGGCAGAGGCTCTCTCTATCACTCATAGGGAGGATAAATTTATTAAAAATGAAGATACTTCCCGTCATTTTATATTTCCTTAGACACGCCCCGGTGTGGGTCCCCAAGTCTTTTTTTAAACAATTGGACATTATCACTAGCTCAAGGTACTTCAGGAACCCTGGGGGAGTGGCGGGTTGGCTCTTCCTGACTGGAGGAAGTATTTTTTGGCCGGTCAGATGGTGTTTGCCCATAAATGGCTAATATCAGATGATGGAGATTCTGCAACAGTTGTGGAGGCGGCTCTTTTGGGATCATACAAGACTCTTCGACTGGCCCTATACAGAGGTGTCAAATCGGAATTACCACTCACATTGGCTATGAAGGCTACTATTAAGGCTTGGGAGGAGGTAAAACAACTAGCTTGTCCAAGCTACTTGGGCTTCTCCCCACTGACTCCATTGTGGGGGAATCCTAAATTGATTAATTTTTATACATTTTCAGATCACATGGTGTGGGTGGTCAGGGGTATCAAAACCCTTAAAGATATTACAAGAGATGGGAGTCTTATGGCTTTCGATCAACTTAAGGCCAGACACGATCTCCCCAACTCATATTTTTTCAGATTCTTACAACTCCGTCACGCCTTTCAGGCTCACTTTGGGGATCTAGTGGTGGAATCTCTCCCGTCATCCATGGAAGATATGCTTATGCAGGAAGAACTTCCTAAAACATTATCAGTCGTTTATAAAGAAATGTTTAAGAAAAGTCCCAGGCCTCTGGTAAAATGTACACAACGTTGGGAGGTGGAGGTCCCCGATATAGATGGGGAGGATTGGGATGATATGTGGAACTGCCCCTTCAAACATTTGGTCTCGGCAAGGGATAAACTAATACATTTCAAATTTTTACACAGAATCTATTTTACTCCTGCCAGACTAGCAACAATATACCCTGCAATCTCCTCGGAGTGTTGGAGATGTGGTTTTTCACCGGCTGGTGCGGAGCACATCTTCTGGGAAAGCTCTCACATTAAACCCTTCTGGGAGGGGATAGTGTCGTGCATCTCAGATCTCCTGAGGATTCCTATCCCAAACTCTATTAAAGTTTGTCTACTAGGTCTGGTTGAAGAGGTGGTTCCCTCAAAGGCTCTTAGAACGCTATTAATCATACTATTTTTCTACGGGAGAAAGGCTATTCTATTGCAATGGAGGTCCTCTACGCCTCCAGGAATACCCTTTTGGAAGGGATTAGTCAATTCCATGTTACCCTACTATAAAGCAACATACCTTTCCAGGGGGTGTGAGAAAAAGTTTAATAAAGTGTGGCAAACGTGGTTTAAATCGGATACTACCGCCAGATAAATTTGTTTAACGTATTGTTCCATGTAAGCAAACACTAAAATAATTATTATTGCTTGACAATATCTTTGACCTTCCATTTCTGTCAAGGGGGCTGATAATGTTTTGGTGAATATGTTCTTTAGGAGTATTAATATTTGAGGGTTAAATAGTCGTGCAATACTTGGGTAATGCTTTAAAACAATTGGTTATATCCACTGGGTGTATCATGAGTTGTACCTTTGTGATATAAGGGAAATGTCCTGTCCGAAGGTGGGGGTGAACCGAGCTCCAGGTTGTTGGGGGGTGGGAGTGGGAGGTAAAGGATTTGCACTTAGTTAGGTGCTTATGTTAGATAGGTCTATAAATATGACCGGTTGGTCATTGAGTGGTCTGGCAATGTGCTAGGGTCACTCTTTTGTTAACTTGTATGTCTGTTTGCTTATAAAGGAAAAATTTCAATAAAAAGAATTTTACAAAAAAAAAAATTTATAGGGAGGACCTTATTTGCTATGTTTTCTGCTTTTAATTTAGAGGTCAGCTGATCTGGTGAGTGGTGTCCAAAAGGTGGTTAGTCATCACTCGAAAAAATTACTGTGCATGGTGGAGATATTTAAAACACATCTAAACTCAAAAACAAACATTTTATATATTTTATCTTACCAATCCTTAGATTTTTATCGCTGCACTATTTTTAATTTTTTTTCTCTCATTTCACCCGATGATCTGGCCAGTAGCATGCATCCGGTCTTAGGGTGGCTCCCCTATCTATGAAAATGCAAGGGAGGCACCCTTGGACAGCAACACTGTCTAGAGAATGTAGTGTTAACTTCTTCAGATCTGCGCTATAGCCGAATGACAGCTGCAGCGCGGACCTACTTTGCCGGGAGTACGTCTACTGACGTCCTCCCGTGCCCAAACGGCCTGCACGCCCCCTGCAGGTCGCGCACGTTGCGCTCTGTGATCGAGTCTAAAAAAAAAAACCTGACAGGGGTTATAGCCCTTCCTACTCTATCCAAAATGAAAAAAGTTTTGCCTATAGTTCTACTTTAATGCTAGTGACAGACTGCATCATATATGTCCTTTTTTATTTTGCTTTTAGTACAACTTTTTACATTTTAAAACACAATTTCTTTTTGTTTTTGTTTGAACTCTGGAATTTTTCATATGGACATTATGGGGTATAATAGACCCCTAGTTTTTTTCCAAAAAGAGTACCTGTTATGTTCCATGTTATCACATAGGATGGTGTTCATCCCTTGTGATAGCAAAATAAAAAATAAAATAAAAAAATAAAGAGAATGTGTAAAAAAATAAAATTAAAAAAAATTAATAAAATAACGAAATTTTTTAAAAGTATACCTGTACATTGGTACTACACACATTTGTAAACGGTGATGTAATCGCAACACATTTGTGAGGTATTGCCACAAATATAGCAAGAGCAAGAATTCAAGCATGAGACTCTAAACTGGTAACCCATAAAGGCTTTTAAAGTGGAGCTTCTGGAAATTTTTTAAATACTATATTTTGCCACCATTCCATGGTTTACAGCTTTTTACTCGGTGTAACGTCATCTTTTAAAAATTTAAAAAAAAGGTGTATTATATTGTATTTGTGTGCACTAAAAATTAATCAAAAGAGAGGTATGGGTTTTTTTTTTTTAGCAGATTCATACTTACCTAGGTGGATGCAGCATTGGTCCCCCTGTGGCTCTAACACTGAGATCCAAACGATCAAACACCGCTGGTTGCTTGGTTCTCAGAGCTCCCCAAGCAGAGGGCTGGTGACTGTCAGTCACCGGCTCTCTGCTCTGCCCCTGTGCTCACTGGAGCACTGGGCTGTGGAGGGGGCAGAAGCGGTCAGCTCAAGGTGCCAGTCCAGGCATGTGGGCAGATCCCGGTCATATGGTCGCGATCTTGCCCGAGCCTGGACCAGCTCCGTGACCTCAGCTGACAGTGGTCTTCAGGCCGCTTTCTGCTGAAAACGGCTCATAGGAGTGCAGAACTATTTCAGCTGTACTTCTCCAGTGTATTTTTTCCAAAAAAACTTGCGTTTGAAAAACTGCTGTACAAATATCATGCAACACAAAAATTGCAGGTACCAATATTTTTTTCTCCTGGGCCTTTGCTTTCCAGAAAATATATAATGTTTGGGAGTTCTAAGTAATTATTCAGTAAAAAAGAAAATGCTGATTTTTACATGTATGAGAGAAAAGTGTCAGAAGTGGCTTGAGCAGCGAGTGGTTAATTGTTTTTGGCCTTCATCATCATACTCTTTCATTGTTCCCCAATCTCTAAAAGTCACAGTAATAATATGTACCAATGTATGCTAACATGCCTGAAACAGCTGTATGGAAAATGGTATAAATGGCTCTACATTCAAACTTGTATCTGTGCTATAAAAGTTGTGATTTCAGTTGGCTGAAGAAGCAATGATTTTTGAATTGACTGCTCATTTATTTTCAGTATACCTAAAGTGTATATGAAGCCATTTTTTAAATTATCAATAAAGAATAGAGAAGTGTTAAAACTTCCCTTGTGTTTTATTGCTATCTGTTCTTCCTCTCCATTTATCCTGGTGACAACTGTCAAAAGGGATAGAAAGCAATGGCAAATCCTCCAATGGGGACAGCTGTTCAGGTGACAAGTATCTTAGAAGGTGATTTTTCTTGATATCTCAAAGATTTTTTTTTCTTGCTGAAAGCATATATTTTTTTTTTTATTTCTTTTTATTGAGTTTTTTCAACAGTGTAATGTACAACTGGGTGCGTCAAGTGACACCTTCCCAGTGAAACTTGGCCTCGCAGGGCCTTGAGACAACTAAACCCTACCAGAGATAATCTAGGCCTACCCCATACCCTCTTTACTTCCTCCCCCCCCTCCCCCTCCCAGTAACTTGTCACAGCTCAGGGACATTTCTTAGCAAGATAATTGTTTAGTTTTGTATTTCACATTTTTACCTTTGTGTTATCACATTTACTACCACCTCCTTGTCTGTTTCCTTTGTTTCAGTCTTCCCTCCCCACTTGTACATATAGTACTCTGCGTCTTAACATTTTATCTTTTGAGTGTCATACCATCCAAATGTGTAAACCATGGAGTAAATCACTTATCCCACCGTATTGCTAGATTCCCACCAAACCTTCCATATTTTGTTAAATTTTTTCTCACACCCCCCTTGCTCTATATGTTGTCTTGTAAAACGGAAGCATATTGTTAACTAACTGTTTCCAAAACCTGCCCTCTGGAGCATTCTTATTTTTCCATTTAAGGAGGATCGCTTTTTTCCCATAAAATAAGAGGATGGTTATTAGCGTTCTCAATGCCCTGGTTGGAACCAGATCCTCTACCAGCCCCAATAAGCAAACCTTTACTGTCACTGGGATGGGAACTGAGATCAAGTCTGAGATGCACTGCGTGATTTCCTTCCAATATACTTGAATATGTGGGCATGACCAAAATATGTGTTCCGCATTTGCTGGAGAGAAAGAACATCTCCAGCATTTTGCTATGTCTCCACCATACATTTTTGCAAGTCTGGCCGAGGTGTAATAGCTTCTATGTAAAGCATATATTTTTTAAATGTGACAGGGAAAAAAAAAGCGAGACTGTACATGAAGTAAAATTAAAAACTAATATTTTGGCCTTAGATGTACTTTAAAGCCCAAAATGATGCTTTAAGTTAAATTATACAAAAAATACAGTTAAAGTAAATATTGCATTTACATTACAAAAAAAGGCAATCCTGTGTCAGTGTTTAAGAGGTGGGCTGTCTAGTTCCATTTGACTCCTTTGCCATGACCTAACAGGCCACACTGTATTTTGAAGTGTGTACATTTATTAGACGTAGATTTGCAAGGAAGAATTATTTTGTAATAAAAAATAAAAATAAAATCTAATGCCATCTATTGAAACAGAATTGTATACATTCATGAAGAATTAGAATCAACAGAATTAATCTGTCATGTTTCACACACGACTCTAAAACATCTTCTAAAATATGCTGGAGGCATAGTTTATTTTTTTTAGCTTGTCAGCAGGACTGAGAAAGCAAAAGATCTCTACTCCAGAAAACACTAGTTGTCTGGCTGTGATGTTCAACCAGTTGCTTTGACCTGGAGCAAGTATGCAGATCAGGAATTCTGATTTGGCTTTACTTAACGCCTTGCTGATTAGCTACTATGTATTGAAGACCAAACAGGCAAACAACTAGCATTTTCAGGAGATGGTCATCAATAGCTATATTTTTTCTCAGCACAGGTCCCCTTTAATTTTCATTCAGAGTTACAGTTTAATGTTTGGGCTCACTAGGCAACCTGAATACCTTTGTAGTTGGTGTTTTTACCACAATCATCCAAAGTTAATGGCTGGAGGACTAGGGTTTAAATTTGTCCAGCTTCACAGATCAGTGTAATTAAGTTGTGAGGTTAGTTAGGTACTTTGGAATCCTCATACTGTAAAAGCGATGACAAAAAAAGTATTTTCAATTATTGCTGTTTGTCAGGGCTACGGGATGTTATCAAACACTTCTTGAGTATTAGAAATGGGTGGCTATATACTGCCAAACAAATGTAACAGGTCCAAAGAAAAGTTATTATTATTTAGGACAGACAAGCCGTAGGTCTTTTTCTACTCTTGGAAAAATGTATTTGTATTCGACATGAACGGTGTTCCCTAAAACAGTTTTAAAAGCCAAGTCTTATCATTTATAAAAAGCATGACTAAATTTGAAAACATAATAGTGGGCCACCCTTTGATGCCTGCATGTACCTGAATATTTTACATGTGCTTCATAACTTTGAAACCTGGAATGATGTGATATGCAATTATTGAGATTCCTTCCCAAAGCCAAGAGCTGGCAATACCTCCCCTTTCATCTACAACTAGCTACTGGTTCTCAATTGCAGCAGGTGAGCTTAGTAACCAATAGCTAATTGTATGAGGTGGGAAACCTAGACAAGCAGCCTTCCTGGACTTTTTCTTATTTAATAGTTTGATTTGTGCTCAAGATAAGCAGATTTTTTGTGTTGCATTTTCTGAAGTTTGTTTTGCCACCTGAAGCACTTGTTTGCCTAAAGAAAAAAAAAAGACTTATGTTTAAGTTAACAGGCTGTTGCATGTGGTCCCGAGGTGCTACATTCCCTGAAGATCACTTCATATATTGCCTTTACAAGTACATGACCGGAAACATTACGTCCAGATTATTGTATAAAGTTTATATAATCTACCACAGAGATGTACTGAAAGAAACACAAGAAAACTCTTAGATACAATGTTGTATATATTTGTAATGTCATCTTTAACACACTCACCTGTCTTTTGGAAAAGGATTAACCTTGCAAGCTTCTAGGAGAAAGCGCACAACTTCAACATGACCTGTAATTATTAATAACAAAAGTCTATCACAGGATTTCTACAATGTAGGCACAGTCATATCCACAATATTTACACAAGCTTATTTATATGCATACCAAATTGTCTGGTGCAAGATCAGTGCTATCTAGGTCTTTGATTGGAAAAGTACAAAGATGTAGAATATATTAAAAGGAATGAGACTGCACTTGAAAGGCTAATAAATACGTATTGTGCACAGTTCTGAATTTTTTTTTTTTTCGAGAAAGTGGGTCTGAAAAGGCAGACTGGTCCTTAATGCTGAACATAAACAAATTTGTTCTGTTCAAATATTTAGAGTTGAACAATTTGTACAAATTTAATCTCAGTCTTCCCGACACAGAATTGATGGTTCAAAGATCCCAGGATTGGTGAGCTCAGCAAAGATCTTCAGGTTGAAAATATTATGAGCTTCAACAACCAGCGGACTGCCAACTGACATTAGAAGCATACTAGCTTCAGAAGTTTACACCTGAAGATTCCTTGATCAGTGGCACGTACAGTAAGTATATTGCACATCATAATTCTAAACCCTTGGGCATGCAAGCTGGGGAATATCAGTAACATGGAACTCATGATCACTTGGGAGGAAGATAAAATGGAGAAATGTTGGCTCATGTGCACTGTATGGTCATATTTCTGATACACTGTTGCGTTTGCATAGTGTGTGACCTGAATTCCTGGGTTGCGTACCCTGCAGTGGAAGGGGGCTTCCCCCTCCCCCCCCCCCTTTTCCTTTCTCCTGTCACGTTGGTAGTACTATTTGGGATTATAATAATCTTCTACCTCGGGTTGCTACCACATTATGCTTCTACAAATTACTTTGGATATATCACTAATGTTTGTTGAACCAGTGGAACTATTATGCGTACACAGAGTTGTCCTATACTACTGCCCTGCTGTTTTGAATGGGGTTCCTTGATTGTGTATGTACAGTGGGGACGGAAAGTATTCAGACCCCCTTAAATTTTTCACTCTTTGTTATATTGCAGCCATTTGCTAAAATCATTTAAGTTCATTTTTTTCCTCATTAATGTACACACAACACCCCATATTGACAGAAAAACACAGAATTGTTGACATTTTTGCAGATTTATTAAAAAAGAAAAACTGAAATATCACATGGTCCTAAGTATTCAGACCCTTTGCTCAGTATTTAGTAGAAGCACCCTTTTGATCTAATACAGCCATGAGTCTTTTTGGGAAAGATGCAACAAGTTTTTCACACCTGGATTTGGGGATCCTCTGCCATTCCTCCTTGCAGATCCTCTCCAGTTTTGTCAGGTTGGATGGTAAACGTTGGTGGACAGCCATTTTTAGGTCTCTCCAGAGATGCTCAATTGGGTTTAAGTCAGGGCTCTGGCTGGGCCATTCAAGAACAGTCACGGAGTTATTGTGAAGCCACTCCTTCGTTGTTTTAGCTGTGTGCTTAGGGTCATTGTCTTGTTGGAAGGTAAACCTTCGGCCCAGTCTGAGGAGCACTCTGGATAAGGTTTTCGTCCAGGATATCCCTGTACTTGGCTGCATTCATCTTTCCCTCAATTGCAACCAGTCGTCCTGTCCCTGCAGCTGAAAAACACCCCCACAGCATGATGCTGCCACCACCATGCTTCACTGTTGGGACTGTATTGGACAGGTGATGAGCAGTGCCTGGTTTTCTCCACACATACCGCTTAGAGTTAAGGCCAAAAAGTTCTATCTTGGTCTCATCAGACCGAAGAATCTTATTTCTCACCATCTTGGAGTCCTTCAGGTGTTTTTTTAGCAAACTCCATGCGGGCTTTCACGTGTCTTGCACTGAGGAGAGGTTTCCGTTGGGCCACTCTGTCATAAAGCCCCGACTGGTGGAGGGATGCAGTGATGGTTGACTTTCTACAACTTTCTCCCATCTCCCGACTGCATCTTTGGAGCTCAGCCACAGTGATCTTTAAGTTCTTCTTTACCTCTCTCGCCAAGGTTCTTCTCCCCTGATAGCTCAGTTTGGCCGGACGGCCAGCTCTAGGAAGGGTTCTGGTCGTCCCAAACGTCTTCCATTTAAGGATTATGGAGGACACTGTGCTCTTAGGAACCTTAAGTGCAGCAAAAATGTTTTTGTAACTTTGGCCAGATCTGTGTCTTGCCACAATTCTGTCTCTGAGCTCTTCAGGCAGTTCCTTTGACCTCATCATTCTCATTTGCTCTGACATACACTGTGAGCTGTAAGGTCTTATATAGACAGGTGTGTGGCTTTCCTAATCAAGTCCAATCAGTATAATCAAAACACAGCTGGACTCAAATGAAGGTGTAGAACCATCTCAAGGATGATTAGAAGAAATGGACAGCACCTGAGTTAAATATATGAGTGTCACAGCAAAGGGTCTGAACACTTAGGACCATGTGATATTTCAGTTTTTCTTTTTTAATAAATCTGCAAAAATGTCAACAATGCTGTGTTTTTCTGTCAATATGGGGTGCTGTGTGTACATTAATGAGGAAAAAAATGAACTTAAATGATTTTAGCAAATGGCTGCAATATAACAAAGAGTGAAGAATTTAAGGGGGTCTGAATACTTTCCGTCCCCACTGTATATTGATCTAATTGTTCTTTCCTGTTTTTTTTCAGCTGTTATATAACCTGACAATTTTTTGCCCTGTACTAATGGATATGTATGACCTGTACTTAGTGCAAACTCTCTTTTTCTGCTTCTATTAACATGTTAATGTGTTTTGTGAAAACCTAATAAACTTAGATTAAACAATTATTATATTTTTTTTCTTATTTAAATGTTATTGAGTTTCACATTATACAAAATTTATGTACTTTGTTCAACAATCTCATTCAGAAAATTTTTCCATTACCCCTCTCCCACCTCCCCCTTTCCCCCAATCCCTCTTCTGCTTTGACCTATGTTGACCTATAATCTTTCTTCCTTCATTCCCTTAAACAAAATTATTTCTGTTCCGTTAAACATAATTTTAAATCCACTCCAATCTAGCCATCATTTCATACAAATGACTGAAATGTGAAAGCACATACCTTCTGCTGCTGCTACATGCAAAGCTGTGCGAGAATCATAATCACGTTGCTCCATATCCATTGCTGACAATGCAAATCTAGAAAGAAAATTTAGTAACATTTTGAAACTTAAAGCATAAAAAAGCAGTGGCCAAAAATATTAAGGATTCTTCGAGATTAAATTTTTTAAAATAGTAAAACACAAATGGATACAGTAATGTTTTAATTTAAAAACAATTTATATTTATATATACACATATATACATACACACACACACACACACACTCCACGCTCTCCATCCAATCTGACAGTGCTTGAACTATTATGCAAAGAAGAATGGTAAAAAATGTCACTCTCTAGATGTTCAAAGCTGGTAGAGACATACCCAAAAAGACTTGCAGCTGTAGTTGCAGTGAAAGGTGGTTCTACAAAGTATTGACTCAGGGGGGCTAAAATTTGAAAAACATTTATTATTTTCCTTCCACTTCACTATTATGTGCCACTTTGTGTTGGTCTATCACATAAAATCCCCAAAAAGTACACTTATGTTTTTGGTTGTAACTTGAAAAAATTTGGAAAATGTCAAGAGGTACGAATACTTTTTCAAGGCACTATATATACCAAAATAATGACATTTTAAAAAAAAAAATGTATGCAATTTGTAAATGGACCTGAATTTGGTTTGGTATCTTCCTTTTCTAATCCTGTGACTCAACTATATATTTACCCAATCGCCTAGAGTGTTTTTGCTTTTATCTTCAAGCAAAAATTGGGAAACCTGTTCAAAATCACACCCTCCTGCCCCAAGAGCCTTGACTTGTTGCCAATTGGTAGAGCTTTTTCGATCTTGAACCATTGCTAATTAGCAGAGTTACCAAGCAGATCCAAAGCCGCACCTACACCAGTAGGACTCCATTTCAGCCTAGTGAATACATTAAAAGGTGTTTCAATTCAGCCTGCCCCTACAGTTTATTTTCTAAAACATTATCCTAAACACAGCAATATTCTATTAAACACAAGTGCCAAAATTAACATTTTCAACCAGATTAAAGCATCAGTATTGTAGGGGCATCCAAGCAGTGCAATTTTTTTTTTCTTAAGTTACAGTCAACACTGCATACAGATCAGAACTGCTTACAATGCAACGACTAGGGCTCTATTTCTTGTGTGGTTTTGTTCTGCTGTTATTTTTAACCACCTTCGACACTTCCAGGATAGTCAAAGCCAGAAATACTCAGCTGCTCCACCCTGCCCAGTTCTGAAGTCACCCGTGCTCCAAGCAACCAACAGAGAAGGACATTTGGTCTGCAAGATTTTTGCAGATCACATTAGACTTCCTTAGCCACTGCCAGCAGGAAAGGTGATATTAAAAGGATAAATACACCATTGGTAAAATGTTACACCCTTATTAAGGGTGTAAACAAGTTATTATGCAGCAACTCCTCGTCCCCCTCAAAGCAGATGGATGTACCTCTTCCTGCACCTGCTGTCACAATTTAAAATCGTTGCAGTAGGAATCTTCAAATGAATAAACTACAAGTCCTGTCTGTCACTGTGGCAGACAGCTTGTAGTTCTCAATGAACTAGTTCATTGACACACCTTGCAGCTTTCAAACTGACAAATAAAATAAATGCACATTTGTTACCCGCAAAAATCTGTGCATTTATTTATTTTTTAAAGGTGAACTTGGCCTTTAAGGTTGGGGAGGGGGAGCTTTAGTTATTGCAATGGGGGTACATTTACACAATACTTTCCTTTAAATGTTCATTCAATAACCACATTAAACCAAACATTATCAACCTCTTTATTTATTAACTAGAGTTGCTACATCCAGGCAGGATAAGCTTCCTTTATATACGCACTTTTTACAAACTTCCCTCTCCATAGCCTTTCAGCTTGGACTTAGCAACTAGACTGAGAATACAGTATGCCTATACACAGGCTTATTCAGCATTTCTCAGGGTCAACCCTTCTCATTTGCATGCAGAGAAGGACCTGATGTTAAGGAAGCAGTGTTTTCCACGTGGGGTTAAAGGTGCCAGAGCTCCCAAAATGGTTGCCAAACCCACAGATTAGAAAAAAAAGCAAACTGATGTCACGACTAAATAATTAAAACTCCCTTTTTTTTATTCTTTGGGGGTATCTGTCAATTTCACTGACTGACACATGCGGAAACAGGCTACTGAAATGTCACATATTGGATGCCCTTCCTATGCTGTGATTAAAGCATAGTTATTTAAGTGTTCTCATGTTCATTACAACCCTATTAATTTTAACTACAGCCAAAATTTTTACCTACTTTTGGATAGAAGATAAAAGGGTTTAATGCTTGCATGAATAGGCCAGCACTGACAGAATTAACCTCAAGGAGAATTTCAAAAAAGTGCTTGTCAGCTTGAAAAGAGAGGGTGGGCGACCATGGCCTCGAAAAGTCAGTGTTCCCTCCTTGCTTCCACTTTTTGTAATCTTTGGATGATGACCTCACAAAAGTCACTTTGAGATTTGTTCTGTGAGTGCTGGCCTTTTCATCATACAAGTTTCCATAAGATATCACCATTTGATGTGCACTCTGAAACTGTGGCAGTAAGGGTCTGGCTTCAAATGGGTTCTTAATTCTGTCTGTGTCTTGTTAGGATTCTTCATTTACTAGAAGTTTTCAAATGTTGTCTTTGTTCTAGTCAGAAAGATTTCACTTAATTTGCTATTTTTTTCTGATACCCGACACATGTAGGGAACATCTTCTTCATGCACACAGAACACATTTAAATTCTGACACAGTTTCTAAACCTTCCGGATTCTGTCAGACAGGAAGTAAAGAGAAGTCTCTAAAACAGGGACACAAACAGCAATAAAAGTAGAACTCTTCCCAGTTCTGACTAGGACTAAAATGCATACAATGAACCAGGGCTTTATAAACCTTTAAAAAAAAAAAAAAATCTAGGAGTAAAAAAAATCCCCAGCATTCAGTGGCCCTGGAGTCAGTGGGAGTAACAAATGTCTGTCAGTGAGAGTAATAGACAATAGGAATACTCTGAAGTCCAGGTTTTGTGGAAATAAAAAATGCATCAGCAGTCAGTGAAAGTAATAAATTGCCAGACATCACAGATCAGTGGAAATAATAAATGCCCAGTTATCAGAGGTCAGTGGAAATAAGACTTGGAAGTCAGTAGGAGTAATAAACATGGCCCATAGACAGTAGGAGTAATAATTGGCCCAAGTTTATTAGTGGTCAGTGGGAGGAATGATGCTCAATCATTGGTAGTCACTGATCAGATTATAGTGCCCCATCACTGGTTGTTAGTGGTGGAAATCTGGGTCAGTCATTGGTGTTTAGTAGGCTCCATGTCCTGCACGGCTCCTTGTGGCAATGTCATGGCACCATCAGGCAGAAGATCACTATGCCTGATAGTGCCTGTGTTAAACTGCCACCCTGAAAATAACAGTCCCCAATTCTAGGCTTACTGTAAGAAAGCCCTACAAGCAGGGCCTTCTCATTGCAGTGGCTGGTTTAAAGTTGTTTGCCATAGTTTGGCAACCACGGTCGTAAAATATTATAGTATATAATATTACAGAATGGAATATGGACAGCTTCCAATTTTAAAAACCCAAATACAGTAAATACAAAAAACACAAAAATTGGCAAAGGTTTAATAAGACCATTTATACTTTGCCCTTTATTTATACTGTAGTAGGAGTAACGCTGCAGGCTGCATAAATATATATATCTCCTAGATTGTAAGCTCTAACGAGCAGGGCCCTCTGATTCCTCCTGTATTGAATTGTATTGTACTTGTACTGTCTGCCCTAATGTTGTAAAGCGCTGCGTAAACTGTCGGCGCTATATAAATCCTGTATAATAATAAATATATATATATACACACACACACACACACACACACACACATACTTCTGCTCAGAAATCTTACTCTTGACATCCCCAGTGGATAATTCATCACAACAATGCCAAAATGGAAATATAAATTTTTTGTGTTTTGCGATTTCATTTTGTTATTGCCATTTCTATATCTAGGATAGTAAGATTACCTTCGAAGGGCAGAAACATCTCCGGTATATGCAGCAAACAGAAGATTTATCACAGATTTTACCTATGAAGCAAAAAAATGCTAACATTTTACAACAATTAACATGCTGATTGATGGAGAAATATAATATCATTAGTAAAGATTTGTTGTTTTTTTTTTTACATCATTCTCTATGTACAACCCCTGGCAAAAATGATGGAATCACCAGTCCCTGAGGATGTTCCTTCAGTTGTTTATTGTTGTAGAAAAAAAGCAGATCACAGACATGGCCAAAAACTAAAGGCATTTCAAATGGCAACTTTCTGGCTTTAAGAAACACTAAAAGAAATCAAGAAAAATAATTGTGGTGGCCAGTAACAGTTAGATTTATAGAACAAGCACAGGGAATAAATTATGGAATCACTCAACTCTGAGGAAAAAATTATGGAATCATGAAAAACAAACAAAATAACACTCCAACACATCACTAGTACTTTGTTTCACCACCTCTGGCTTTTATAACTGCTTGCAGTCTCTGAGGCATTGACGTAATGAGTGATAAACAGTACTCTTCATCAATCTGGCTCCGGCCTTCTCTGATTGCTGTTGCCAAATCATCTTTGCAGGTTGGAGCCTTGTCATGGACCATTTTCTTTAACTTCCACCACAGATATTCAATTGGATTGAGATCCGGACTGTTTGCAGGCCATGACATTGACCTTATGTGTCTTTCTCCAAGGAATTTTTTCACAGTTTTTTCTCTATTGCAAGATGCATTATCATCTTGATAAATGATTTCATCATCCCCAAACATCCTTTCAATGGATGGGATAAAAAAAGTGTCCAAAATTTCAATGTAAACCTGTGCATTTATTGAAGATTTAATGACAGCCATCTCCCCAGTGCCTTTACCTGACATGCAGCCCCATATCATAATTGACTGTGGAAATTTGCATGTTTTCTTCAGACAGTCGTCTGCATAAATCTCATTGGAACGGCACCAAACAAAAGTTCCAGCATCATCACCTTGCCCAATGCAGATTCGAGATTCATCACTGAATATGACTTTCATCCAATCATCCACAGTCCACGATTGCCTTTCCTTAGCCCATTGTAACCTTGTTTTTTTGTGTTTAGGTGTTAGAGATGGCTTTCTTTTAGCTTTTCTGTATGTAAATCCCATTTCCTTTAGGCGGTTTCTTACAGTTCGGTGACAGATGTTGACTCCAGTTTCCTCCCATTTGTTCCTCATTTGTTTTGTTGTACATTTTCTGTTTTCAAGGCATATTGCTTTAAGTTTTCTGTCTTGACGCTTTGATGTCTTCCTTGGTATACCAGTATGCTTGCCTTTAACCACCTTCCCATGTTGTTTGTATTTGGTCCATGTTTTAGACACAGCCGACTGTGAACAAGCAACATCTTGTGCAACACTGCGTGATGATTTACTGTCTTTAAGGAGTTTGATAATCCTCTCCTTTTTTTCAATTGACATCTCTGGTGTTGGAGCCATGCTTCATGTCAGTCCACTTGTTGCAACAGCTCTCCAAGGTGTGATCACTCCTTTTTACCTACATACTAACAAGCAGATTTAATCTGATGCAGGTGTTATGCCGCGTACACACGGTCGGACTTTTCGTCTACAAAAGTCCGACGGACGCCGACGGACCAAAGCCGGCTGACAATCCGATCGTGTGTGGGCTTCCCCGGACTTTCAGCTGACTTTTCCAGCTGCAAATCTGACAGACTTTAGATTTGAAACATGCTTCAAATCTTTACGTCGTAACTACGCCGGACCCAGAAATCCGCTCGTCTGTATGCTAGTCAGACGGACAAAAACCCACGCTAGGGCAGCTATTGGCTACTTCAAACTTCCTTATTTTAGTCCGGTGTACGTCATCACGTACGAATCCGTCCTACTTTTGTGTGATCGTATGTAGGGCAGTCTGTTCATTAGAAAGTCCGCCGCAAGTCCGCCAAAAGTCCGTTGAAAGTCTGTCGGACAGGCTGTCGGACTTTTGTAGCCAAAAAGTCAGACCGTGTGTATGCGGCATAAGTGTTGGTAATGAAAATTTACAGATTGATTCCATAATTTTTTCCTCAGAATTGAGTGATTCCATAATTTATTACCTGTGCTTGTTCTATAAATCTAACTGTTACTGGCCACCACAATTATTTTTCTTGATTTCTTTTAGTTTTTCTTAAAGCCAGAAAGTTGCCATTTATAATGTCATGTCTGTGATCTGCTTTTTTTCTACAACAATAAACAACTGAAGAAACATCCTCAGGGACTGGTGATTCCATCATTTTTGCCAGGGGTTATATACAGAGCTGGTGTGCCATGTAAGTGGATATAGCAGCAGGTCTTACAACCCTTGGCTACTGTATGCTAATGCTGCAAGAGCTGGGGGCATGTTTGTTTAAGGGAACAATAGCTGAACATTTTCCACTTCAATGTGACTGGCATCTCTGATCCTGGACAGTCCTGTACCAACTGACACACTGCTCACACATTGCAATCTGAACATATCTACGAGAAATCAAACTACATGTGGGAATTTTTCAATCACTTTTTAACCATAGCTACATAGGCTGAAAAAAAAATACAAGTCCACCGAGTTCAACCAATCAATTTTCTTGAGGTTATATAAAAAAATTAAGCAATCGGTTGGAATATGTAGAATTGCACTCAATGGGGAATAGGGTATGGAAAATCAAATTTGTTTTATTTACTTGATCATTTACAAACAATAAAGCACTGAAATCAAATCTAAAAAGAAATTGAAGTAAAACAGATGTTTGTGTGTGTGTGGCCAGTTTAAGGGCCCATTCACATAACTGTTCTGCAGTACAACACACTGCTGCAATGCATAGTAACACACAAAACACATTGTGGTGCTTTGGTACTATGCACTTAGGCAACACAGCATAATGCACTTGCATTTTAGCACACTGCAAAGCAGAGATGTCTGATGAAATGTGCATTGAGAGCAGCATTTGCACACCATTCAATGTGAGTGGGCTGTCTTAAAAGGATAAGTTCACCTTTTTTAGAAAAACAAATTCACTTTTTTTTTCTGCAAAAATAAGTACAATGTACATTATAATTATTTCCTGCAGTAGCCTGGAAAGCATGGCACCCTTGATCAGTAGTGAAATGTCAGGCTTCTGCAGACAGGTCCTGTAGCTTTCAGCCCGATCCTTACAACAGGCTGTCATTTTGAAAGCTGTAGGGCTTGTGAATGAATTACAAGGGTGCTCATCAGCACCCTTGCAGTTCATACAGAACTACAAGCCACCTGCCGCGGTAGCTGGTGGTACTTCTACTTCCGACCATAGAACCTTGCTTCTTAGGCTCCTTTTACAGGGGGGCAAGGCCGTTTAGATACTATGAGTCCCTCCCAAAATTTTAGTGTGCCCAGGAGGAGCAGGTGCAGCACCCAACCCCGCTTCCTGTCCAAGTCTGTAGCTGGATGGGGCTTAACGCCGCACTAAGCAGTACCTGCGTTTAGGGCAGGGTTGCCAACCGCCAGTAAATTTACTGACAGTTTGTAAAAATCTGTGATTTTTTTTTTACAACTGCCAGTAAATATCAGGGGCTGATAATTTCATGCGGTGTTGACTTTTTAAGCGTAAATCAAGCAAATTACTTTGTTGTAGGTATTGTCAGTGTTTTCATATCATGTTTATACTGTTTAAATATTCACTGTGTTAGTTTTCAATAAGAGTTCTGTAATTTCTCAGGTTGCCAGTAAGAAAATGTGCTCCGCCAGTAAATTTTCCATGTTTTGTCAGTAAAAAAATGCTGCGGAAGGTTGGCAACCCTGGTTTAGGGTTGTATGTGTTCAGCAACAAATGCACAGAATGTAGGTCTTCTGCATTTATCCCTGAGCACATAGGGCCTAAACATTACCAGTACTGCTCGGTACAGCACTCAACCCCGTCCAGCTACAGACTGCCATAGATTATGAGCGAGGCTGGGGACAGCATCTGTTCTTCATGGGTGCACTAAAACACGGGGAGGGACGCACAGCAATAAATGACTCAGTGTGCAAGGAGTTTTAGTCAAAAAATTTGGAACACTGCAGCTTTGCATACATTCTCAAAGTTAAAAGTCCTTTTTTGTTAACATTTGTAAGGGCAGTAAATATGAGTATTATTTATTTTACATGTCCACACACAACCCATAGCACAGATGTCTATTGACTCATTTTTCCTGTTCAGCTCCAAGCCTGTAATTATTTCCAGTATAGAACAATGCATGCTACACAGATAATTAAGTGCCCTGTGTGACAGAACCACTTGGGCATCCCGACTAGATGCTTCCTTCCACCACCCATCGCTTCCTGCCCTCCAAGCCATCCTGAGCAGATCGAGCGCTAATACCAGCCCTTTTTACCCCAATTATCATACACAGATAAGATGTGAGGTAAAAACCAAAGGAAAGGCTTTTATTGAAACCCAGACACATACTTTATTTCCCACAAGAGGACATCCCCCTCATGATCATATTACTCTAACAATACAAACTGTACACAGGAACAGAATTACAACAGCCAACATATACTATAAACATTACGTTAATTAAACAACTAGCCACCTGGACAATGTTGTGATTAATCAGAGATCTCAATTCCAGGTTAGACTGGCCGGCACCAAGCTCACAAAGTACACTACACATTATCATAAGTTCAACATCCCCACAGTAGTTTGTTAGCAGACAATAGGTGAGTTAATTAGCACAATTAACAATGGGTATATACATATATAGATTTATAAAATGTTCAAAATTTTGTATACCAACTACTGTGATACCTTGTATTGTACTTTTCTTTCAATAAAATCTATTGAAAAAAAAAAAAAAAAAAAAACAATGGGTGAAAGACAGGTGGCTTGAGCTGATGAGATTAACATCTGCTCTGAGTCCCACAATGTGGAGCAGTCAGTGCTGAAAATGTGGCATCTAGGCCCTTAACTTGGATCCCGGGGATAGATTCCCAGAGTCTGTGTGTTCTGGGGAGACATGAACCCGAATGAGAAACAAGGCCACTCCAAGGATCCCCAGGCACACACCTCCCAAACAGCAGTGTTCCCTTCAAAGCCAGGACCCATAGTCAGTAGGCAAAAGGCTAGCCTGCAGTCCCCTCCAAAAGCCTCTGTCCCGGGTGAGTCTGTCACACAGTTTCACAGTTCATTGGAATTTTCCAGGCATTAATAATAAAATGCTTGCTTTTTTATTTTCAAAAAGTTTCAAAATCCTGTATAAAAAAGAACCACCGCAGCAATAGAGCACAATTCTATTATCAACCAACTTATTGCACAGCAAACTATTGACAGAACATCATACTAAGGCATAAGGCATACAGAAGGGGTGATGTCCAGACAAGCTCTGCCCCTAGTGTCATGTGATTATTTGAGCTCAAACAACTGCTACAATGCAGCATGCTTCATACGCAAGACTACTTTTCAGTTATTTAGACTGCCAAAATTATAGAAAGGAGAGGTGCTTTCATGTTGCCTTAATATACTCCTTTCTCCTAAAGTTTTTCTGCTGAATTTAGCTACAAATTTCCAGAGATAGACAAATAAAAGAAAAAAATCATCAGGTATCACAGTTTCTAGGGTTTGTAGATTGGTGCTATCCTAGGCCCTCGACCAAAAGTGACATAAAAAGGATATTAAACCCTACATGTTTTGGGAAGAGGAGGTCCACAATTACTATGAATGATGTTTTGTTTTTTTTGTTTTTCACTGCCTTTTTTTTTCTCCTGCAGCCAGTCCCCAAGCTGTTAGTTCCCCCCACCCTCCCGCTCTGTTTGCAGGTGTCCTTATAGCAAGATGGCTGTTAAGGAGTCACCTATGCATGCAGACTCCTGGCTATTGCTGTGTGCATCCATAAACACAATACTCCTTGGTTCATCCATAAACACAAAGCGCCTGGCAAGGCACTTTGTTGCTCTCTGCTCCTCCCAGCAATATCACCAATGGCAGCTGGAGCCTTTGGCTCTGCTGCCCTCAGTAGCCGCCTCCAGAACCTGGAAGATCAGGGAAGCAGTGCAATTCATTGGGAACCGATGGTAGTGACAACAGACCATAGTTAAGTGTTTGGAGATGGAGGCCACTAAAAGGTGCCAGGAGGTTTTTTCCTTAATACAGGGGCAACCTACTTGGTTTATCTGCATTCAATGTTATAGGGAACACTAAGGGTCCCTATAACATTACATCCCTATAGGTGAAGGGGGGAGGGGAGCAACAAAAAAAAAAAAAAAAAAAGCGGTGGTTTGTGTTTAAGCCTGCTTTTACTGATCCATAAAGAATAAATCTGAACGACATGGATGTCACAAATATAACATCTGTACTGTTTTGATCCCAATCAGCAGGGTACTGGATGAATACATACAGAGAATACTGTGACACCACAATGCTCTTCATGAATCATGGTTTAGTAAACACTTATCCCAACAAATAGCACTTGCCAAACACCCACCTGGAGTGGCGTTTTGTTTATAATAATGGAGAGCAATAATTTCCCAAAACCATTTGTCCAATCCCACATTATGGGTAACTTTTGTGATTTTTAATGACAGTAGGATCGAAGAGGATTCCATTAGCATAGTGGTAATTTGTTTTTAAAACAAAAAAAAAGATGCAACGCTGTAAAACAAATTCTCAATACCCAATCTAAAATGTAACATCTTTTGTTTGTTTAACCTCTAATAACCATTTACGGTGTTCACAATACCTCCTGCTGATTAGTGCAAAAAATGTAAGTGTTCAGAAACTTTAGTGCTGGTAATTTACATGTGCTATGCCACTCCACACTCCCCAGTCTCCCTGAAAACGCCCAGCAGATGAAACTCGTTGGGCGGGGCAAAACCTGTCGCATCATCTCCACTGCTCAAGACCAGCCACCAACTGCCTACACGCCATCATAGGATAAATATTTGAAAGATCCGTACACAGTCTGATAAATAGTTTTTATTTCAGTAAAACAGTAACCGCTCATTGCGCACTTACATTAGGAGTAAAAAAAGGGGGATGTTTGGGACTTTGAATGACACCTGGGAAGTAGGTGTCTCCATTCCTGTCAATTGCAAGAAAGTCCCAAACCTTCCCCCTGCCCCCTTTTTTCTTGCACTTAGGCCCCTTTCACACTGGAGCGGTTTTCAGGCGGTATTGCGCTAAAAATACCGCCTGAAAACCGCCCCTAAACAGCCTCCGCTGTTTGTTCAGTGTGAAAGCCCGAGGGCTTTCACACTGAAGCGGTGCGCAGGCAGGGCGGTGAAAAAAGTCCTGCAAACCACTTTTTTGGAGCAGGTGAAGGAGCGGTGTATTCACCGCTCCTGCCCATTGAAATCAATGGGACAGCGCGGCTATAGCCGCGCTGTACGAGGGATTTTAACCCTTTTTCGGCCGCCAGCAGGGGTTAAAACCGCCCCGCTAGCGGCCGAATACCGCTGCAAGAACGACGGTACAGCAGCGCTAAAAATAGCGCTGTTGTACCGCTGACGCCCCCACCGCCCCAGTGTGAAAGGGGCCTTACTGTACATTAGAGGGTATCACAATTTTTAATACATTTTTAAAAATGATATCACACCATTTAGTCTCCTCTGTTTTCTATATGGATACATGTGCAAGCAACCAGCCAAGGATCTGAATGCTGATAACAAACCCAGAGGTGGTTTAAAAGCATGTTTTGACCAAGCTTAGGTGGGAGGTCACACGCTCTAAGGTGAGTGCATACACCAAAGGGGGAGCACAAGAGTGGACATGAGCACTTGTTGTTTTACTATTTGGAATGTGAATTAGAAGAAAGAAGTAAATAGGAATAGACTTTTATGCTGCGTTCCTTTCAAGGCTCATGAATGCATGATAATTTTGCACAAGAGCACTTTAAACATGATACATTGTTATTTGGTACTTCTATTGGTTTCTCAATGTCAATGCACTTTATATTGAATATTATACAGGCACATAGGTTGTCACTGGCACTATTGTATAGGATTGCAATCTACTAATCGTAAAGGATTGTCATTGGAAATATCGCAGAGGAGTGCAATGTTCAAATCGCATAGGATTGCTATTTATCCATAATGGATAGTTATATGGGATTGTAACGTTTCATAATACCTTTTGTAGATAACTATGTCAATACTGAATGTGATGGGTATATGATTATGTTTGGATAGTGCAGCATTTTATTATTAATTTATTTACTGGGTTGGCACGAGCATATGGGACGTGGTCAATGCTAGCAGCTCTCCTTAATTATTATTTGGATCTTTATACAGTAGCTCGCAAGAAATGGTTTGTTTTTTAGAAGGGTATCACAATGTTTTGCCTCATAACAATCTCAGTGTTACCAGCCTCATCCAAGATGGCACTGCTCTCCAAACAGTGGAAATGACATGACAAGTATTGCCCTGCCCAACGAGTTTCATCTGCTGGACGTTTTCAGGGAGACAGGGGAGTGTGGAGTAGCATGGCATATGTAAATCACCAACACTGACATTTCTGAACACCTTAATGTTTTGCACTAAAAAGCAGAGCCTGTTATAAAGGGCTGTGATCCACTGTAAGCCACTTAACCCCCAGACCATTTGGCTGCCCAAAGACCAGAGCACTTTTTGCGATTCGGCACTGCGTCGCTCCCAAACAAAATTGACGTCCTTTTTTCCCCACAAATATAGCTTTCTTTTGGTGGTATTTGATCACCTCTGCGGTTTTTATTCTTTGCGCTATAAACAAAAAAATAGCGACAATTTTGAAAAAAAAAAAAAAACGCATTATTTTTTACTTTTTGCTATAATAAATATCCCCCAAAAATATACAAAAAAACGGATTTTTTCCTCAGTTTAGGCCGATGCGTATTCTTCTACATATTTCTGGTACAAAAAAAAAAAAAAAAAAAAAATCGCAATAAGCGTTTATTGGTTTGCACAAAAGTTATAGCGTCTACAAAATAGGGGATAGTTTTATGGCATTTTTATTAATTTTTTTTCTACTAGTAATGGCCGCGATCAGCGATTTTTATTGTGACTGTGACATTATGGCGGACAGATCGGACACTTTTGGGACCATTCACATTTATACAGTGATCAGTGCAATTAAAAATGCATTGATTACTGTGTAAATGTGACTGGCAGTGAAGGGGTTAAGTGTGTCCTAAGGAGTGATTCTAACTGTGGGGGGGGGGGGCGTGGCTATGTGTGAAACAACACTGATCACCGCTCCTGATTACAGGGAGCGGTGATCAGTGTCCTGTCACTAGGCAGAACGGGGAAATGCTGATGTAAATAAGCATTTCTCCATTCTTCCACTCCCTGACACGATTGCGGGTATCCCCGCGGACATCGAGTCCATGGGACCCGCGATCACACTCACAGAGATATCTATTTACTCGGCGTAAAATCATCTTTCATAGTATACATTTTTTTTTTTTTTATTCATAAAAGTTTCTTTCCAAAAAAAATGCATTTGAAAAATTGCTGCACAAATACCATGTGACATAAAAAGTTGCAACAGCCCCCATTTTACTCCCTAGGGTGTCTGCTAATTATATATATATATATATATATATATATATATATATATATATATATATATATATATATATATATATAAATATGTTTGGGGGTTCTGAGTAACTTTCTAGCAAAAAAAAAATATGATTTTTACATGTAGGAGAAAAGTGTCAGAATTGGCCTGGTTGGTAAATGGTTAATTACCATAATTAATATACAAATTATTATATATTGGTTTTAAGGTAATTTACTATACAGTAATACCTTGGATTGCGAGCCTAATTCGTTCCGGAAGCATGCTTGTGATCCAAAGCACTTGTATATCTAAGCGAATTTCCCCATAAGAAATAATGGAAACTCAGATGATTCATTCCACAACCATTTATTCATAAGTCCTTCAGTTTATAGTCCATTTAAAAAGATTATAGCAATATGATAGCTTTTGTAACCATAAAATGTCCACCCACAAACGTCAGCCTCCACAAGGGGATTAGAAGCAAAATCCAGCAGGAACTACAGAGTATAAAAGAGAAGAGAGGCACCTCTAAGTTTAGCAACATGGTTACATTTAATGAAGGTACATTTAGCAACTCACATGGCTGATGATTAAAAGAGAGGCACATCTAAGTATGCAGGCATCCGGGGTAAAGCTGTCCACATAGACCGTCCTCCTCACCTCCGGCTCTCACCACTGTCAGTATGCAATTGTAACCGGGAAGACCCAGTAGAGCGATCTGAAAGCGAGGCTTGAAGCGCTCATGGAGCACAGCCTGGAAGGGACGACGTCAATGGCTGTGAGGAGGAAGGTCTATGTGGACAGCTTTACCACGGATGCCTGCATACTTAGATGTGCCTGATTTAATCATCAACCATGTGAGTTGCTAAATGTTGTACCTTCATTAAATGTAACTGTATTGCTACACTTAAGAGGCGCTTCTCTTTTTTATACTCAGTCGTGACATGACGCTACTTGTATATCAAGTCAAAATGTATTCAAAAATTTTGCTTGCCTTGCAAAACACTCTCAAACCAAGGTTTTATTGTATTTACAAAAACTGTACTCAAGCAGGTCGGCTTAATGGACAAATTACTGAAGTTTGAAGTTATAACTTCAAACCAGTAATTTCACAGTAAATCGATAAATAATACATTTTTATCTTATAACATAGCATAGTATATGACTTAGCTTGTACCTTTTCAGCAGCAGCAGATTCTCATTCTGCCTCTTAACTGTGTGAGGAAAAAAAATGGGATTTTGGGTAAGTCTTATACCCATAAACACATGTTTTTTTTTCCTTGTAGATAAGAGGGCTGGGCTGGAAGGAAGCCTTTGTCTTTTAGACACATCCCCCCTTCTATGACACTGCAGTGGAGGCATGCCTCTCAGCATTTTTATTGGACAGCTTGGGCTAATGGTACTTTACCATTGGTCCAAGACTCCAAGCTGTCCATCAAGCTCGGTGCCTCTGACATGTGAGGAGAGGCACTGTGAGCTCATCCTCTCAGTCTGCTGCAAACAGTGTGCCAGCTTGTAGTTAAACTAACCGCTCTGTATGTAGCTTCTGACAGGCTGCGCAAGGAGCCCTGTATCTCCTGAACCGTAGGTCATAGGAGCCCCAAATTTTGACCAGTGGTGGGGTAGGACTTCAGCTACATACCCCAAATACCCCAGGTCACCGAGCTATGACCCTCGAAGTCGATCGTTTATTTTTTTTATGTTCACGGCAGGTGAGGCTCTGCTTCATTTGCCTCCCCTGACTGCACGTCCCTGTTGCACATGATTGGAAGATAGAAATAAGCAGAGCTTCAGCTCAATTACTAAGCTCTGGGAAAAATTCCCTTACAAAGTGAATAGTCCATTTGACTTTAGTAAATCAAAGCCAGAATGTCTAGGGATATCTGTTTCATGGTGTTCGTATAGCATGACCAAAAATATTTTGCAATAAATTTGAACTGTTGCATCTATAATACTATGATGTATCCTTTGTTTGTTTCTCCCTACTAAAAATTCAAGCATATCAGCTGGGGGGGGGGGGGGGGGGGGTGCAGCAGGAGTCAAGGTTTTTTTCGGATAATGTGATTTAACTCCTTCAGATCCGTGCTATAGCCGAATGACGGCTACAGCGCGGAACTACTTTGTCATGAGGCCGTCAATAGATGTCCTCCCATTTGCACACTCCCCACGCGCCCCCTGCAGGGCGCATGCTGTGATCACAGAGTCAATGAGACTCGGGTGATGACAGAACGGAGAAGGGGTCGATCCCGGTCCCTTACCATGTGATCAGCTGTCAGCCAATGACAGCTGATCACATGATGCAAACAGAAGATTGGTAATCGGTTTCTGTGCAAGGGACATCGGTCCCAAAGAGGAAGCCCACAGTGCCACAAATCAGTGCCCACCAATGCATAACAGTGCCAACAATCAGTGCCACCTATCAATGCCCACGAGTGCCACCTATCAATGCCCACCAGTGGTGCCAATCAGTGCCACCTAGCAGTGCTGCCTATCAGTGTCACCTACCAGTGCCGATCGGTGCTCATCACTGCCACCCATCAGTGCCCATCACTGCCAGCTATCAGTGCCACCTATTAGTGCCCTTTAGTGCCACCCATCAGTGTCCATCAATGCAGCCTTATCAGTGCCCATCAATGCAGCATATCGATGCCCATCAGTGCAGCCTCATCAGCGTACATCAATGAAGGAGAAAAATTACCTGTTTGCAAAATTCTTACATTTTTTTAACAAAAAATAATTCATTTGGCTACAGTACTGTATGACCGCGCAATTGTCGTTCAAAGAGTGACTGCGCTAAAAGCTGAAAATTGGTCTGGGCAGGAGGGGGGTTTAGGTGCCCAGTAAGCAATTGGTTAATACCCATGTGTATGTGTGCTCAGAACTCTTTATATTTCATGCAGGCGTCACTTCAATGGGACACACTTAGGCCTGGTTTACACTAGAGGGATATCAGATGCGACTTGAGTTGCATTACATAACAAGGGAAATCACATTATTTTCAATGGTGCCTGTTCACATCAATGCAATTCTGTGAGGTGCGATTTTAGAAAAGGTTCCTGTGCTACTTTGGTGCAATTTACAGTGTGATTTGGCCCCACAGCATATGAAAGCCACATCCAAAACCCAATTAAAGTCGCACTACATGATTGCACTTTAAATTGGGTCAATATTATTGTAACAGACCTAGCCGGGACAGGGAGCAAGCCTCTCTTACCCACTGACTATGGGCCCTGGTATTTAAGGGAACACTACTCTTTGGAAGGTGTATACCTGGGGGATCCATGGAGTGGTCTTGTTACTTTGGATTGAAGTCCATGTCTCCCCAAGACACACAGTCTGGGACTCTAGGCCCTAGATGCCATATTTCTAGCAATGACTGCTCCACACTGTGGGACTCATAGCAGATGTTGTCATCAGCAAGCCACCTGTCTGGGGTTGCCTGCTATAATGGGTTTATTGTAAGTAGGTCTAGTGTGCCTCTTAAGGGTCTTTCACCCATTGTTAATTGTGCTATTTAACTCACCTATTGTCTGTCTGCTAGCAAACCATTGAGGGATGAGTTTAAACTTGTAATAATGTGTATTGTACTTTCTGATCTAGAAGCTGGCAAGTCTGACCTCATCCAGGTGGCTACATTAACATAATGTTTATAGTATAATGTCGGTTGTTGTAACTGTATTCCTGTGTACAGGTTGTATTGTTAGGGTAATATGATTTGGTAGGGGGGAGGGGATGTCCTCCTGTGGGATATACAGTGCCTTGCAAAAGTACCCCCCCTTGGCTTTTTTCCCCATTTTCTACCAATTTTTCAATGTTTTTTCAATCTGAATTATATGTGATGGATCAGAACACAATAGTCTAAATTAAAGTAAAATTAGAAAAATATATACATAAAACTATTTTTCAGAAATAAAAAAACTGATAATTGGCATGTGCATATGTATTCAGCCCCTTTGTTATGAAGCCCATAAAAAGCTCTAGTGCAACCAATTACCTTCAGAGGTCACATAATTAGTGAAATGACGTCCACCTTTGTGCAATCTAAGTGTCATATGATCTGTCATTACATATACACACCTTTTTGAAAGGCCCCAGAAGCTGCAACACCTAAGCAAGAGACACCACTAACCAAACACTGACATGAAGACCAAGAAACTCTACAAACAAGTAAGGGACAATGTTGTTGAGAAGTACAAGTCAGGATTAGGTTATAAAAGAATATCCAAATCTTTGATGATCCCTAGGAGCACCATCAAATCCATCATAACCAAATGGAAAGAACATGGCACAACAGCAAACCTGCCAACAGACGCTACACACCAAAACTCATGGACCGGGCAAGGAGGGCATAAATCAGAGAGGAAGCACAGAGTCCTAAGGTAACCCTGGAGGAGCAACAGAGTTCCACAGCAGAGACTGGAGTATTTGTACATAGGATGACAATAAGCTGTACGCTCCATAGATTCGGGCTTTATGGCAGAGTGGCAAGAAGAAAGCCATTACTTTCAGCAAAAAACAAAATTGCACGTTTTGAGATTGCGAAAAGGCATGTGGGAGACTCCCGAAATGTGCGGAGGAAGGTGCTCTGGTCTGATGAGAGAAAAATTGAAATTTTTGGCCAAAGAAAACGCTATGTCTAGCGCAAACCCAACACATCACCCAAAGAACACCATCCCAACAGTGAAACATGGGGGTGGCAGCATCATGCTGTGGGGATGTTTTTCAGCAGTCGGGACTGGGAAACTGGTCATAGTTGAGGGGAAGATGGATGGTGCTAAATACAGGGTTATTCTTGAGCAAAACCTGTACCACTCTGTGTGAGGCTAGGACGGAGGTACACCTTCCAGCATAACCCCAAACACACTGCTAAAGCAACACTTAAGTGGTTTAAGGGGAAACATGTAAATGTGTTGGAATGGCCTAGTCAAAGCCCAAACTTCAATCCACTAGAAAATCTGTGGTCAGACTTAAAGATTGCTGTTCACAAGCGCAAACCATCCAACTTGAAGGAGATGGAACAGTTTTGCAAGGAAGAATGGGCAAAAATCCCAGTGGTGAGATGTGGCAAGCTCAAAGACTTATCCAAAGCGACTTGGAGCTGTGATAGCCGCAAAAGGTGGCTCTACAATGTACAGACTTTAGGGGGGTAAATAGTTATGCACATTGATTTTTTCTGTTATTTTGTCCTATTTGTTGTTTGCTTCACAATAAATAAATAATATAAAAAAAAAATCTTCAAAGTTGTGGGCATGTTCTGGAAATTAAGGCCTCTTTCACACGGACTGTCCGTTCAGGTCTGCCTGTCAGTTTTTTAGGCGGACCTGAACGGATACTCCATGGAGGTCTATGGAGCGTCTGATGTCAGCAGTGACATGTCCGCTGACATCCGACCCGCTCCGATCCGAAAAAGTGTAACGGAGGAAAAACCTACTTTTCCATCCGTTTTCGGATCGGACGACGATGGACTCTACGGTCCGTCATCACCCGATCCCCCATAGGGGAGAGCGGCGCTCTGACAGGTCCGTTGCTGCACACTGTGCAGCGACGGACCTGTCATCTTCCTGCTCAGCGGGGATCGGCGGAGCGATCCCCTCAGAGCAAGCGGATGTTCACGGGGCGGATCATCACTGATCCGCCCCATGTGAAAGAGCCCCTAATGATGCAAATCCTCAAACAATCCATGTTAATTCCAGGTTGTGAGGCAACAAAACACGAAAAATGCCAAGGGGGTGAATACTGATTTTCAAATAAAGAGTTCCAGCTGTGTAGCCAAACGAGTCCTACCTAGTTCTTGGTTGAAATATGGGGCTATAATATCTGATATTTATGTTTAGACTGGAGGAAGCAGTATATGACGGAAGCACTCAAGCGGAGCGTGGAACGCTCTGTTACAATCATATCACAGTATTGTGAACTGAGCCTTAACCACACTTGACTTCATCTTAGTCGATTCTCAGTTGATGACATACAAGAAAAGAATGTGCATTGCATTTACTTATGTCCATAATATATGAAGGTTATATAGCAAGTATTATATTCGGCTGCACTTCCCCTTAAACTCTCAACACAGTTGAAGCAAATCCCACTGATACTGATAGTATACATGACTTAATGTCCTATATGTTCTCACTCTAGCTCCTATTTTCGTCACCTAATATTGCAATGCAAATTGATAAATTATATTAGCACAGGGCCTGAGAATTGGCACAGGAAGGTTCTCTAACAAACCTCTGAGGGCTTCACAGAACAGCTGTATTTATACTGAGATTAAATTACACACAGGTGGACTCTATTTACCAATTAGGTGACTTCTGAAGGCAATTGGTTCAACTAGATTTTAGTTAGAAGTATCAGAGTAAATGGGGCTGAATATAAAATGCACGCCACACTTTTCACAAATTTGTAAAAAATGTTGAAAACCATTTATCATTTTCCTTCCACTTCACAATTACATGCCATGGTGTTGGTCTATTACATAAAATCCCAAAAAAATACATTTACATTTTTGGTTGTAACATGACAAAATGTGGAACATTTCAGGGGGTATGAATACTTTTTCAAGGCACTGTATATATTAAGCTATTCTGCATGTGTCATTCTTTAGGTTTATTATTATAGTTGTATGTACTA